>NC_072023.1:11450080-11751205 GCF_027791375.1 Indicator indicator | reverse complement strand
TCTCTATCAGAGCAATCTCCTAAATTAGTTCCAGTATGTTGACATTCCTTCCATCTGGTGTCTTTCCATTCAGCGGTATTTTTATTACTCTCCTAACAGCCGCAGACAGAAGTACCTTTCCACTGCTACAAAATGCTCTTTTATTAAAGGTCAGCCAAATCAAAAGAACAAGAGAGTTTGTTTTTAATTTTGGAGATGCAGACTAGAATAACCTTTTCATTCAGAAAAGTCATGTATGACCCAATTACCTCACTTGTGTAATAAGGCTTGAATTATTCTTCAAAAAGACATGTGGGTATTGAAAAGTGGTTTTTACCTTAGAAATGCAGGACCATGTCTCTTCTGTGTTCTCGACTGCTTTGAAAGCCTTACAGCCCCATGGTATATTTTTATTTTGTTTTCATTATTATTTTATGACTCTTTTTTGATAGAGCATACGCTGGACACAAAACTAATGTAGAAAACCACTTGTATGCATATGCATAAATTTATGCTTCATTATAATTGAAGATAGCAAAATATAAAGTAAGAACAGTTTCAAACCATCACAGGGTTTCAAAGCTAAGCTTGTGTTAAATAGTTTTCCTGAAATATGGCCTTACTCAGCCAAATTGCATCTCTTCTTCAATTAAAGGAATGCAATTATGATTCTGCAATAATCATTTAAAATCAGACAGCATGCTAGAATTTACTCCCCAGTGAGAAGATTAAATCAGGATGAAAACCATTATCCTGGCTGAGGTTGTTTCTTGGAGAATGAGACCAAGAATATGCAGGTTTTGGTGGTCTGCTCTTTAAAAAGGAAAGGAAAATGAGATTTGCTAATTCAGCCATAATAACATGTTACACCAATTGCCTTTTGTTTCAGCAAAGAGTGCAAGAGCAAATTCCTCTTTTTCCTTTTTTCTTTTTTTTTTTTTTTTTAATTATGATTGCAAACTGCTGAGGAACTTCAGACAAGCAAACATTTACATTGCAGAGGGAAGACTGTGTAAATAGAAAGATAGAAATAAATATCATCATTGCATGCAATCATTTTGACATCTGAGTTGGAGCTGCCAGTGATCTCAGACATTTGAGTTCAGGTTATGTCCAGCAAGGCATTGTTTAGGCAATCACCCTGAATGACAGGAAACTCATAAAGGTGGGGTATGGGTAGCTGAAGAGTTAAGTTTGTTTATACTTGTTTCCTTACTATCACCAGACTCTCGAAATATTACTTTATGTTCTTGGATGTTATCAACTGAAAACAATAGGAATAAAGCACTCAAAGGTCAAAAGCCTACATAATTAGAGGAAATCAATTAGAAATGTGGTTAAATAGTGTCACTGCTGAAGTACTTTTTCTTGGCTAAATGAATTTAAAAAAAAAAAAAAAGAATCATTCCAGCTTTCCAATTGTTTAAAGCCCAGTTGTTCATGTGATGTTTTGAAGAACTTGTGATGTTTGCTGGTGTTTTGCACGCAGAAATGGTTGAGGTCCTTAGGCACCAATGTTTGTTTTGATTACATCCGGAAACAGGAAAGAGCAGAAGCTGGGAGAGAGGCTGGGATTGCCTCCCCAGCACTGTCAGCCTGAGCCACCTAACTGTTCTGCCCACGCACAAACCCACTGATGGTGTGAGCTGCCACCTCAATACCCAGCTGCCTGCCACATTCAGGGATGCACATCAGAGCTGATGCTGGGGTACACTTATCTGAGCTGTGGTGCTGGTGGGCCACACAGTTTGTCAGCAATGATTTGTGTCCATATACCTTGCTGGCTGCCATCCAGGTAATTTTTTGGCAAAGTGTTGCTTTCACTGTTAACATGGTGACTTGACTGACACAACTCAAGGAGCTCTGCATTGGACTTGGGTGTGAAACACTAAGTATCTATTTGCTATTTGGAGCATGAAGTCTGGCACAAAGTATGAGATTAAGCAAGTATTGGGCAAGTAAGAGGAGTATATCCTGGAAAATACTGACCACCACGATTACACTCTGTCAGATCTTATTCTGTTGCCTTTGGGATTTGAAAGTACAGAAGAGCTGAACCAGTTTCCCAATTAACCAAAACATGCAACCCTAGCTCAAACCATTGTGGACTGCTAGATACATGACAGAGAATCTCCGTGCTTTTTCTTTAGAATACCAGAAATGCAACATAAAAAAAAATTAAAAGTAAGAAGTCCCTTTTACATGGGAAATCATTTTTTGTGCCTTCTTTGCTGTGAAGGGTCCAGCACTGTTCTAAGCATCCCTGGTCCCAATTCAACAAAGCAGTTCAGCACATGCTTTCTTTCAGTTACTCGTTCACATTAATGCCATTATGTTCCATGGACACCAAGTTCTGATCCTAATATTTATTCATTCTTCAGGGAATATCTTTGTTCTGCTAGTTAATAATCTATTCATTTTTGAGTGCATTTTGTAAATGGGCAGACTTCTCTGTATGGTTATGCTAATCAAAGACAACTCTTCCAGCACAGAAACACTGACACATGCACTGTTTTTCACACTATAAAGATTCAAGAGCCCTCTCCTGAATGTACCAAGCATAACTTCACTCTCAGGATTGGTGCAACATATGTTTAAAAGTTTGCAGAATCAGGCCTAATGTTCTTTCCCTGGTTTAACTTTTATAAAGTATTGCCAGATGAGGTAGATTTTGCAGTCAGGCTACCCCTGGAAAAATATGTTAGCTCACAAAGGCTTTATTTTCAAATCCTGGAGTTTTGAAGGCAAAAAAAAAGAAATAGGGCAGGGGAAGGACGGAGGGCAGTGGAGGAGGCAGACAGATGAATGGGTGGAGGCATTATTCTATAAATTAACATTTATGTGCTGAAATCAGAACACAGTCCCTTGCATGGAGTTTCAAGTCACTTGAAAGAGCACTTCCCTCCCAGCCGTGCTCCACAGATTGCCAATTACAACCCTGCTGAGAGGATGGAATTTCTTTGGAATCACAACCGTGGTCTGCCCTTGCTGTAATGGGCAAGGTATGTGCCTTTTGATTAGGTTAACAGAAAGCATCTCTAAACTGGAAAGCTTTGTTTCCACGCATCTGAATTTGCTCAGTATAAAAAAAAAAAAAAAAAAGGGAAGAAAGATAAGCCTGTGTTTACATGAAGTTGACAAATTCAGAGGTTAATTGCTTTTAAGCAGGCAGGTCAAAAGGATACCTAAACAAGGATCCTACTTACGGAAAACACATTTGTAAATGCAATACAAAGAGCTTTCAAAGATATTAGAGGGAGTTACAGCGCTGTCCACCATAGGTAGATCAGTGCAACCTGGCACCTATAGAAAGCACTGTCAGACATGCAGTGGCAGTTTGAAAATCACAGTAAAAACTAGGGTGAGAGGAAAAGAGTATCTGTGGGGTGGCTTCAGTTTAGAAGTTAAGCATCTGTTCTAAGTTAGTCAGCTAGAATCCACCTACAGTCAACAGGAGTCTCCTGTATGTCATTTATCCCACCTACTTGAATAAATATCACCCAGAAGGGAGCAAACCACCCCAGGTAGATGGTGATCTCCCTTGACTAGAGAGGGACACTAGACTTCTAGCATACATTAACTACCTAAGTATTGGATGGCTTAAATTTGATGATATTAAACCCATCCCTGAGGACTGAATAACTTCAACATTTTGTGTCAGAGGACAGGAATATTATCATTCATTATGCATCACTCAAGAGGAATAGCCACGTGTTTAGAATCCAGTTTCAAGAAAATACAAATACTTCAGCCCCAGATGTATTCCCTGAACTTCACGACAGGTACTCTTCATCTTAAAATGAAGTACACATCTGAGGGTCCCTGAGCTCACATCCTTATCTCTGGCAGCACATAATTGTCCCCTGACTTCAGCTGCACAGCCACACATCCTCCCAGTGCTGCCATACCTACATTACAGCATTGACTGCCGAAGGCCAAACATCAGCTCTGCTTGGAATGCCTGGATGAGCTGTACAGCTGCTGTAGCTCTGCTACGTATAACTCCTTCCAATGGGTTACAGTCCAATCAAGAAGCTGACTTCCACTGCCCATCCCTTCAGGCCAGGAATTAAACATATGAAGGCCAGAAAGGCTGATCTGCTTTCTAGAAGAAAAGGAAACAGAGTAGTAACAGAATGGAAAAATTCCCAGAATGAGAGAAAAAAACTGCCTCCAGATTTGTCACCACGGTGTGCTGCTGCTGGCTGGTGGACTGCAAGAGGATCACAAGATCACCTGCCCTAGGCACTCACCCTCCAGCAGACAGGATGTACCCACCTAGCTCTGCTGCAGAAACACTGCTCCTCCCACCATGGGGCCAGAGGGGAAGGTTTTATTCCCACTGGACTTAGTTATTGTCTGCTTCCTAAAAATATTGTCATCTTTTAAACTTCTGCAAATATTTTAACTCAGTAAAAACTATTTAAGGTAAGGACAAGAAGGGCAATTGGTCAAAGGACCACAGCATGCTTAATCTTTTTTCTTTTTGAGTTCCTGTGCACATTTGAAATAACTTTTGTTCCATTTGCAACCCACATGCTGACACAGCATCCCTCCCTTTTTCTGTTCCCAGATCATGTTATGAGTTTATTCAATAAAAAGACAGATATTCATCTCTTTTCAAGTACAAGAACATGCTTTTGAATAACTCAATATGTGATACTGTAACCCTGCGCCAAGCCAGTCCTTGTTTTAATCAGTCCTATCAACTCTCAGAGCAGAGTTGCCATATACACATCATCACCTTGTGCTTTACCTCACGGCTATGTAAATATGTAGGGCTAAATCAGGGCTCCCAGTTCTGCACATAGGGAAAGAGATGATCCCCAGGGACAAAGCTGCTCAACCTGGGTCGCTCTGAAATTCTGGACTCCATATCCTGGGTCTGCCATGCAGCTGTCCTCACTACAGCAACAGACCTCTTGGCCAGTGCCTTTTAGCATGTATCCAGCCTCAACGTCCCAGGTAGAGCTAGGATGTTACTTCAGTAAGGAAGGAAGGAAAGAGATTTTACTACAGAGTGACACTCTACAAGTATATAAACAAACAAACAGGCAAATCGGGGAGGAATGCCTCTGGATTCCTGCTCCTTTTTGTAGGACTAGGGAGCAGCTGCCAGAGGCAGGAATTAGCAGGCTTCCCAGCTGTGTGCCTGGAAGAAGGAAGTTAGAAAGGGAAGACAGGATAAGGAAACAGGAATGATTAAGCAGCAACCAGACTGACAGGAAAGTGTGCAGAGGTGGATAGGAAGTGGATGCTGGGATTCAAGAGGAACAGAAGCAATGACAGAACCGGCAAGATTAACTGGTAGGTAAGGAAAGACCAAAGGACTAGAGCAGGTAAGACTGACCTTGTGCAGTCCAGGGAAAACAAAGCTTACAGAGACTGGTTTAGGGATGGGGACATAAAGATATCCATGGGGAGCAAGGAGATGAGGTGATCATGCAACAATTTCCCACCTGCCATGGATACAGCGCTTGACTCACACATGAAGAAACTCCTCCAGGCAAAAGGTTATGCATCTGTGAAACACTGGTGGTTCAGAGAGAAGACAGTGCTCTAAAGAGTCTCTTGGGTAAGGAATGGTTTACACTAAGAGTAGGGGTTCGTTTGGTGCTTTATCTCAAGAAACATGAACATCAGGTCTGCAAGAACATAACAGAGCAGTCAGGAAGGAGAGCTGCATTCACTAACCTTCATATATGGTGATGATATGAGGGTGGCTGAGGGATGACATGATCTCAATCTCCCGTCTGATGTGAACCATATCTTGTTCATCCTTAATTTTGTCCTTACGAATGGATTTTATTGCAACCTATAAATTCAAGAAATCAGGCATTATTCTTGGAACTGAATAGATACATATAATCCATTAAGGAGAGTTCAAAAAATAAATACAGATGTTAGATGTTGGCAGAACATGGAATGACAAAGCTTTAAAATACAAACCTCCATGGCCCAGCTCTTTCATTTTATAGCAATAAATACACCCATTACAGTAATAGGTGACATGAAGTTTTAGGGTCTTCAGGTCTCAGGACTTCACTTAGGGGGGAACACAGCATCTTTTGGAAGGATCTCTATGCTTTCTAATTACTTTCCACCTGAGGCAAATTGTAAGACTCCCCAATGATTTTGATGGAAGTACATTTGCTTAGACCTGATTGCATCTGACAAGTTCAAATGGAAGCTCTGGAGACAATTTCTCTGACATAAGGTTGAGATCTCTGATGGAACAGAGGCAGGGAACCTGGGGTGCTGATAACAAATTTGCATTTGTCCATCTTAATACATAAAGGATCACATTAACACGGGTTGCTCCGTGGTTCTCTAAAGCAGGGAAATTGCTCAGGAATTATGATTTATCTAAAAATCAGAAGAAATCAATCTTTGAAATTCACATCTGAAGTTGTCCTTACATAAACCCATGGCTTTCAGTTCCTACACAGCACTTATGCAATCACTGCAAAACCATATCCTTCCTGCATCCTTCCTCAATCAGCAACCATTTCTCAAGCACATGGTGTGACTGGGTATCTTTCCAAAAGGCAGGGTGGGAACAGAGGAAGTGATAGCTGAACTTGCAATATAAATTCAAATTTGTAACAGCCCTTGTGAGTGTGTCTATGTGTGCTGCCTGTGAAAAGAGACCTTATCTGAACAACGCCATAAATAATCGCAGAGGTCAGCTCATGCCCTATGAGAAATGCAGAAGCCAACAATGGAGAGAAGCTGGTGGGTGAGGGAAGGTGAGGGTATTGTGCATACTGAATGGCAGCATGGCCTTTATTATACTCAATATTTACTCTGCTTTATTTTTTTAAGCCAGAGTTCAAGGAATAAATTACCAGCTAGTTTAAAATCAACAATACGTCTTTGAAAAACATCACTGACCTGCTGAGATGACCACCCTTTTATGGGTAAACAAAACTTTTGTCATTCTATGCAGCCAACTACTGGGGACCTCTCCTGGGAAAGTATTTGTAAATCTGTGATTTATGTGATTTCCCTAGTTCCTTCAGAAAAAAAAAAATTAAAAATTCATGGCCTACTTCAGTAATTGCAAGTGGCATGATTGGTATTGTTTTCATTGTACGATGCAACATCATGGATATTGAAGAAATAAGGGAGAAACTTACAATATTATACAATTCAAATGCACATAAACAGAAGCTAGTTTAAAGGATCAGGTTACCTAAGAAAGCCCTCAACTCTGAAAAGCAACATTGTTCAGAAAAAGCATTAAGTACATGCCCCATTCCCTCAAATTCTCAAAGATTTCAGCACATGCTTAAAATTAAGCTCATGCTCAAGTGCCACCCTACTTTGGAACGGCAGAACAGAGAAACAAAACTCAGAGGACAAAGCGATTTGCATGTTAATACCAAATTAATTCTCTTGCTCTAGACCAAACATTTGGGATAAAGATTTCATAAGTAACAATGTAACTATGGTCTTGTCTACATTTCACCTATTGCTAGAAACAGTAACAGGAAAGATCTTAATTGAATGAGTGATCAAGATTATCTCCAAGTAACTCTAGAGATGGGGAAGGCAACTAAAACTAACAGTGAGGATGGATTTTTTTCCCCTTCCCATGTTTGCACTGGGACAGGCTGCAAATGCAAATACACCCTGTATACAAGAAGGATGTGGGTGGCTCTTGGAGCAGCATGTGCATTCCTACAAGAAATAAATATAGACATGGGTAAAAACATTTTTTTATTAAAAGACAGCCTTGTACTTGGCTCTGAGGAAGAATTTAAGAAGGGTTTCATTGTCAAATATACAACGGGGAGCAAATTCTTCACCATTCATGGCTGGTAAAGCACTAACAACACCCCAGAGGGCACACTGATCTCCTACTAACTTGACTCTGTGCTTCACAGACAGGACTTTTGTATGTCTACACATAATTACTGCAAATGGCCTCATGGAATAATTGCATCTATGAAAACATATATTTTTAGATACAAAAAAATGCAAATGTGATTGAAAAGTGTGGTGACACTCTGTAAATACATGTTTAGATTAATCTTCAAATGCAAACAGATGTGTTGCCTGGGAACATATTTTTGAACAGGACCAGAGAGTTTACGGTCTTAGAACCCATGTTGAAGAATGATTAAGGCACCTAGGAGCCCTCATTTATGCAGCCTATACCAAAAAGTTTAACCAAATTTTGAGGACGGTACTCAAGCTCTCCTGAAAACATCACCTCCCACTTGCAGGAGTAGAATTCAGCAGCCCAGTCTGAAGTACTTGGATTTTGTCAGTGACATCTAGGCTGCAAGATCTCATCCCAACATAAAGAAATGATGAACATGTCTCTCAGGTTTTAACATTCAAGACTTTCTCTTCCCTCTCTCAGCTAATTCAGATCACAGTGACTGGCACTTGGAAACAAGCAAAGACAGTGGAGAAGTATGAAACATCCTCACTCCAGCAGTGCAAATGGAGCCAGGGCAGCTGGCTCCTCCTAAGTCTACATGACCACACTCAGACCATCTGAAAGGCCAGGTGGCCATTGTTAGTGGAGCATCCCAAAGCAGGACAGGCAGAGCAGCAGGACAGTGTTTGGTCCAGCTTTCCACTTCTGCCAGCCATATGTATATCTTACGTGCATAGGTTCCTGGAAATGTTACAAGTCATGATCACTTTTTAGGTATTTATTATATATTTCATGTAGATAACTAGTTGCATGTTACAGTATCAGGCTGTAAAACAAATCTCCTTTCCAGGAAGTCTAAAATATCAATAACGGAACTTCTTTCATGAAATGTATTTTACTCAAAAATATATTTATTTACTTCCAGAAGAAAGGTATTTTCAAAGTGCACTTATGCTTTTAACACTAGACAGAACTAACTTCATTTTTCAAAACCCACTTACAGGACTGCTGCCCAATATGGTACATGATGAACCTGAACAGCTCAAGTGGAATAAGAAATAATCTCAATTGACAAACACTGTATGAAAGAACTTGTTTGTTCATTTTTAAGTTGTCTTTCCTGTTTGCCTGCTTATTTTCCTTGCTTTCTCTGAAAGCAACAGCTCTACTGTGTGCAACACGAAAATTTATTAAGGGTTACAGCCTATGAATCAAGAATAGGGCAAATATGACATGCTTTTTTACATCAGCTACGTTACCTGCTCCAAATATTCCATCTTAAGATCTGCAGAAAAGGTACTATTAGTTCCTTCAGTACTCTCAAAATACTATACTTCCATCTCTATCACCCTTTCTCAATATATTTTACTGATTTTAAAATTCAGATAATTTAATTATCATATTTTTAGTAACTCTACTAGTAGAAGAATTTGGGTTTTTTCCTAGCTTCTTGTCTTAATAAGAATTTTAGATAACTCCAAGACCTTGCACTCAGAATAATGTATCACCCCAACAAAACAGGGTCAAGTTCACCCAAAGCCCCTGCAGACACAGTATCCAATATGGCAAAACACTTCAGTACCTGCTGAACTTCACAGGTGAGCAGGCCATTGGCTTTTGTGGGATAGCTCACACAAGTAAATTTAAATACATGCATAAGCATTAAGGCCACAGTTCCAAACTAGGCCATGTCATGGTCCCTCTGGGGACCAATGCTGGGTGTATGCACCAGTAACACCCTTGGTATCTCTTCTGCAGCTTTGAAGATCCCTTCCAAACCAAACCATTCTGTTCTACGGTCCCATGCACAGGGTTAGAGGAGGAGGAACAAGGAACACCAGAGATGGACTGAAACCACCTCCACTTGCACTGCCAGTTCAATAACCAGCCTCTGCTCAGAAGCAGGCAGAAAGAATACCCTCTCCAAAATGTATGGTCCAGGGCACAGAAAAGCAGAGGGGTTGTGAACCTCTGATATTGCTGTCATTTCCAAACAACTCTTCAGGAGCACAGCTCCCACTCTATTCTGTTTTCACAGAAGCAGATAGTAAAGAGGGAGCACAGCTTTTGGCTTCTCATCCCTCCATGAGTCAGCTTGCAGAGTCTGCTGGGCAGGAAGCAAGGAGAAATAAGCCTTTCTCCTCAAGGCTGCAATAAATTACCTGTCTCCATTTGCTGGAAAGAGGATTTATATTGACACTCTGAACCAGTGCAGAGAGATTATTAAGCATTTTCCGACACACTTCATGCTTCTTTGCTTTTGTTTAGTACAAATAACTTGAATTGAACTATAAATACTTCAAAAAGATGATGGTTGCAAGGTTTTCTGTACATTCAGTCCTATTTGGAAGGGAAATGTCTCTCCTCCTTTCTCAGCTGCTGTGCAGAGCAAAATGAGTGTGGTTTTCTTTTTACAGAAGCAGATCAAGACCATCGTGTATAGAAAAGTATCTCGAAGTCTGAATATCTGGCAAAGGGCATGGCAGACAGTAGGTGCCCATTTCCATATCAAATCTCTTTCTGCTGAGTCACTGCTAGCATCATTTATAGGATGAGCAACAAAGCTATATTTTCAGCAAAGTGTAAAGCTGTTCCTCTTGATTTCAGTAAGCTGCTTCACGTGTTTCTTTTAATCTAATGAACTTAGGTTTGCCTCGTTTCCAGCCAAGATGTGTGCATACAAATTAAAGCAGAATCAGCCACAGGGCAGAAAGTCACAGATTTTTAAGTCAGCTAGCGTAGTAACCAAGGCTGACCACCTGAATGCCACAAACCACTGAACCTTCCCAAGCAATTCCTGCATGCAGTACATTCAGTCCCATTGAAAACAATCTTCCACTCCTTATTATCTCCCAAAGCTATTTTTAGGACTGTGGTGAGATATGAACAAACTGCTTTTTTCCACCACGGGGGCTGTGACTCTTAAGCTGGTTCCAGCACTCGTGCATACCACCCATGCTCCAGCAAATTCCAATGGGCTTTTGCAATACTATTGTGGAGAGTCAGAAAAATGACATCAGGACAAGGAGTGCAGTCCCTTGAGAAAGAGAAACCAGATTGCTGCCTCTGAGAGATATGTCAGAAATGTAGCTTAAAGACAATGATTAAAAAATACTTTGTTTGGGTAAAGAGGGAAGGGAGGGTTAAATACACAAACCTCTCCTTTCCAAAAGCTGTGAACTGAGGCTGTAACCACCCAGCAATGGGAAGTGGGTGAGCCCAGCTGGTTTCACAGCTCTGCTTCCTTTCTTTGAGACTCTGAGGTGGGAAGCATAATGCGCCAAAAGTGCCAACAGGGGCAGGGAGGTAAAGAATAGGTGCATCAACCACGGGGAGGAAGAGAAAGGGAGAGCAGAGGATGTTTGGGGGTGGGCAGAGAAAAGGCACATTGTTCTTTCTCCAGCTCCACGGAGCTGAGCAAGAAAGAATAAAGTCTGGCACTGTATTATGTTTTTTCCAGGGGAGTCTCTGCCTATGGCTCTTGGCCCAGACATCGCCAACAGAAAAGGAAGAGAAACAAAGCTATGAAATTGGGTGGTCCCTGAGGCTGCTGCAATCAAATGATAAGGAGGGGGGCCAATGATAATGCAGCTGCATTGAAATGGCACTTTCAGAGGTTGCTCAAAGAATAGAAAGGAAAGGTAGAAGATGGGCTGAATAACTATCTATCTGGCCTCTGGACCTTTCAGGTGGGTAGAAGGAGCCATGGACAGATATCCCTATGGGGAAGCCAACCATCCAAAGGCTTCTGCAAAGGTATTCTCACACAGACTTCTTGTTAGCCTCGTCGCACACAAGCATATCTTTGCTGTGTCCATTTGCTGGAAAAAAAAAAAAAAAAGCTATCTTGAGACTCCAGTCCCAGGACAAATGTAGCAATAAAGAGCATCATGCAGGACGTGCAGTTCTAAGAACAAGCTTCTGCAAGGTCATAGAAAACACTCCATACACTCACTGAAAAGTTGGACAAAAGACCACTGTGACTTGAAGCCACGTTAGTGCTTGGCATTGTGCATTTTGCTAACACATCTCTGAGAGCTGTCTCAGAGAAGAAGTAAGTTTGACACAATGCCATTGTTTTGGAGATTGCTACTTTTCAGATCCTAAAAGCCAGCTGATCTCCATGGTGATACTGCCTGGGAGGCAAGCATGCAAAAAAACCCTTATTAATTATTTATCAACAGCCCAACTCTATTGTTTGATACGTTAGCCAAATATGCAGTAAGCAGGGGAGCTGCTTGAGGAAGTAACTGGTGCTCTCTCTGTACCCAGTGAGACTCTGGTGATCTGAATGTCAGGGCTTCTGCCCATTGCTTCTCTTCCATTGCATGTTTGGGTCATTGATATTACCAAAGAGAAAATGCTGCTGTTGCAAGCCAGCAGCTGCTTACATGAAGGGAAAGGATCCACGTGCAGAGATGCATCTTTCAAGTTCATTTGCTTTGAAGAGGAAAGGGTGTTTTTTTACAGCTGCCTTATTCTGTATGGTAAAAGCATATAGGAAATATCTGCTCCTCCCTGTTTCATTCCAGTCTTCCCAACGCATCACATAAAAAAAGATTACATTTCTGAAAACCAAAGCTGATTTACTGACACTCTATCACTGACTACATGTAGAGAAACTCCTGCCAAGGCACTAAGAAGTCCCAAGTCAGTGTGATAAATGTTAAATCAAAATTCTATTTGCGTAAGCTGAGGTACAATGTGCCAGTGCCTCTTTGAGAACCAGGGTACAATTACCTTGGGCTTAATTTTCCTCTTCTGGTTCTGCTGGACACAGTTGCTGTTATCATACCATAAATGATGATTTATCAAGTGAAGAGGAATTAACTAATCAGAAACACTAGGCAAGGGGATCATATCTTCTTTCTACTTCCCCCTTTATTCACAGAGAAAAACGCCTGTGGAACCACGTTTTAATGAGCAGTAAAAGCCACCAGATGAACACATTTATGTTGTACGTATACAAAGTGGGTGCCAGGAGGAACACGTACAACACCCTTCCTCCACTTCTTTCCTCACCCTCACATATGGTGCCTGTTAACAGGATTTGTGAGTGCACTTCCTGAGTAACTACTGCCCTACTGGAAAATTTACATCCCTTCATTGTTTGGTACCTGCTATCTTCAGTTTTGTATATGAAACGTAACATATTTATACCATGCATCCTCTGACAAATTTACCTGGCAGATCTTTCCTCATTTAATGCTGAGAATCTTGGCCTTGAGTCATCCTTACTACTAGACAGATCTTAGACCTCTGTATTAAACATTTTAGGACTTTTTTTATCCCTGGGAAAAGAAAAAAACAAACAAAAAAAAAAGCCATTCATCTGGTTTAGCACAGATCTGATTTCCAATAGCATTTAAAAACACAGTCTAGTAAACTGGTTACTGATTTTTCATAGTGAGGCAGTGAATCTTCAAGACAGTGGGGAGAGGACTGCAGAATTCAGAAATGGACAGTCCACACAGGTCAGAGATCTACCAAAAACTTCTCCCTTTCCAAAACAGAAAGGTTTTCATACAACATTACTGAAGTCTCAAGTCACAGGACTGCTCAGTTTTGGAAGAAAGATCCTACAGGTAATCACCACCCCTAACAATAACAAAGCGTTTCCCATAGTGCTGCCTCAAGTTGCCCCTTCTCACCTCTCTCCATGGTCCCAATAGCACGTTATGCAAACTTGCACCCACTTCAATCCTTCCTGATCCTGGTAGTATTTGCCCTGGTAGTAGCAGAGCTTGCAGAGGTTTTTTTTTTTTAAAAGCAGAGATCTGATAAGACAAGGTTTGCAGCCACAGCCTGCCAGGACCAGAGCCCAAGGCTACCATCGTGGGAGAGTTCCTGTCATGTGCAGACTTCTTCCTGAAGAAAAGGACTGCTAACATTTTTCCTAATTCACTTCTAAACATAACTCCATATCCTTCTGAATATCCAAAGATGTTCATAACTCAGACTGTAAAAAACATTAAAAAGAGACTTATGATCTAATTCTGAAGGACTAAAGACAAAAAAAAAAGTGGCCGCAATGAAATTTTGGGGCTGTCATGCACAGATCTATAGAAGACTATCTCTTTTCCAAAGTCTAATAACTCACAAATATCCCATCCAACTACCTTCAAGCTTTCAAGGGAAGTTCAAGTTTTGGCACATAAGAAATTATGTCTGGAAAGAAACTGGAGTAGGGGATTTCCCTGAGGCAATGGAGGTTCATAACTGTAATTTAAAAGAAAAAAAAATGCTTTACAACCTCAACCATGCATCGCTCCTCCTTAATAGATGTTAACCAGCACTGAATGCCACATTCACTGAAAAGATGAAAACTGCATTTACAGCTTAACTTCTGGTGAAGTTGCCAAGCAGATGTTTATTTTTTTGGTTCCACATTTCCTAAAGCCAAATGCTACAATGAACTGAGATTTCACAAAGTCTAACTGCTTGTCTTCCAGGTTACAATTCTGTTGGAACCAAAAAGGGGGAAAAAAACAAAAAGGAACTGGGAGAGAAGCAGAAAAAAAATTTACTTCACTTTTAAGTAGGTAAAACATAGTAGCATCCATTTCTATCATGTTTAAATATAATTAGAATTGTGCAATGATTAATGATCAACTTCCAAACACTGCACAGCTCCATCCAGCACATGTGCAAAAGAGGAAAAGTCTCTGGAAGTGAATTGTATGTCAGTCAGACTTCTAACTTCTGCAAGTCTGTGTGCAGAGTGTTTAGCACTAATTAAATTACTGGCAAGTGAGGTTAAAGAGGAGTGAAAGAATTCACAAGCCCCAAGTTTACTGTTCTCAGTGTTACATGGGTATTACAGATTTCCCATCCAAAAACTGGCGGATAGATTTCACATTAATTTTGAAGCTTGATCTCACAGCTACCACAGCTGCTGATGTAATGCAAAATGCTACCATGGGGCAGCAGAGAGGGACTTTAACTCAATGTTTTTTCATTGTGAATAAGCAGTGAACCACACTGAAGTAATCCTGCAAAGCAGGAGTGCACAGTGTTCAAGGCACCGAATTGGGGATGAAACACAAAACCAAGATCCTGGCTGCTTCGTTAGAAATAGCTCTTTATGACTTTCTTAAGAAGAAAGGTATAAAGCCCTGGTGCCTGGATCTAGTTCCAGTTTGAAAATGACAGTCTCCTATAATTCCTCCCAATAATTTAAATTGGAAATGGGGTTATTCACACTCTCTAAGCAACTGCTGCAAACTATTGCAATGTGCTGTTAAATGATTGCTACATAATGGTAACCTCAGCAGTTACCAGAATCTCTAAAGTGATTTTACACATGTTTAGGTGAAAGCTGCTGTGTCAGTTCAAGGCTGTAATTCACATTAAACAAGGAAGAGGGCTGGACATTATTTAAACTCTTTCTTAGAACCATTTTTTTTTTCAAGAAACCACCTGACATCACATTTTCCTTCACTGGTACCTTCTGCTGGAGGAAGTTGTGGGTAAATAAATCTAACTGGGCATATTGTCTCTCTTTCACTGAAGTTTCTTGGAGTTGAGAGAAGGTTCAGAACCGGTGAGAACTTTGCACATCTTCACAGTACCTCTTCTGCCACAAATGCAAAGTCGCCTGGTATTGTGTCAATCTTTTAATTTGACTCTCCTGGCTCAGCAGTCCTTTGAAGAAAAAAGGAACTGCTATTTCACCATGAGAATTACAATAACACAAATAACACTCAGGAAGAGTCTTCCTTCTTTTGAAGAAATATCAATACCTTCAGGCACCATAACACTCATTAAAACCCAATGCCATACTGCTTGACCACCTCAAATTCCTCATTAACCCAGTGGAATTTTGAAGCATGGAGGGATTTTAAAGTTGAGCTTATAAAGTTTAGGCTTTTGGATTAATATTGATGAGCAGAGATTCATTGCACAGGCACGGTGGGCCACAGAGATTGTATCACAGAAGGCACACAGATGTGTGTGAACAGCATAGTTGGAAGGGTTAATGATACAAAACTACTAGAAGCACCTATATCTAGTATATTTTTCTAAATTGATCAAAGTGAATCAAAATAGAAATACCATTTCCTGGTGGAAATCTAGTGAACCATAAACCCACATCCTATCTGGAAAAATACTCTTGGAAATTGTGTGTATCAAAGCCTCACCCAGGTTATTTTGCTCCAGGGCTTGCAGATCATTTTGCAGTCTTAAATTTGGTTTTGTGAAAGCATTGCTTCAGTATTACATTGCTCTGCCTGGACGTTACCTATTTAATAGTCCCTTTTTGGAAGGGACTGTCCCAGAATTTACGATAGAGCACGGTGGAAAATTGCTATAGAGAAAGGAAAGGAGTTTGCTAACATTTTGTCTGTATTTGTCTCTGATTTCTGAGAAATATTTACACCCCTCAAGGCAGAGGAACCTACTCCTGTTCCCTTCTATTTATTGGAAGTAGATTACCAAGGCCACCCTAACGGCTCAGCTGAAAGAGTAACACTGGAATACAAATGCTCTTAGTCCCTGCAGCCATTTGGGCTTTAGAATAGACACCAGAGGGTGAGGAATGAATTACACTTTCCTACAATTAAGTGGCTGGCAATCAAGTAGTTTTGCAGCCTTGAACGCATAATTCTAGCTTTCCCTGCTAGAAGAGGAGTTCACAACTGCAGGCTGTTATTGTAAGTAGTTGCAGGGAGAGTTAACTCTGGAGGGGAGAAACAGCACAGCAATTTTTTTCCTAGATGGAAAGGTTTTGGCAAAAATTCCCCCAGACCCTGTGATCTACAGGACTGTTGCCCCCTTCTTCAAGACACACAAACACCTTTTTTGGCACATATTTTGGCTGGGGTCAATTGAACAAGGGAAAGTTAGCATTCCAATTTTTAGGATCCCCTTGCCAAAAGCTAAGCTGTTAGGTAGTGCAACAGCAGCAGCACAGGCTTCCCACTTCACCCTGCCAGTGACCTTCACACAGACTTGGACATACCACCTTCCTCAGAGTGAGGAGCAATTCCCTCTCACACTGCTTAGTCCAGAAATTCATCTCAGCAAATACCACAAATCATGTCAGACCAAGCAGAGCTATTAAAGCAGTGCTGCGCAATGTGAATTGCTGTCCACAAGGGACTGAAGCAAGAGACTGCCTAACCCACTTTGTTTAACTTTTTACTTAAACAATCCTAAAAGGGGAAGCTGCATTGCTACTCTGGAAATTACAACTTTAATCTCATTTGAACCACGCAGTCCTCAGTTAAACTGCAGAAATAATTTAAGAGCTGATTCCCAAAGAAGCCATTTTTCAACATTTCCTACATTTCCTGGAAACAGATCACCTCTGATGCTGCGTAGTAAGAGCAGGTTCATTAATTTAACAGGTTAAAGTTCTTCCAGTAGCCCAAATAAGCCCTGATGTCAGGCTAATTACATGCATTTCACTGGTTTTGCATTTTCACATTCCTCAAAGCAACATATTGCAATGCCGCTGGAACATCGATCATTTCCAACTCAATCCCACAAACCATTTGCACATATTGCACTCATCGCTCCCTCACACTGCATGGCCTGTGGCAGGAATCAGTAGTGCTTCCTTGAAAAAAGATCAAGCTTCCTTTGCCCTTAATGGTAACATCTTTCTCAAGTTTTTTTTTTAATGCACATGCTGCAGCTCAGAGGTGCCAACGTTTACTGGGTTGTTTAAACATCATTTAGAGTTTTGCTGGGAAGATAAGAAGAATAACTCGGGTGTACAGTAAAACACAGATACACCTATTTGTGCCAAACATTCAGTTTATGGCAATACTTCATAGGAATTATTCCCCATAACAACTGAACTGTCATATCCTACAACTACATCCCAGGCAACCTCCCAGCTGAGCTCACTACGGCTGCTGTCTGATGTGCTCTACATACACACACCCAGAACTACCCAGATGTTCTCTATGTAAAACATTTGGTTTGAAACACAGTGCTTCTTTCCAAAAAGCCATTACATTTGTTTAATGGACTCACACAGTACAACTAAAATAACCTGGAGCAGACATCTGACTGCAACTCTACTCTACAAGCCCCATCTGCAAAAAGAAAAAAAAAGAAAGAAAAAGTAAAGGAGAATGCTTTACATGATTTATACTGTCTTTATGATCAGCCAGTTCATAAAATACAAGCTCTGCTCTACAGACAATAACACGAATAGCTTTCAAGTGTATTGTTTAGTCCTTGCCTGTGTTAAACAAATACTTCAAATGAAACCAAGGGCCAAACTCTACTCTTCAGTTTACAACAGTGTTAATGTAACTGAGAGCAGCATTTTACCCACGGACATCACAGGGGATGTGATTTTTTTTTGTTTGTTTTACACTTGGAGCGAGTGAGTAATGACATCCAATAATGATAACCAGTTACATTCACGGCTGCAGAGTTTTTCTTTCATCCAAGAAAGGCTGGAAGGAGGTTAAAGTACAGCATGAAATCCTTCTCTTCAACAAATTCCTTGCAAGCAATGCACAACCCACAACGAGGCATTTCACAGGTCCCACTAGACCAGATTTTCATCATGAAATGCCAGACAGGATGGGAGAATACATTTGTTCTACTGAAACAGAAAGGCGGGTAGGAAACTCCCAAACTGTACATGGAAAAAAGCCCTGCTGCTCAAAAAAATGGCTAGTCCCTAGCCTGGATGTAAATGCACTGCACAATCTAGCTGAAGGCCCTCATTCCTCCACACAAAGTGATACCCATCGACCAGGCTTGAAGACACAACAGCTGGTGCACTTCTCAGAAATTGGCACCATCCCTTCAGAGTGTGACTACAGCCATGAAAAAGGACATCCACTCTATGAGCAACCTGAGATAGCTACACCCATACCAGAAATGGACAAGCACAGCGATGGAGCTGTGGCTGACCTTGTCTCTCCCCACAGCTCTGCCAAAGACTTCCCAGGTGAACCTCCTGGGTGCCCAAAGCACAGCCGTGACAATCATCTCCTACAGCAGACGGAGCTTAAGCCCACAGACTGCTTCATTATTTCACCTCATTTCACCCAAAGAGAATAAACATGACAAGGAAAGGAGCACGAAAGATGCTATGCCTCCTGTAGAGGCCTGGTTAAAAAGGTGTCTTCCCAAGAGGACAGCATGAACACCTCCCAGTTGCGTACTTTTGTTAAGCCTGTATTGCCTCCATCAGGTATTTTACAGGTATTTTCATCACCTGCTGAAGGGCAGCTATCTCATGCTCCAGGTTGCATGGTGTTAGGGCACTCACCAGCCAGAAAGGTTGCACTCTCCTCTCTTCTCTCAAAAGCATTTTTTTATTTCCCCCATGCCAAAACAACAACCCACAATATGGCTCTGCTGAAACCACTGCTGAGTTTCACCACGGCATTCCCAGCCACCTGAGAGGAACTCCATGGGGGAAGCTATGAAATTTGATTTGTGCAGAGTATCCTGGCAAAAATACACAAAAAATGACAGCTCCAAACACGTGCCTCAGGAGCTGGGGTTTTTTTAACAAATGCTTCTGTGTCTTCCCCTGTCAAACTTCTGTTCAAGTGACTTAATCCTGTTGCATCACAGGATGTTAGAGGTTGGAAGGGACATCTGGAGATCTTTGAGTCCAACACCCCTGCCAGAGCAGGTCCATAGAATCTAGCATAGGTCACACAGGAATGCATCCAGATGGGTCTTGAAAGTCTCCAGAGAAGGAAACTCCACAACCTCTCTGGGGAGCCTGCTCCAGTGGTCTGTGAATCTTACAGTAAAGAAGTTCTCCCTCATGTTGGGGTGGAACGTCCTGCGCTGTAGCTTACATCCATTGCCCTTTGTCCTATCGCAGGGTGCAAGTGAGAAGAGGCTGTCCCTTCCTTCCTGACAGCCAGCCCTCATATATTTATATACATTTATTAGATCCCCTCTCAGTTTTCTCCTCTCCAGACTAAAAAGCCTCAGGTCTCTCAGTCTTTCTTCATAAGGCAGTGCTCCAGTCCCTTAATCATCCTTGTAGCCCTCCATTGGACTCTCTCCAGCAGATTCCTGGCTCTCTTGAACTGGGGAGCCCACAACGGGATGCAATATTCCAGGTGGGGCTTCACTAGGGCAGAGTAGAGGGCGAGGAGAACCTCCCTCGATCTGGGGGACACACTCTTCTTAATGCCCCCAGGATACCATTGGCCTTCTTGGCCACAAGGGCATATTACTGTCCCATGGAGAACTTGTTATCCAGCAGGACTCCCAGGTCCTTCTCCACGGGGCTGCTCTCTAGCAGACCATCTCCTAACCTGTACTGATGCAATTTATTATTCCTTCCCAGATGCAGGACTCTGCATTTATCCTTGTTGAACCTTATTAGGTTCCTCTCTGTCCAGCTCTCCAGCCTGTCCAGGTCTCGCTGAATGGCCACACAGCCTTCAGGTGTACCAGCCAAGCTTCCCAGTTTCATACCATATCTGCCATCGATGACAGAAACCACAACAAAACACCACTAAACAAAAAGGAACATTTTTTCAGTTACCACACAGCACAAACAGGTATTTTTTACCCAGCTCTAATCCTTACCTTTTGTGATCAGAAAAATATTCAGATTCATTTTTAAAATTACAGTTGCACCTCAAATAAAAGGAGGTATCATTCACCATCAGGAACTTCATGGAGATTAGAAATTGCAGCAGAGTTTAAATGCCTTCTTGTGTACAGGAAACATGATATGGAAGCTTTGAGATCTCCATCAACAGCAGGACTCTGGTCTACCCATGAAAGGCTAAATTTAGTCTCCAAACTTGGCATGGTATCTTTAAACAGGAACAATTAATATTTTATTATTATTAAGCCTAATATTCCTTAACAAGTGTCTCCATTCCAGGGCAAGCCCCAATATGCTGACTCAGCTCCTCAGCACAGTGATACATTAGGGGTAATTGCAAGTCCCTCAAGCCAGACCTCAGAACAAAAGACACACAGCTCCTCCAGCCTCTCTGCTTAAGTTGCCCCACATGTCAGTCACTTGGTTCAGGGTAGCCAAGGGTTTTTGGGATTACCACAGCCTGATATTACTCAGAAAGACAAAGAACCGGGACAGGGTGGCCCACAGGGCACTGATACTTTGTGATGGAGGCAGTCAGCCCCACACAAGGTGCAGGAGATCCTCCCCTTCACCAGGCTGGCATCCCAGGGGACCCAACAGCAAAGAGTCTCAGGTGCCATGCTGCAGGTTTGGTTGGGGTGGGGTAGGAAATGCTGGCAGGGAGAGAGGAAGGCTGAGGAAGCACCTAGATATTAACAGCAATACTGGTCGCATGCTAACATAACCATCCTCCCTGTCTTCTTAGTACTTATAAACCACAGGACTTGCATTTATTTTGTGATTTTGCCTTCACCTACAACTGGCTGGGATGTTTTTAAACATGCCAGCCAGACCAAACCCCTTTCCCATAGTTGCTGTGTGGCTTAGTGTTTTTAAAATGAAAGTTTGTGGGTTTGTTTTTTTTTTTTTTTAAATCCATTGGTAAGAACAGAACCTGAAAACATTCACACTTTAGCAAGACCCAAGACACCACTGTGGACTAGGGGCAGCTTCAAGGACTGATGGCTCAAACAACCAGAGGTAGAAGTGAATCCCATCTGTCTTTGGGAGAGTTAAGGGCCACTAAGCAATAATATGCAATAGTTTAACTGACTGAATGGAGGGTTGGTCCATGGTCTTTAGTTCAAAACATCAAAAATACTGAGCTCAAAGGACAGTACTAAAATGGAACAAGAGCAAGGGACAGCTAGAACCTCACCCATTCCACTGTCTCCCCTCTGCAACACACACAGCAAAGGTTGCAGAAGAGCCTTCACATCTACTGAACATCTGGCATTTTTGGTGTGGGTCCAGGATGTTTGATGGGTATGGCCAGACACTGTACACTTAAGAGTGTCTCACCCAGCCTCCTAGTGTTCAAAGGTCTAGGATCCCCTAATTTATACAACATACTATGCTGCCTGTGAAGACACAGTGATAAATACATTCTTTTTAAAAGCAGATACTTCTCAAACCATAACTTGCAGATGCTCAAAGTCTTTCATGTGGGTAAGACAAATGAGAGGCACAGAGACTGATTTTGTAGCCAGGGAGAACAGGAAGCAGCAGCAGGAGAATACTATTGAAAGCCTGGATACACTTATGGCTTTAATGAATTGGTCATCAAATATAACAACACACATATGCAGTTTTTACCTTGCTTTGTAGTTCACTCCCCACCCCCCTGCCCCAGCTATTCCCCATATATCTAGAAAAGTGGAAATTATTTTGAGCTTAGTTTATTAAATGGACACACATGGTACTCACATCTGCTGGAAGATATTTGAGAGAAATGCTGACAAATGTCATTTGCATATTTAGTCAGAGACCTTTTCATCTGAGACATTTCCTCTGACAAACCAACTATCCCAAATACATCAACCCAGCAGGCCTCATAACAAGAGATTTTTTTTTTCTATGAAGTGTCTGGTGCCTGTCTGGGTGACTTTGGGACAAATCACAGGAGGCAAGAAGAGGTAAGATCAATAGTCTCTGTAGGTTAGAGATTCCCACACCAACATGCCCATCATTGGTGATGTGCAAACCATCCAAACTGTACACCAGAACTGGGCAATGACAGCAGCCTCCACCCCTGTCCGGGTCAGGAGCTGCTGAGGCTCTGGCCATTCTAAGCAGAGGAGCTGACAGCTTCCACTGCCACTTCCTGCCATCCATGCACAGGCTCCTATCCCACTCCAAGCGCAGAGGCAAATCTGTGCTTCTCACTTTGGAAATTGTCCAGGGCTGTAACAGAAAACATGGTCTGACTCCATGATGCACAGGAGAAGCATTCAAAGCAGCAATGAGAACAAGTGTCCTGCTAAGAGAATATGGTTGTACAAGAGGAGATGCTTTGGCATCAGCATCCTGGTTCACAAGGATATGTAAGTGTGGTACATGAGCTGGAGACTTGAGCCATGGAGATGCCCACATCAAAGCAAAGGTCAGCAGCCAATTTCCAAACCTGATATGTGGGCTTTGGAAACATATCCCAAATGATCTGCATTTGGACTACCATGGCTTTACACATGGCCTGCTGGTGTTTGAGGCTGATGTACCTGGAAATGGTTTCCAACCCACATTTGGCATTCTTCCTTGGCACTGTCATGACCGCCACGTCTCCTCTCAATTCCTCATTCCAGCAAAGACTCTCTAGTTATTTATTTACCAGACAAAACACAGACTAACTGCCATTACAGTTCTGCAAAGAATAAACAATTGCTCACAAGAACTGCACATTCCACACAGTTTTATTCAACATGTATGACCCCCAACTACAATATATACAATAATTGTCTCCACATGGTAATTTCACATTGCGGTTCTTAAAAAATACTAATAATTTTTAGCACACATGCCACCAAAAAATGCAGCTTATTTTGCCATCTAATAAAAAACTTTGTACAAGTAATTTCCATTCTCTTGCATTCTCTAGCATATGGTGCTGTGAAACCATTTGTAATAACACTTAGGCATTTTATAGTGTTTTTAGCTGAAGTCTGCATTGTACACATTGGCTCAGATTCTGTTGTGAATTTCATATTTAGAGGGATCACACTAGGTATGTATTAGGCCAAAATGTGCCTTGTTAATTAGTCCAGCTTCCCTATATTAAGTAGTACCCCTTCAGAAAAGAATACACTGAGACACAGGGAAGTTAACTGACCTGCCCAAAATTGTTTGGTCCGATGACAGGGGCAAAGAAGCAACTTTTTTTTTTTCTCACCCGTAAGACATGAACACCCTTGAAGGAACATCATGTTCACTCAAAGCTCAGAAAGAACATGCTGTTCTTTCATTTGGTAAAAGATTTGACAAGCTAACATGTTCAAGCTGATGTGGCTAGTGATTAATTCAGCCATTCCTATGGCTGGACCATACGCTTCTGCTTCCCTAGCAAAAATTCTCAGTGCAGAAAGCAAGTATTTTGTACTAGTGCCTTTCCTCTAATGACCTGCATGCTGCAATCAGTTATTTCTGTCTGTAGCCTTTCATGTCCAGGTCATCTTTAACATTTAAGCTATACAAGTGTTTATGTGAAGAACACAGTAAATTTTATACAAGCAAGTAATAACTCCTATTACAATAAGCCCACAACATTCACTGTGAATTACATTAGATTAAATCCAGTGGGCTTTTTCTTTTTCCTTTACTTTTTTTTAAAGTAGTCTCAGAACATATCTAATAATTAAAGGTGGAGCAAAACCCAGCAAAATTATTATCAAGACCATACACTCCTCTGAACTTCCACCCATTCCAGATCTAGAACTTCCATGCATACATTCATAGGATTTTCACAGAGGACGACCTTAGCTTCTCTAACATGCCTTCAGCACCACTGTTCAGATTTAGTCACATTACAAGTCCCTAAAAGAATTCAGTCTGTACATCTTAAACAAATAAATAAATAAGCCTTTGGCAATACCTTTTGCAAGAATTAGTCTTTTACTGAGGAACCTCTGGCCCCCTCTAAGTGTTGTGTGGCAGAAGAGGTGTATGCAGCACCCACCACAGGCTGCACAGATTCTGCTGGCAGCTACCAGCTTGGAAGCAGGGAGCAAGGCAGCACTCTCTAGGCAGGTCACAGAACTGGCACCCAGAACAAAGCAAGAGGCAATAGCACAAGCAGAGTACAAAAGGGCCAGAAATGGAGATGAAAGCTGAACGTCATGCAGGGACAAAAGCCCAAAGTAAAGAGAAAGCCCAGGAGGCAGGAGAAACCGAGATCTGCAGGAGGAAGCTGTCATCCATAGGACCCTGATGCTATGTACTCTACATGTCTGAAAAAAAGAGGTATTAGGCTATGCACTTGGAACTAGCTGGTAATTCTGATGATTTTGGCTTTAATCAGCAAGTTTTTCTTTCTCATGTATAAAACAGGGTAGTGATACAAGCCATTGTTACTATTATTCAAGTGTATTATCATAGCTGTGGAAACCACATTCACAAATCAAGATCCTGCTGTGCAAAGTACTGTACAACCACTTCACATCACAGCAGTGTTGTGTAGATACTTTCACCGGTGTCTACAATAAAGGAAGATATCATAGTAAGAACAACAACCTAAAAAGCCCCAAATAAACAGTTCTGCATCACATTTGAATGTAGAAGATGCACACTGAGTGATCAAGATAAAAATCAGTATTAATTAGTGACCCAGGTGCTAACTGAAACACAAATTGCAAGGGAACATAACATGTCAATAAAGATAAGAGAGCTCATACATATGAGAGGGAAGAGAGGTATACCAACATTTTTTACTTTATGAGCAAAGCAGATGAGAGAATTGGGGAAAATGTCCCACCTGGCTTTCACTGTCCTCAGTGACCCACAAGCACACTTTTACCTTGTTATTTGGAACCCCTAAAAACCACACCACAAACAAATGCTTGTTTGGCCAACAAGGCCTTAATTAGTAACATGGCAGAGCTGTCACTGTTGGCATTCATGTTTTCATTTTGCTGTGATATGGAGAAATACAACCAGCAAAGCAAAGGTCCTCCTCTTGCATTATCTGCTGTTGTTTCCGTGTTTCAAAAGCCCTGTGTGACTGTCCAAAAGCACCATTAAGCAGCACTGTTTCAAATCAAAGATTTTCTCTGGAGTTGCAACTAAAGATTTTTCTGTCACTCTATATTGTGGGTTGTTTGGTTTCTTTGGGGATTTTCTTTTTTCCCAAGATTTTATTTTGGAAACCAACTTGATTTGGTAACACCTCTCTACTTGCATTTCTATGCATAAAAGATAAATAACATATAACACGCCTGCACAAATACACACTGCACGCCTCCTTTTCATGTCGGGCTGCAACTTGTCATCAATTCCCAAAATTAACTTTCTGGAGGAACTGCTGTAGGAGAATAGTGCTTCCTCCACCTACTGGTGAGGATGAAGAAAAATGTCCTAGCTCTCAGGCAGAGAGGGAGGTGAAGGCAGAGGGAAGACCCCTGAAGCTGCTCCCCACCACAAGGCAGAAAAGCTCCTGGCTTTTGCAAAAGGGCAAAACCTCTCCTGATGGCAGATGACAAACGAAGGAAGAACAGATAAAAGAGGGTGCAGATAAAATGGGGTACTTCGTGAAAGGTTATAACAAATATAACAACCAAGCAGCAACATTAGCAAGCTCCAGGTCCTGCAGTGGCAGGGAAAGCAAGTGACTCCAACCAGAGCCACCTCCAAGGAGGGCACCCACAGCAAGCTGTAAACCATCCAGAATATTGAACCCCTGGGTTAAACGCTGCTGGGAGAGCCCCAGGCAGTTTAAGAAGGTATCTTCCACATTTTAGAGCTAATGTTAATAAAGGAGCACATAAAGTAACTAATAGTAAGGTATTTTTGTATCCAGGCATTGCTTTCTACATAATGTCAGGAAAAGACAGATAACAAGACTGAAAATGCCTATCTGTAATTTAAAGTTCCATTAAAAGGAGTATTTACACCAGTGGAATCATTTACTCAAAGAACCTAGCAGCACCTACCGTCACCACGCACCATGGATGGGATCGGCCAGGCATGGTCAATACACAGCTTATCTAAGGCTGACATAAGTGTAACTGTGGATTTCTTGGCTAACAAACACTGAATGCATAATATGAACAAAAGCTCAGTTCTTTGGTTTAACATGTGCAAGATGACAAGTGGAGAAAACACCCACAGAAATGTCAACATGAGCGTTACTTCACAGGCTTGCGATATTCTCTCTTCATCCTTACACTTACTAACAGGTGCCTTAATTTAAAATATCATAAGCTACACAGTGTATACTGAGCCAGTACTAATGAAGGAAGCCTTGCTGGCAAAATTAGGCACCTCACATGTCATGTAGCGGGCAATATTTTAACTGCTTTGTGCAGCATGCAATACTGTCTGTAGTCACTGTGGTAACTAATACACAAATTCATGTAAGTTGTTTCCAATAACAAATTAAATGCATATAAGCTCTGCCCTGGAGTTTTATGGCAGGCAGCTTTACAATCATGTTCCACCAAGTAAAAAGGAAAGACAAAACACTGTAACAACCTGAATAAACCTGCAGTTAATAACTGCCAAGTAATACTTTCATTCAGGTCATCAGAAATCCTGCTATTGATTTCCAGTGACACAGGACTAAAGCACATCTGCACCCCTGATTGAACTGTTTTCTCACTTTGGTTTTACTTTGCTAACTCAAACCTGCCAATTTCTATTTTACTCTTAAGCTTTGCATTTATACAGATGATGACAAATCCAAAGTTCATGCTTCATATTATAAGCCTAGCTAACCATGCAAATATCTTTATAAATTGCTATATGGATAAAGAGATTGTTAACAAATGAGAGGGAGAAAGGCCAAACAGGATCACTTAGACAGGGCTGATGACTGGGAATACAACGCCGCTGCCAAGGTCCAGCTTTGCAATCAGTTACCGTACAGCTTCAAATACCTGGTTATGCCTGAGTAAAGAAAAGATGATTAGCTAAACCAGTAGCAGAATAGGAAGCAAACAGACTGAGTGACCTTGGGACTCTCGCTACCTAGCTGCCAGTTGTGAGATGATTTGCATTGGACATGGTGCAAGAGACTGTGTCAGTTGCATCGCTTGCTCTGTGCATCCCCTGCTGGACATACATCCAGTCCAGCCTGTTCATGAGCACAGCCAACACTGCCCACTAATAAAAACTGAGGGAAGGAAAGGAAAGAGAAAGGCTAGGGGAAAAGTGAAGGAAAATTCTGCCCATCTCTAGTCATTCTGTCCATGCCCTTGTCTCACCCACAGAAAGCAACTGGTGTTCTCTGCAACAGTCAAACAAGGGAACTGTCAGGAAAAAAAAAAAAAAAAACTTTTCCATTCACTTAAGTCTGGCTGGATTCCTGACAACCAGCTTTTATTCTGTAAGCATACAAAATGTGGATACTTTACATACACTCACAGATGTTAAAGTTAAAACAGACACATTACACCAGAACTTGCCTGCAGACTAGTTAATAATTATGAAGCGCCACACGCCAAGGCTTGTATTACTACAGTATAAAACTCACACTCTGGTAAGGATTTGTTTAGTTTCTACATGCCAACTGATAAGACCAAGAATAACATTCTGACTGCATGGGAATTCTGGTTTTCACCCTCTCCATTTCAAGATGGCACTAGCCATATAAATTGACTTCAGAATGCATCATCTATATAACTGAAATGCTTAATAGGACAATAAAAAAAAAAAAAAACAGGTGTGTTGTTAACTTAAAGGACATACACATCTATGCTACATCCTTTCCCCTGAGGGCCCTTCCCAAACCCAAATCTCATTAACAAAATGGTCACTTTTTTTTTTTTTTGGGGTGTGTGTGTGTGTTATTAATCAAGTCTTTCTAAAAAGGTGTTTTCAACATATTTGCTTCTACTACATTCTGTAATTCAACTCAAACTACTGAAGCTTTTGTTAGCCATAAACTGTAAAACAGCCAAGACAGCAAACTTAGAAAATCATGTATTGGAAGTGAGCATGTGCAGAGATGTCCATCTCTGGTTTCTCTTTAGCCAGCCTCCAAATGAGCTAATAAACTGAAAGCATACATGATATGACTCTACAGCTTGGCTGAAACTCATTTTGACTGTCGACACAAAGATATTTAGTTGCAAAGTAAGTGTCCCTTATTACAGCCATGACATCTGCAATTTCATTTCCTTTTTTACAGTTTCTTCTACCTCTGGGTGTGTATTGAGCCTCCAGGCAACCGAACGGGAAAGATAAATGAGATAAAACCTGTAACGTCACTAGGGAAATGTCTTGCTTTTAGATGGAGTCTAGTGAAAACTCAATTAGTCTGCTTCATATGAAAAGCAGCATTAAGAGCTCTTTAGAAAGCCATCTATTTCTCTGAGCAATCTTTAATGCAATGCCTGCTTCTCATTCGCTTGCCCTCTGTGAATAGTTAGGTATTTCAGGGAAGGAAAAATGACAATAACTCTGATTTATGTGTGCATTTCTTCAATTGCATTTCTGCACCCTGCTGGAGTGCCTGCACCGATGAGGAAATGCTGGAGCCGAGTTACTGTTGGACAACCTCCGGGCTGCTTGAAGTCTCCAGCCAGCCGGCACCGCTGAGCAGTGAAACGGATCGTAAAAACCAATGGAGCTGGGTTGCAATCCCAGCCATTTTTTTAGGTGTCAGCAAAGTTCAGGTCACAAAAGTATGACTGAATCATGGCATTTTTAACCGGAGAACCAGCGCTTGCTCTTCTGACAGTACTTTGTGAGTGGCTTTGGTTACCTCAGGGGATGTGACAGGTTTCGCTAAACTGCGAATTTCCAGTGGGGAAAGAAAACTAGCTCACAGTGGACTTGCATGTAAAAGCAAAACAGAAACCGATAAGCCACCCTATTTTTCCATTAATGACACAACCTTCAAAAATTCAACATTGTGCTAATAAAATACCACTACCCCCCGACAAAAAAAAAAAAAAAAAAAAAAAAAAAAGTTTCTTTATAGGAGTTGCACTCCAAACAAAGCCCTGGACCCAAGTGACCGCTGACATGAATGAGATGCTGATCCACTCAGTGCGGGAGCAGACCCGGGTATCCGCGGGTTGCCGGTCACGCCGGGCTCCCGTCTCACCAACCCCGCATACGGACTGGTCTTCCTCTGAACGGGTCCCTGAGGGGATGCACCCTGGCGGCTCCGTTCTGAAGTGGGTGTTGGAAAGAAAAATTATATGCACACACATATATAATAAAAGGCAAAAGAGAAGCCACTCCGTCTGTCTTACCACTCTGCCAGAAAACCTCTCGATGGCTCGCTTTACTTTGCCATAGGTGCCTTTGCCCAAGGTCTCCTGCAGCTCGTAGCGATGCTTCAGGTTGTGCTTGTGGTGATGTCGCTTCACCCCCTGCTGCTTCCTCGCTGCCGCCGTTACCTCCGGGGACGGAGCCTCCCCGAGCGGTTCCTCCATGGCCGCCGCTGCAGCTGCAGCAACTGCTGCTGCTGCTGCCGCCGCTGTCTCGCCGCCGCCGGCCGGCCCGGAGCCGCAGGAGGAGCAGCGGGGCTGTGCGGGGCTGCTGCTGCCGCAGGCGGCCGCCTCGGCGCCCTCCATGCCCGGCGGCAGCGAGCCAGCGTGTGCGCGCCCCGCCGGCCTCACAGCCTCTGCCTCGGCCCCGCGCCCGCGCCGGCACCATGGGGCGCGGCGGGGCGGGGCGCGGCTCGGCTCGGCAGGGTTGGGGGCGGTGGCGACCAGCACTCTCCTCCCCCTCTCTGCCGGCGGCGGTGGCCGCGACAGGACAGGGGTGGGGCCGTTCGGGCCGCCCCCAGCGCCGCGGACGAGGCGTGGGCGTTCTCGCCGTGGTCGGCGGTGGCGTCTGGGACCGCTGCCGCGGCCGGCCCGAGCCCTTCTTTGTTCGCTGAGGTAGGCTTGGTGCTGCGGCCGTTCTCCCGGCCCGCAAGAACGCGCCTCTGCGGGCCTGGCCACCGGCGCGGCGGAGAGGGCGGCCTGCCTTCAGCCCCCGCTGCACGGCCGCGGGCCGGCTGGACCCCGAGGTTGAACCCCCGTCCTGCAGGGCCGGCCTGAGGCATGGCTGAGGTCTGGCCCTGATCCCGCAGATCTGGCATGTGCACCTGCGGAGCCTTGCCCTGAGCATGGACGTGTGGATGGTGGGCAGGGTTCTGACTGAGCCAGCACCAAATTTAGGTCTGGAAAGTTTTTCCAGAAAACACTTCATTTTCCCCATTCACCAAGTGGGTGAGGGTTTCCAGCAGGGTTTCCATGTAACTGTAACTGGCAGAAAAACACAGGCACACCCAGTCACTGCCTGGCATTGGCATGGGCAGGCACTGTTTTCCTGCCACAGGAGGTTACAAGAAACCTTGCTGGGCCTGCTGTGGTTGATGTACAAATCAGTACCAGCATCTAGAACTGTGGAAGTACGAATGAATGTATAAAGTTTATGTTTTTTCTTCATTTTAAAGCAAGGTTGTTATTTCATTCAGAAAGACATCTTGGGAACTTGAACCAATGCAGACATACGAAGAGTTGACAGAGTTAAGATGAACCAGGTTTTTTATTTAGAAAAGAAGCCATTCCCTAAGCCCACAGCCAGAGAAGGCAGGTGATCTCCTGTAGCAGAAATGGAAGGTTTGCACACAGTGAAATCACTTTGGCATGCTCCAGTATGGCCAGTTCACTGGACTAACAAAGAGTCCTTCAAGTCTCTTCTGCCTAGTCCCTGCCCTTAAGGTGCAGGTTACAGCTGGACTTGTCTGCTCTGCAAGAATAGTGCACAGACCTTTTGAAATCCTGAGTTCAGCTTTGTGGTCACACCAATGTCAAGGCACACAATTTCAGGAGTCAGTAACTCCATCTCTCTGTCTTGCTGGGGGAGTGTTAACACAGAAGTTGGTCTGTATGCTCAGCAGATTTGACTGGCTGGTCCTGTGAAGGCTCAGGTTTATCAAGAAAGATCTAACTGGGAATCATCAAGGTGATGGGATGATACCCAGACACCAGCTTTAGTGAAGTCTCTGGTTCCTCTAGCTCGCCAGGCCAATGTGTAAGGCTGGACTTCCCCATGATTTCTCTCAGAGACTCTGAACACACTGCTCTGAGGTTGCAGCCTTAGCCCTCTGACTTAGCAAACCTGAAAACACAAGTTTCTTTGTCATTGCCATCTGTACACCTCCATTTTGGGATCAGCAGAAGTGTCTGATTTGTTCAAGGTGATTCTGCCCAGTGCAGTACTCCGTTCCTGGCAGGAGCCAGCACCATGCTATATAGGTTGAAGAAGACACAAATAATCCTGGAGTAGTTAGAAGTAACACCTTGTACACTGAGTTATTGATCTTTGGGAGCCTGATGTTGGCTTAAGCCCTGGATCATGAGATTTAACATCTCTTTGACAGAGCATACCACAGCATGGCTATTCGAAACCAGAAAGGGTAAGGGAAGCCTCATTCTTAATATACAAAAAAAAGTGCTGTGTTCTTCTGTAGCCCCTTTATTTTAATTGTGGAAAGGACAAAGATGCTGTGCCCTTCTCTTTGTAAGAAATAAGACTACATTGGTAGTCTTCCTGGGTTTGTTAGTTTCATGTAGTTCTCTTAAGTGCTATTGCATTCCCACCATCTAACACAGAATAAAGCAATGCCAGGGCTACCTGGCATTGCATAAGAAGGAGATCTGCTATTGCCAATAGCTGCTTTCCATGCCCCCAGTTTGCAACCTGTGTAGTTCCTCTCAGACTGAGGGGATAGCCCAAAAAACATCCACATGAAGGAACAAATGGCAGAGCTGCTGCAATTAGGGATTGACATAGGGATGGGAATGCAGCAGCAATGAGAGGCAAGACGGACCTAGGAGAGGGACTGCAAACACAGAGAACAGAAGAGATGTCTTTGACTGCCATGGGAGTGAAAAATTGTCCTAGCATGCATTCACCTCAGAACAACTTCACTGAAATAAAAGTTAAATCAGTGCTTGCTTAGTGTCATGAGTATGGCAGTCTGTCAAGATGACAGTGTCAGCTGCCTAGTGTTTTTGCATGTCCAGTGTAAACACTAGTCCCACCAGATGAGCGCAGCCTGGGTCCTGCTCTGGTCTGTGCCAGCTGACACTTCACGGGACTCCATGAGCAGCTCAGAAATCACTCAGTCCCCCCAGAGGCAGCAAGGAGGAGTGTCCAGCGATAGTTTCTGGAAGCTCCCTTCAGGCTTGAATTCGGTGTAGTCTACACCTAGGGCCTTCATAGCTCTTTATGAGCCAGGTAGCATGAGTGCCACTGATGAAAGAGTGCCTCTTTATGTTATGAGGGTTGTTAATATTCCTAAGTGAATTGTCTTCTAGCTGGCTGGAAGCATACGCTTCCATAAGGAAGTATATAATGAATCATTGCTTGATATTGTGATTAGACAGCTATAAAGCATAATAAAATACCATAAGCTCCAAAATTAAAAATGCCAATTTTCTCCTGGAATAAGCACAGGTACTGTGATGTAGTAGAAATACAACTTTTCCTTTTCAGTTTCCACAATCTTAAACATGAAACCAGAGCAAATTTAATACATCAATTAAAACTGAACATAAGAAACTTTCTGTGCTCATATGTAATAGCCACGGGAATTGAAAATGATGATAAATATAGAGGTACATATATGGCTGAGTGTATCACCAACACAGAGATATTTCCCTTTTTTTTTTAGCATATTGTCAGATTTGCAATTGGTATTACACTTGTCACTAGAGGAATGAAAATATACTAAAGCAAACAGTAAACTAGTGTTGTTCATAACATATAAGAATACTAAGACGTAAAAGTCACAGAGGGAAGGTGAGACAATGTTGGAATGGACATAGAAAATCTTAAATAATGATTTTTGCAGGAAATTTGCATCCTTCTGGCTGTTCATGTCCCTGTAAAACATGCGGTGTTTCATTGTTTCTGAAATACACATTTGGTGAGAATTTAAGCTGAGTGTACAGACCCTACTAGGGAATTCTTAATTTCTGACAGTATTATTTTATGTAAAATGCTTTCCCTTATTCACAAAAAGGAATTACCCTCTCATTGAAATCAGTAGACTTCTGCTAGCCAGCTTTAAAGGAAATAGGATTAGGCTCCAATTTGCAAATCAGTATTGAAGGATGTGTTGTACCAAATCTAAGCTGTACAGATAATCACAGTAACAAGGATAAAGCCTATGGTTTCAGTAGGCTTAATTTCATGAAGTCAATGTGCATTGGAAAACAGTCTTAAAAGATTGCAACATGTTAGCAGTATACATTTATCATAAAAATCAGTATATTTTTAGGATTCATTTTTGCCATGAACTTTCAAAACAGCACAAATTATTTACCATCTGGCATAGAGACACTCAGGATAAAAAAAAACCAAAAAACTGGCTATATAGCTTTCAGTCAAATGTTTAGGTCTGCTCAGAAAGTCTGCAACACCTGCAATAAGCCTGAAGATTCCCAGAGCTGATGTTAATTCATTCCATGTGTTTAGCTAAATAAATAAATAAATGAGACCAAAAATAAACACTGCATTTCAAAGACAGTTCCTACAAATACTTATTTTTACAAATTGAGGCCAGGTACTTTCTGTGCAATAATTATGCATATTGCAACTGAACTTCGTGAGAGGTATCATTTGTACACAAACAGACTTTTTGCTCATAAGCAGTGTTTGTAAAGTGTTCAGCAGTGTTGTTCCCACCCTTACAAGGATTTCCAGGGGCCTGTCGGGGAGCTGGAATACTTTCTTTGACTGTCTCCTAGAGAGGAATAGAGGGAAGAGGAGAAATGAGTACTAAAGGAGTTCCTATGTGCAACAGACCTGTGTTCTCTGATACTGATGTGCTGCTTTCTTATGTTTTAGTTCTCTCTGCTGAGCTCTAGTCTATATGTGAAGAAATACATAGCCATAATCTTAAATAAGCCAGATGAGTTGCTTTGATTGCTCATGCCTGATGATCAGACTAAGTACAGGTGCACATGTTTGCTGGGCCAAGCTGAAGTACTCAGCACTGTCTACTCTGCAGATCTGAAGATAGAGTAACTGCAAATATTTGGAGGATGCTGGCAGGTGAAACCAGAGGACATTCTCTTAACTGAACATTCTCCTCTGCATAAGTACCTGCTGAGAGAGAGCTTTTTGGTCTGATGAAATGAAAGCATTTTAATGTGTTCCACTCCCTGGTAGGGATTATCCTTCAGAAAGAGGCAGCTGGCAGAGATGGCTGGCATCCATCTGGTTCCTGCGTCAGGTATCTGTATATTATTTGCCCTGGCAGATCACATCCAATCCTTGGAATTGCATGGTTTATGAAAATTAAAGCAGCCACACAAGTTCAAGATTAAGACTGTAATGCTGATTTTCTGTGTTGTGAGCTGTATAAAAGCCTTTACCTTGACAGGTAGCAGTCTTTTGAGGTGTGCCTTGTTTGCATCCCACGGATGTCAGTTCACTACTAAAACAATACTTCAATCAAGTAATGAATACCCACGCCCCACATCTACATCCCAGAATCAGAGGTTATAACTTCTATCTAAATTCATATATCACCTCTTGTTATTTGATTGCTTCTATGCCTCTTGAGATGTCCATGCCAAAGGAAAAATAAGAGACTTAGGTGGAGTTAAGCTCTCCAAATCTGGATCCTGGACCCATTGCTTTATGGGCAATGAAGGAGGAATACTTGTAAGTCTGTAAGAAGAGGTCTCTAGAATTTAGGCTGAGGCTCTTTATATGAGTTTAAGACTTTCAATAGGAGAGGAGCTGAATATCCATAAAATATATTTATCAAATTACAAGTTTCAAGCCTTTGCTTCAGAGGTGTCTTGGGTTGAGAAAGTAGACAAAGAAGATGTTGCCAGTTTTTGCCTGTAATACCAGTTATTTCTCTTACTGCTTGGTGTGTTTTATTGGAATAGCACAGAGGATACCAATCTCCTGCTGAATTTACATCTCCAGAGCTGAAGATTCATGCACATATTTACCTAAGCACGTGTGTGCCTGTATGCTTGTCATGTTATTTTATCCATGTAAAATCTGCTTTTCTTCACCCAGCAATTTTGCATGATACCTTGAACTGCTATTGCTAAACTGGGGCACTCAATGCCACTGAGAAGTGAGGAGCAATAACCCAAAACCCAAAAAGAGGAGAGAAAACTTAAATACAGGGGCTGAAGCTCAGAATTTCTTCTGTTGCAGGGTTTCTAGAAGGATTGAGCACAAACAATTCCTTCTTCATCTTTTGCTGTCCTGTTTCTCAGTCAGTATAGACAGTCTTCCAGTAAAACTCAGTGATAGTGTGTCTATTTAATTATTTATATATTATTTTAATTAAATAAATGAACCCTACTATCCAAACTCCTTCCCCCTGCACATTAATCCTTTCATGATTAAAGCTCACATGCATCAGCAGGCTGTAATAAGGAAAACCAACATTACAGCTTTCATCATTGTGAGAAGAGAGTTGCCACAGGCTACAGTCTCTGGATTGCACACTTCACCAATGCAAACTGAAAAAAAAGTGATTAAGTCACTCAACAGCGTTCTCTCCTTCTCTCATCACTTCCCTTCTTTGCCTCTGGTTGCCTCCCTTCCTCCACCTCTTTGTTTTTGCCTTTATTTTGAGAAGCTGACTGCATCACTTTCAGCTATCAGCACATGAGGTCCTGTGTAGGCACCTGGATCTCTGCTTGCTGCATTTTGCTCACCACTGGCTCCCACACATGGAACAGCTGCTCTCAGTGTAGCTTGTACATGCATGGCTTCTCAAAGGCATCACTGAGACCAATTGTCCACCAGCCACCATTTCACAGTGCCTCCAGCCCCAGCTCCCCCAGCACAATGGTGCATCCAAGTGAGATGTCTTAACCTTGCCGTTCAGCACTGCAGCCCCAAGCACTTAGCTGGTAAACACAGGCAGACTTTGGTGGTGTCTGTGGGTTGAGGAGGAAGAGGGTGGAGCTGTGCAGCTGCCGGTTGGTTTGGGGCTGGGAGGCAGCCAGGATGGAGAGCGGGGAGCAGCTGAGGTGCTGACAGGCTTGGGGGCAACCTGCCAGGGGCTGCCAGCCCATGTCAAGGAGCTGCACGCTGCAGGGACCTTCTCTCAGAGATGTTTATATGGGAATCTAATGGGGAAGTGTGAACTTTTGCTGCTGTGACCCTTTCATCCTGAATGACTCATGGATGAGATGGGGCAGATACATCTCTCCAGGACTCTGCGATTTCCTGCCCAGTCAGATCGCATGGAGATACCACAGGCACTGGGTTGATCCTACCAGGAATGACAGTGTAGCTTTGGTTGTGGCTTTTGTGGGGGGTTCTTTGCTCTGATGCCTGTGATGGAGAAAACCAAAAGTATGTTTTGCACAAGATGTTTGTTTTGATGTTGCGGTCTGTAGATCTGTGTCTAGATCATATAGATCTTTTCTCACAGCTATTGGATGCATAACCAGTTTTCTTGGAAATACAAGGGTGAGGCTGCTCCAATAATATAGGAAGTGAAAAAAGACCTGGGTTTTTGTTTGCCTTTTTTTTTTTTTCTTAAATATACATATTTCTTAGAGTGAAGATGGTTAAGCACAAGGTGTTATACTAGAAATCATGCTGCATGTGGCATCAATGAGTTACTGAACATTCATGCTTTTGGATGCACCCATCTAGACAAGTATTTCCTTGCAGCTGTCACTGACCAGCAGATGTCTGGGATAATAACAGCAAATCCTGCCCAGTTACTGAAAATGAGCCCCACTGCACTTAGAACATAATATCTACCATATTACGATAGATACAGAATGTACCTCATCAAAAAGAACTTAGATATACAATATACCTCGTCAGAAAGAACAACATTCATTATAGTCAATAGATAACACACATCAGTTCTCTGGGTATGACTCTGGCTTGGCACTGTAGGTATGCAGTTCAAGTCTAGGGGACAAAATGGCACTGCATGCCACCCTCCTTCTGCTGGGATACAATTCTGTGAGGAATAGATGGCAATGTGGCTCTCCCTGCATGTGCTGCAGCCTGGCTGGCAACTTCCTTCCCTCCACAGACAAAAGGGAGCAAGGGTTGAATCATGCCTTCCCAAAATGCAGATCTTTCTCTTCCTGGAGGTGTTTTTACAAATGGTGGAGAGCTCCATCCCTTGGTACAGGCTCCTAGAGATGCAATCTGGTACTGAGACACCATCTCCAGCTCCCCACCTCCCTCTGAATTCCCACTGAAGTAATGGAATTCAGCATGGTGTGCATCATGGCTTCATAGCTGTAAGACTGGCTGGATTTTTCCTTCTCTGATCATTAGTTTGTCAAAGTCAAAACAATACGAAATTAGAAAACAGATTCAGTGTGGAGACTGCCAGCTTCCTTTAGCTTTATTTTGTTTACTTTTCATTTGTCTACAGCCACTTCCCGGCTTTGGAAAATAGTGTTGTCTATGGTTCGCAAATAAAATTAGGTCAAATAATCAAAACTTTTAATGGCAATATAATCACTTTATGGCAAGTGACTAGAAAAAAGTAAACAGAGTATTATAACTTTAGGATGTGTAGCAATGATGCAGCATAACTTTGACAGGAAAAAGCCATACCCAGAAATCTGGGGCAGCAAACTACAAAGAGCGGTTAAATGGAAAATGAATCTGTTTGCATATAGATGCCCAAGAACCAAATATAATTTTCCATTAGATCTTTTAAAAATCCCATCCTTTATGCCTGTTTGTTAGCAGAGAAGACTCTTTAAATCAATACCAAATTGCTAAGCAACAAACTTGATCAAAGCCTCATTATGCATGAAAATTTCATTTTGCTGGCTAGGGAATTGCAAGGGGGAAGGTTTTGTGGCTCTTTGTTTCCTTTGTGCTTCGCATGCAGTATAAAGAGAATTGCACATCTCCAAACACCCCATGGCAGGTGTAGGGGAGTAGAAGATGCCACACCCTCAAACACTGGCATCCAGGAGGATAGTGGTAATCCCTCTGACTCCAACACCATCCTCCTTGCCAGGCTCACAACAGGGTGAGTGTCAGGGCTGAAGTGGGGAGTTCAGTGGGTGGGGAAGGGATGTGACATGTCATTTTCTTTAGAGCTGATGCTAGCTGGTTCACACAACAGCCAACCCAGGTTTCTCCAGCCTGCACTGAAGTTCAACAACCTCAGTTTGGGGTTCAACAGCCCCCGAAAGTATAGAGATCTTAAGAGAAAACGCAGCCACAAGCTTACAAGGAGAAGCAAGGCAACAGATTGATGCCACCAGCTTCTCCATAACAATGTGAAGTGCACAGCACTTTGGATAATACTACCTGTAGGAAAGATCTACCTTCCCCAGCATCTCCACAGAGGCTTGAAGAAATGCCTCCCACTCCTCCATGAGCTATGGTGAATCAGAAAATTTGGCAGAGGTCCTAAAATCACTTTCAAACTTGTGTCTCCTTATCTCTTCTCAAGAACTAGAATACTCTTTCCTGCCTCCCAAGAATTACACAAAAATAAATCTTCTTGGATCTGCAGAATGCTGTGTTGACACTAATTGTGTTATAAGAAAGAAATGGATTTATTTTTAATGGAACAAGACACTCATTTCTAAAGAACATGTTTGAAAGTCTGTTACCAAGATGAAAAAAGTATTCAAATTTAATAAGAGCAGCAACATGACCTCTGCATATTTCCCATTGCTTTATCAAGACCAAATCCTTTTCACTTTACCTCAGCTTGCGCTAATCTCCATGAAGGCTCCATGCACAGGAGCCTTTGCCAACACTGAAGCCTATGAAGATGACCTAGTTGGGCTGCCTAGAATTAACCAGATGCTGCTGCAGAACAGCTGGAAATTACTAATCTTTTGCATCCATATTCATTCCCCCTCACTATGATACTGTCTGAAGTTTTCTGTCTCATTCCTCTCCACCTCTGTTTCCTTCACTCAGTTCCCAAGCCACTCTCACTTGCTAGGCAGGTACAGCAGGCTTGTTGTGGGCATTTTCCCATTAGGACCTAAACACAAAGCTCAAGAACTTTGCTCCATCAGAGATTTCATCACCTTTCTGCCCTGGCTTGATAAAGTGGACTGAGTTTCACCTTTCAGCTCTGTGTGCCAGCTGGCACCTGCAGAGAATGCATGGGGTTTTCCAAGGAGCTGAGGGGGTTTTCCAAGGAGGGGTGTCAGCGTCTAGATCTTTCTGGCTTTGCACCAGTGACACACATCCTCTGTTCTGTGTCAGTGCAGCATGAACTCTTGAATGTGAGCTCTGAATGCTTGCTTTCTGCAAATGGTAATGCCAGAGAAAAACAAAAATTAGCACTGGATCATCAAGAAAAGCAAGCATGAGTGGCATGGGCCATGTTAATTTTTAAATGGGTGAATTCTCCAAGGACACCCCCTCTCCTGTAATTTTCAGCTTCGTTGGAATTGTGTAGATCAAATATCCAATAGAGGGAAATGAATCAGCCGAGGTTGTAACTTTACACAGGCATTTGGTGGGGAAACATAATAGATAGATTTCTAAGATTTCAACCTGACCATTGCAATGGCAGTACTCATGTGAGAAAAGAGAAAGGAAGAAAGGTGCTTCTGCTGTGGCTTTATCTAAGGTGATCTCTGGTTACCACTGATGAAAGAGAAGACATCGGCTTTGCTTTAGAAATTGAAGCAGACCCTTTCTGTAGCACCACCAAGTGGTTGAGCATCTATAAAAAAATGTCTGCAAAACACGCAGATCTGCTGCACAGCAACATTTTTCAGTTACTTTACAGTCTTTTAAGCAGTAAATATGATTTTTGGCATGCAACCCTGGATGAAAATTGAGATTAACGTCGCTGAAGCTGACCAGGCTGTGGGTGAAAAGACTGTTAAACATGTTGCACTTAAAGCTATCAGAAGACTGACAAAACCTTAATGCTTATCTGCTGCTGTTGTGAGTGAGCAGATGCATTGAGCTGTGAACCAGGACGTGGCTGCATTAGGAGTGCTCCAAGCACAGAGTGATAGATCTTTGTTTGACAAATTTTACCCTGGGAACAGGTATCAGGAATCTCTGGTAGGCTAGATGTTTTAATTTCTTTTGAGAAGAACTTACTTTTCTTCTCCTGGGGGGAAAAAAAAAAAAAAAACACGTGAATTTATAATGCAGATTTTAGCAGCTATGAAGGGGGTGTGATCAGAAATTAAGACAGGGCCTGGTGCCTGGTTCTGGGAAAGGTTCCTGATGTAAAATTGCCCTGTGCCAGTGACAAATGATGAGTGAAACTTTTTCATTTGACATGTTATAAGCTGTTGCTGCCTTACCTTCAGGGTTGCCACTCAAGGGGGATTCCTTTGCCTTGAGTCTTCTTATGATAGAGAAGGGCCTGTAAGAGCTTAGTTGCTCAAGCTCATGCCCACCAAAAAGAGACTGCAGGCAAAGGGATTGTCTGGGATGTCCTCGTAAAGCCCAGCTCCCAACACTGGCCTCAGGAACATGCAAGCATCTAGTGTAAGAGCCTAAGCCACTGGTATTGCCCTGGTCACAGCTTATTTGAACACACAAATCTGACTCATAAAAAGACTTAAAGTGCTGCTCCTGGGACCAGACCATCAGGCTACATCTGCATAAAATTGATTTAAGCAGGTTTCAATGCAGGAGCAAAGCCCTTGGCTCTATGGTAATTAGCTTTTAGAAAGGCACACTGTGTAACAGTGAGATAGCCTCTCAGCTATCATGTCCCCCTTTAATCACCACATTCATCAATTGTAGGTATAATTCTCATCCAATGACCCCTACTGACTTCCTAGCCTAAAAAGAGGACACTGAGTCTTGTGTTCATCACTGACCTTTGCAATGCCACAGCAATGTTAGCTCCCTTCTACCTCCAGGAGCAGGGAGAACCAAAGGCATCTCTGCCCTTCACAGGAGCTGCTCTGCTGAAAAGAGCCCCAAGAGGAACAAAAGGCCACCTTCTTCTGTACCAGCTAATGCTTATGTAATTAACAGAGCAGGTGCTCAGTGGTCACTGTTTGCCTGCCTGCAAATTTGCAACACAGCCACAGATGCCTGAGGTGCCACTGCTTGGAAAAGCAGCAAAAGATACAGCAACCCTAATGAGAGAGATTTGCTTTCCAAAATACATTTCTTAGCACAAAAGGGGCCCAAGGCGAAGTCTGAGGTGAAGTTTTGCAAAGTCCCATTTCAAGAACAGCAGCTACCGTTGGTGTGGTTGTTGGAATCATTCTCCAGCAAGATACTGCAGATGTATAATGGGAATCTTTTTATTTGAGAAGAAGAGAAGCACCAGCAGAGCAGGACCCATCATAAGCAAGGGTGAGAGCTGGATGTGATTTTCAGAGGAGGTGATTATGCATGGCTGCCACCGCATTTGATGGGACTGCTGGCTATTCAGCACTCCCAAAGAGGCTGTCTTGACCCTGAGGAGAAGTAGACAAATTGAGTCAAACACATGGCAGTGTCTAATTTCCAAGGGATTATTATAATCTCCATGTGTGTCTGTCATATAACAAACAGCAGCATATATACGAATATATATAAATAATAAAATCTACAGGTATGTATGTACACCTGTAAACTCATACTGCTTAAATAGCTGTAGTAGGGATCTGGTTAATATTAGACATCAGTATTAAACATCTTTTTTATGATTATCTTGATGCTTAAAGGTCTGAAAGCCAAAGCTGACAAGGGGTTGAAATGTTGTTCACTGATAACTCTGAAACTATAATCACAATGGAGCATGTCACTATGTTCAAGCCAAAGTCAAGCTGCTTGTTTTAATACAAAGCTGGGCACCCCATCGTAGCTCTGGCCATCTGCATGCACACTATATTTAAAATGGAAAAAGGCCTCTGGGGAAAATGAACCAAATTCACCATGGGTATAAGCAAGCATGGCTCCTTTGAGGTCTGTGGAATGTATTTACTTGCACCAGTAATGGATTTCATCCAGAGACCACTGTTCTTTATGAGACCTCATTTTCCTTTGTGTTTGTGCCAGTGTAACTCCACATGCTTTGGTAGGAATAACAGTAATTTATACCAGTGTAAGTGGGGGAAATTTTTATTTTTGCTTTTCAGCACAGATGCTAAATAACTTTCATAGACTGTTTCCTTTCCTACTTTACTGTAGTTTTTCTGGAGGTGCTGTTCCTCTGATTTTTCTACATTTAATTCAGATTTCCTTAGTCTGAATGAGAAGGCAGCTAGGCCTTCAGCACCCACAACCATTTCCCGCTCCTTGGAATGGATGTTTTTCTCCACTGCTTATCTTATTTCTGGTCATAGGAATTGCCCTCTTGCCTTCATTGGCATTTCTCTTATTGTCACCGTCACAGCCACCACCATTCCAGACAGGAAGGATTGCTCCCTCCAGTCGTTCATAAATGCTGTTAATTAGTTGTGCAAAGAATGGACACAGAGGAGCCCCACTCTATGTGCATGAGATATCCCTCCTTTTCCTTGTAGGCTGGCTGAACAACCCGATTTTCCCTGGAGAAATAGCTTGTGGTTAATAACCCAGGCCATATCAATAAAACTAGGTAGAAAATAATAGTGAGCAAGTAGCAGGTGGCATTGTAGAGCGTCAGAGCCAACCAAAAAGGCTTAACATTTAGCAGTTGGGAGAGCAGACCAGAATGAAGATAGTCTTAACACTTTCTCTACCTTGCACTGAGTGCCACCAAAAGCAATTCCCTATTTCCTTAGGATTTTCATTCCCGAAAATCAGTTGCAGAATAGGTGAATGGATTTGGGCTATTGACTTTATACGGGCTACTCAAAAGAGACCAAGGCAGGAAAGGCTACCTAAGCATCCCACCGTGGGTGTGGTAGGAGACGTTAAAGTACAGGCTGCCGTTTTTAAATGCCTATCCTCTCACTGCCTGATGTCATTTCCCCTGACAGCTCAAGCATTAGCCCTCTCGTCGGTTGAAAAATGAGTCCCCAAGGAGCCTAAATTAAAGACGCTCGTACAAAAGTGCAAGGCCTGACCTCTCGCAGCTGCATCAGGGCTAATACTGATTCATTGTGCTGCTCCATGTTACAGTCCAAGGGCAGAACAAGGGGGCAGGGAAGGGATAGAGAGGCATTTCAGGCTCCTCGTTAGCTCATTCATAGACACCTGGTGTCCCGCCTTCTCCTCATGCTTCAGTGCATCCCGCTCCTATTGTATAGAAAATGCAGTTCTTTAGAGATCTGAGCTGCTTGGGCTGGACAAAGACCAAAATTAAATCTGCAGCTGCCCAGGAAGAGGCTTTCTCCATCAGGGGTTATTACGGAGGATCTCTGATGAGAAAGTAGAGCAGAGAACACTCTGTCACTTCCAGTTACAGGTTCGGATGAATGCATCTGCACATATTTTTTCTTCCTTCAGATAAATAACACGGACCACTCTGTAGCTGATGTGGACTGTCATGCCTCCACTGACCCAGTTTAGCTCCAGAGCTTTATAGGAAGTATGTGACCCGCTCCACTTGCCACATTTGGCTGGACAGCACTCCCAACTGTTTGTAGTATGAAGGAAACACTTAGTCACAGGGCAGGGAGGCCAAAGTAACCTCATGTCAGTGAGGATGCATGAAGGGTAAATTTTAGCTGACAAGGGCCAGCTTCTGTTCTCAGTTACCCCAGAGAAAGCCTGGAATCGCATCATTAGCATCCAAGGAGTTATTTTGGATCTATGAAGGCACAAGCAGAATCTGGCACCAAGTTTACGCAAGCAAAACTAAGAGAGGTTTATGCCATAAAGGAACAGCAGCGGGTGGCACATATAGACTATATAGTCCCACATTTTGAAAGGAAAAGAAACATAAAGTTAATAGAAAAGCTTTGTGGCTACTAAATATGTTTTATTCTTGAATTATCCCTTGTGGAACCAATCAGTCCCTTGGCTTATAAAAATAGATGCAACAGGTGTTAGTTTGAATACTCTTGTGCCTCATGTTAAGGAGGCACTAAGGAAAAGTTTATGGTCAGTGAAACCTGAGGGAGAAAGCAAGATTACAATGGAAAAAAATTCTACACCACTATACTAGAGAACATCTGGAGCCATGCCATTGACCTGGGAAATTCAAATCTACATTTCAAAAGCTTTGCATATCTGATCACTGTTCCTGCTATTGCTGTCTAAATAGCCTCATGCTGGTAACCTGATCTGCTTAGTTGGTGGCTGCTGCTTCTGTTCTCTACATCTAAGTCATTTCTTTCATGGCGATGCTGAGGACGTGTTGTTATCTGATTTTCTCTTGATTTCCTTCTCTACTCTGACCTGTTTCCTGTGGTAATATCAATGAAATTACAGCTCTTTAAGAAAGCCAAAGGCAAGTTGCCACCTAGGGACTGACACTGGCCAACGTGTAGCATGGGCGTCTGAATGTTATGCAAATACAGTATATGGAGCTGACAGTGGGATTTCACAGCTGCCATAAAAAAGGGAAGGTTTGGCAACCCCAGCTCTTCCTGGCTGCCTTTGAAGAACTCTGTATCTTGCATGAAGCAAGACACACCATTACTCTCACAGGACTGAGTACCACTCATTGGTATTGCAGAAGCTGAGTCGGAGGTTGTTGAAAGGATCATTCTCCTATATAGGGATATGAGGAAATGCAATGAGAATTTCAGGTACTGTCAGAAGATACTATCAGAGTATTGAAGATCTGTCCAAATCAGCACAGGCAAATCAGCTAGGAAGATAACTGTAGTATATTTGTGTCTTTGGGAAGATTTGGTCATGTTTGTATTTATACTACATACATGAAAAGTGATTAGTGTTCTTCAATTGCACTTCAGCAAATGCTGTGTAAATTACTCGTGTGATCTCTTCAATTACTACGGAAAGCCTGGTCAACAGCAGTCAGCATCCTTATGGATTGCTAGGGCAGCAAATGGCAAATTCTGCCACAGTTTGAGAACAGTACAGGATTTGAGACATCAAAAGGCAGTTAATCAACATACTTAGCCCACAGATGAACACTACCAGACCTGCTCCTCACAACATCTTAAGTAATACAAGTTCTTGATGATTATGGAATTGATTTAACTGTAAAGCACTTATACAGTGCCAGAGCGGTAGGCAGGGGCTCTCATGCTGCAACAAACCAAGCTGCAAAATTAGGACCTTTGGCATTACCTGTCATTGTAAGGGCACCACAGTCCCTTGGGCTGCTGCTGCCAGAGCTGACCAAGGCAGCAATGAAGCTCTGCACTCTGCTGATCCCAGGTGCTCTGGGAAGGTCTCCCACACAGCTGCTCATTCACATTTAGGCATGAAACATAGTTAAAGCATCACAACACAATCAAGAGTGTCCTTGGTAAGTGAAAAACACTTTAATATGGATTAATTTTTACTTTCAAAAGAGTAAATTGAGTTAAACCACTTTGAAAAACAGTGTTTGTCTGTAATAAACCCTTCTAGGAAAAGGAGAGGGAGAAGAAAGGGAGAGAACATACAGACCTCACAATTCCCAACCAAGAGTTAATATACAGTGGTGGAAGCAGAGGAAGCTGTAAGATCAGGAGTTAGGAATAGATTTACCGATGGAATGTGCACTACAGATCTGCCAAAACACTCAACCTTTTTCCTCAATAATTGTGAAGAAGTCTCAAAAATATACAGCCAGACAGAGGTTTCATTATCAGAAATGTGCATGTAATGTTTAGGGTGAAAATGTACAGGAAGGATTTCAGCCACACCTTAAATGTTGCCGTTATTTTTGAAAGCAGGTTAATTGGTGGACTTGAGTCTTTCCCCAGAAGGAATTTTCCTTAACTGCAAGGATTCACTCTACCTCATTGTACTGGAAAAAAATATGGGAAAAGGATTTCTCCAGTGGTAAAAGCATTTCAGCAAGTACATTGAGGAGGAATGCCTGCGACTTAAGTATAGGGAAGCCTAGAAATGACAGACTGGAACAGAGGGAAATGTAACAAGGCAACTTAAAGGGAAAAAAAAAAAGAAAAAAAAAGCTAATTACAAACTTGTGTAAAGTAGGCCAGAAAACAGGGAAAGAATTGCAGGGATCCCGTGGCAAAGTGACCAGTGGTGAGCTGTCATGTCCAAAGCTACAGGATGAGGCCTGTAGCATTTACTACTCACTGGAAGTCATTTTGCAAGTCAAGGAGCAATACTTTTCCAACATAAATGAAAAATTCCAGTCAGCAGAGGGTAACTGTAAGCCCTCTTAAAACAAAAGTATCATTAAAGAGGGATTAATAAATCACCTAGTGATTAGATTTTTTCATTTGGAGTAGAGAACTCCGCTCTCAAACCAACTCCCTCTGTTAAGCCCATCCTTGTGGTATTAGCAAAGCACTTCAGGATGTGTTTGTCTTTACTTGGTACAACTTAAGGCCAACCTAAGCACTTTGAATTGGAAGTAAGCACTTTGGCTGAGAGTTTCAACTGTGTTCATGGGAGAGTTACCTCCTAGCCTGTGCTCCTAATCCCCCTCTGCCTCTATAACCCATAGTAAATTGCTGCTTCTGCTTTCTGGGTGCAGACCAGGAGGGAAGAAAGAAGCTCCTCTGGACTCTTCTGCCCCAATGCAAACTAACCCCACTCCTGTTACTGAATTAATTTTCTTGCTAAAGCATTAAGTTCTAGCAGTTCTAATGAAACCTAAGGAAACTGAAGAACTTTGTGAAGACAAGTGAAGGCACATCAGGATCTGCACAAAGAACAATGTAGTAGGACTCTTGAATAGATTAAGTCTTTACTCCAGCTGTTTGAGGTTTGGGGACAGACCTCCACATGCACAAGATCTGTGTTAAGTAGAGAGCATGCATGCTGCAAGGGGCAGGACCCTAAGACAGTAATAAGAGACATGTACTTCTCTAGCAGAAGTATGTGCAGAACTTCTACTGCAATAGCAGTGATCCCCCAAACCAGATGAACAAATGAGTGAAATGTAAATGCATGCACCCCCTTACCCAACTCTTGGTGATTCCTGTGGACTTGGGTGAAAATACACTAATTTTAGAGGGTTCAAACGCATGATTTCTGTCTTCCACTATGAAGCTGCCAGCACTTCTGGAGCCCTTCATTGCAATACTTAAAGTTCTTGATCTTCTGTGATCTGAACCAAAAACTGATTATGAGGATTCTATTTAATAAATAACTGCATTATAAGTATTCCCTATCCATACTGAAAGAACAGACATAAGAAATAGAAGATTCTTTGCTGTGGGAAAAGTTACAAACTAGTCAGGTTCCCCAAACCCTGGAAAACATGTAATGGGGCTGGACGTTGGAAAGCAGTAGGTATTTATTCTGTTTGGTCCTTGCTTTGTAACTGAATTCTTCACCTTCCCCCGTCCCACACACACAACTCATACAACTACTATGGCAATCAACAGAGAAGGATCTATCCATGTCCATGGGCCTCAGATCATATCACGTGAAAGATGTGTTCCCACAGAAGACAGGGAGGGAAGATACAGAAAGACATAAAATTCAACATTATAAAAGCAGGTGCAGTGGCTGCCAATGGACACCTAGACCGGTTGGTCTCTGCTGTGTACCACATCGCTTTTGCACACCTCGTCTTTGTCCCTCTGCTGTCTTTGGTTGATCAGCTGCTTTGGGCAGGTAATTTCTTATATGAGTATATAGTGGAGTGGTGACACAAAGCCCAACAGCTAATTTTCACCCCATGTTTTTACCCAATGTCCCAAAAGTGTATGTGTGATAATACTCTTTGAAGGCTTTACAAAGTCCTGGCCTCGCTTAATCAAAGGAACTTCCCCTGAGCTCAAAGGCAGCCGTGAGGTGTCATCCTGCTCTCTCTGCAGCTGCTGTGGCTTTAAAACCTGGGTGACTTAGGAAGGAGGTACAGGGCTTTTTCCACTCATGCCACCAACCTGCAGTGACTGGAAAGCGGTGACATTCTTTTGGGATGGTGTAATCCATTTTGATGACTGAACTCATTCAAGTACAGAGTACGTGGTTCTAAGAGGTTATTACCACCTCAGTTATTTATCTGTAAGGATTCAGACTCCAGCAAACTTTAATTATCCTTCCATCAATCTCATGGTCATGAAAGCTTAGTGGGGCTAATTTTAGCAATACAAATATCTGTCTTGAATGGAAAAGCTGCTTTTTTTTTTCTTTCTTTTTTTTTTTTTTTTGCTATCTTATTTTTGCATGTTAAACATGTTAGGCAGAATTGAGAGGTATTTCCCTCTCTTAGAAACCATCATAAGAATGTGTAATACTTGATGAAAGTCATAAGAACAATACCATCTTCAGATATGAAAGTATGATGTTAGAAATCTGGTATGAGGATGAGGCAAAAATTATCAGAATGGGATGCTTGAAGTCCACATTTAATCCTACAAAGAGGCTATTGGAGAATGGTTTGGTGCCCAAAGCATTCCAGTGGACAGGTGCCTAAATAAGTCTTCTTATCCAGCGCCTGTTAGGATAGGGTTTGAATTTCTGCGTGATGGTGTTAGACACATGCTGTAAGAATAACAACATCTTCAGTCACTCAAGGCACTACATTCAGATCACTCAATCTCCCTTTTGTTTCTAGCTTGGAGGGTTGTGGTGGAATCTTTTGAGGCATCAGCTGAATGTGTAGCAACATAGCTGCTCTGGCTGAAGTTCCAGGTGGCTGGAAACAATAGCATCTAGAAATCTGTCCATCAATTACATTTTAACTCTGGAGCTTAATGATGAGCATTGGGCTGTCTATACTGTAAATGACTGCAATCTTTTGAAAAGAAAGAGGTAGTAAACATGCTCTGAGGCCCAGCTTGCTTGCCCAAGGCCACAAACCGTATTTACTTAAACCATAAACCAGTACTACCTCCTTTGATAATGTTCTTATGCTACTGTGTCCAGACCCTGAGAAGGGGACTTCAAAAAAAAGACTCACTCAGTATAGGAAGATCTGTTAGATACTTAGACATTCTGGTAAACAGCTCTGATGCACTCGAAGGAAATGAGAGGATTTTCAGAGCTTTAGGTACCAGAAATAATTGCTGGGTATATTACACATTTTCTGTATGGCTTTGGATGCAGTGTTTTGGGCTTGATTTTGTACCAGAAAAGGAAATAGGAGTGTAGGTACTGACTTCAGTGGGATCTGGATCAGGACCCTTGTTGCTCTGTAATTTCTAAATTTCCTATCTGATTAGAAATTTTAAGACCTCACTGTTTTCAATTTACAAACTTTTAGCACTCTCAGAGGTCATCAACGTGTTTCCGGGATGTGTAGCTCAGAGGAAGCCTGCTGCTCTCCTTCGGTCTCTAGCACTCAGGCAGACCACCATGCAGGTTGGATCTCACTCCCTTCTGCAGGGCATTTTTAGTTTCCAGAGCAGGGAAGTACTTGGTGGAAAGGTTTTTTTGTCCTGACACTAAACTGTGAACTATCCAAACTCACACTGGGAACTGCAATGTTTTGTCTTCACCTGCCACTAACAACTGATTTGTTTTGATTGTGTTTCTTGAAGTACTCTTTCTAAACAGGTGCCTCTGCAGTGGCTATCACCTCAAGCTCTGGTTTTGCTTGTGGCTTCAAATTATTACTGTAAATCAAAGAATATTTACACATCATATTCTATATCCTCCAACATGATGTATTGATGGGAAGTCTGGCTAAAAGAGAGAAAGGAAAGGAAAAGAAAGCATTAGCAGAACTTTGAAAGTCAGAGGACTGAAAAACAATTGAAAGTTTCAAGGTAATTCTGATTCTTTTTCCACTTGTTATGTTTTCCATCCTTATTCACAGCTCTAGCCTCCATCCCAGTCCCAACCTAAGCAGTATTGACAGGAAAGGATTATCCACAGGAATGTGTCATATTTACATCTAGAGAGTGCCAAAGGAAAATCTTTCTGAATGGAACAAAGCTGGCCTTATTTGAACAAGTTTTTTCTTCTAGAATTGTGGATGGATGCCAGGGTGTGGTGCAGGAGTTAACAGGGTAGTAAGTATTTAATCAAAACTATTTTATTCTAAATTTCTCATTTTCCTACACACTAGTATATGTAGTAAAATGAGAATTTGCTTCTTTGGCTTTTATTCCTCTTAGAACAACACTGAAATCACTTGAGAAAAGATTTGTCCCCCAATGCTAAGTTGAGCAGCTAGATAGCAGCATCTTGGAAAAGATTTATATTATTTGTGTATCTGTAGCAGCCAAAGGAACACCTGCTCCATAAGCTCCACTATTTAAAAAGGCAGGGTTCAGGGATCTCTTTGTCTGGGGTCCAGCAGGCTACTACTTTGATGCTGCATTAACTCTGAATAGTTCTAGCTTTTAGTATTTGCATTATAAATGCAGGAATCATTGAGCCCTCCTTTTATAAAGGGATTTCTGAGTTCCTTTTCTCAGGGCATGAGCAAGCACTGAGTCCTGAGAAGACATATATTGGGTGCTTACAACATATTGTGTACTAGAGATTCTGGAGAGGTTTTCCTACGTGAGCAATTTTTTGCATTGGTATCCAAGGCAGAATTGCTCTTTGAGCATCCTTGGTCAGTTTTAGATGAAAGAGGTTCTTGGGGAAAGGCTTTGCTTTGTATACTGTTTGAGCATCTCATTGTCAGGTTAAGTCCTGCATGTATTTCAACTCTACATCTCTGATATCAGTGAGTATCTGCTCATGGCTGGCAGAGGATGACAGTGACTAAAATGCATGCAGGAAAGGCAGGGTAGCAGCAATGTATGAGCACTGCGAGGACCAGTAGAGATTTGCATCTCACCATGCTAAATATCATAGACGGATGATAATAAACCCCACATTAAAGCAACTGCAGCTGCCCCCTCCCTAAACAGCTATAAGCTATGCAGGTGATGACACAACAAATGAGCCAGGGACCAGTTATTAACAAAATGGCTAAACGGGGCGGGATAGGTAGCAGTTTATTCTAGAATCAGCCCAGCAGTGGCTGGGTTTTTCAGGGGGGCGATATCACATGGAGCATTAAACTGGGGACAGGAGCCGATGCCGCAGTGGGACCCGGAGGAGGATGGTGGGAGCTGCCTCCTGGTTTTTGCAAGCAGGAGGCGCCAGACTGGGGGCCTTCCCGGCCCCTGCCCAGGGAAGGAAATCTGGCAGGACAGGCATACAGACAGACGGATGGACGGACGGGCACACTGGCTCACAGCCCTTCTCGTTCCGTTGGCTGCCGCGCCGCCCCGCTGCCACCGGGGGGCGCCCTCTCCACTCCCGGCCGCGCTCCCGGCTCTGCTCCCAGCCCAGCTCCCGGCCCCACACCCTGTCCCGGGGAGGCCGGGGCCGCCGCCTGCGCCCTGGTCCCAGACTCTGTCCTCAGCGCAGTGCTCTGGCCGCCCTGCCGCAGTTCCGGTGCCGACAGTACTTCTGCCGTTACTAACCGCTCAGACTCTCGGCTGCTCTTCCACCACCCTTGCCGTTCACCGGCGGCATTGCCGCCTGCAGCACATCAGCCTCTCCACAGAACACGTTCGTTCTACAGAGCCGCCTTTAGGTAGCCGAAGATTGCAAGATTGCTTGTTAATTTCCTTCATTCCTCTTCTCTCTTCAATCCTTCCCCAACTCTTTGTGGTTTTATGGGTTTTAGTTTTGGGGTGGTTTTTTTGTTTGTTAGGTTGGTTGGTTGGTTGATTTTTTAGGAAAGTCTGAAGAGGCCAAATTGTTCTGTTTGGTTTTTTTTTTTATGGAGTGTTTTACCTCTGATCGTTTTCCTCTTCGAGTCTCTCCAGCTCAGCCACACCTTTCTTGAAGTGCTGCAAACCGAACAGTCTGTCCTTGGCTGTGCCAGGTAGAGTGGAAGCCCATGCTGGGTGTTTTTAGGCTGATAGGGGGTTTATATTTCCTAGAAAGCAGTTTTTCTTGCAGTCTTAACTTTGCAGCTTTGTTTGCACTACTAGCAGAGTTGTATCAAATGAGACAGTAAAAGAATCAGTAATCCCTGTTTTAATAAAACCTCTTACACATGTAAACCAGTAGACGCTCTCCTGGTGGTTACAGCTTATTTCACTTGAGGCAGTGGTTGAAATCGTACTAGGAGAAGTCCCTGCAGCTGCAGCACAAGATTTATCTCCATCACTTTTGCCACCTTTCAAGTGTGATCAAGTCAATAGTGCCTTGGCCTAATGGCATCTCCATTTATAAGACGAGAGCTGAAAATTCAGACAAATGTTAATGGACTCATTCAATTAATCCCTCATCAATGAGGTAGCCTGTTTTAGTTGAAATTTGTTACTGTAACAGAATATTATCCATGGCTTACTAATAATGTAAAGAACACTGGCAACACAGACTACATCTTGCTTGAGACCTTCTCTGTTTTATTGCAAAGTGAGACCAACAGTAAAGTGCTAGGGCTGCTTGTGCTCTGGCAGCATTTATGAAGCAATTTCGTGTACAATGAAACCATCAAGCCAAATATAAAAGCTGAAGCTCCAGCCAGCCAAGGGGTCCTTGCTGCTTTGCCTCCAGCAAAACATGCCTCCTTGCATGCCTCCAGCAACATTATTACTGATGGGAAAATTATTATTCTTACTTAGTGAAATAAATAATTTCAATGGCTTGCCATGAAAATTAAGTTACCCTAATTTTTCATTCAGTGTTTGAAATCATGTCAAAGGCTAGGGCTGGGCCAGCCACTAGACAAGGGACAGATGCTCTCTATTAACCCTTCTCCCTTCCCACATGAGGAACAAAAGGGGAATAATGGAAAGAGACTTAAGGACTGGGAAAAAAAGCCAGACACAACAAACCTAAAGCAGTTTTAATGAAAATAATAATCCAATTAAATATATACAAATTTACACAAAACCAATACTGAACCCAACCCTCCTGATGGCAGTTATATCACTGCCACCACTGGTGCTGTGGAATTTCCAGACTGGACTCTGTGGCAAACAGGAACTGGATTCAGGAACTGGATTCAAGAGCTAGATTCAGGAATAAAAAAGATCAAAGACAGAATGGGTAAGAATCTTCCTCAGAAGCTGGTCCTTGAAGAAGAAAGCTTAACCCTTGTGATCACTCAGCATTGTATTGAATATAACATCCATGGAATGAATGGAATACTTTATTGGTCAGTTCAGAGTGACCAGTGCTGTCTGCTCCTCCCCACAGGTATGGGCTTTTACTTTCTGCAACCCCAATGTAGTACAGAAGATCTAGCAGTGTCCTTGATCTCCATAGAAGCAAAAATAAGCAACAGTCTTTCTGCATACCAATCCTTATTGTTACTATAAACATCAAGAATTATCACTTCTGGAAGCAGACTGTGCTTGGAAAAACATGCTATTAACTTCAGAAAGTGCAATTACTTGGAAGATATTTAGCTAAGAAGTAAAATCACTGAACAGAATTAGTTCTTTTCTAGCTCAGACTCAGATCAAATATGGGACAGCTGCACTGCTGATTTACAGCATCTACTAAGCTCCTTCATCATGTGGCTACTGCCCTCTAAAGTCACCATGCGCTCATGGCCAGCTTGCTGTCAACAGGTTGTACTGAATCTCTTTTTAGGTAGGGCTTGTGTGCTCATATTAAGCACAGGTAGTCTAAAAGGAAGTACCTACTTCTATGAATGTGGCCTCACAAACTGCTACAACATGATGACATCCATACTCCTGATACCAGTCTTTCCCAAGCTTTTTAAGACCAGGCATCCATCACAAAGGTGGTATCAGTTTACAGGCCTTGTGATCCAGCATTCAAAGCTGTGCAAAAGGAGCACCTACTCTGGAACGGTTCTATAAATTTTATGTATTTCTGGATGTTATTTCTGTTCTATGTACTTTGGGCATTGAAAAAGTCTTACCAAGGCATTGCTGGTGGTGTCTGACATAGCATTCATTCACTGCATAAATCATGTATTTCACATCTCATCTTGGGCTTCTGAGCCTGATGGTCAATCCTGATGACATTGATCTGACTCAAATCCTGTTTTCTAGACCTTGCCTGCAACCACAATAGACAGGACTGCCTCCACAGGACTGTCCCCCAAGAAAGCAGAGAACAAGTATAGGCCTGTGTCACATTAAGCACTTCCTCCAAATCCTTTCCTGTACCCCACTGGAAGCATACTGAGAAACACAACTTTAAGTAACAAGCAATCAGAAAAAGTTGCAAAGAATATTCCAAATGTTTATTATGTATTAAAAATATTGCAAATAAGCCATACAGTTCATTTCACAGTAACCTAAACAACATTGTTCAAGAACTTGAGAAGTCAACAAAGAACAGTGCAGTTCCAACAGTGACAAGAGTTACCGTAATGTCATAGGACCCTTTGCCAACAATTCTTTCCTGTTTATAGTGGAAACAACATTAGCTATGGATCAGTATCTTATTTACCTGGCAGAGCAGCTTTTCACCTGTGCTGCTTCCACAAGCACACTACTTCTGCTGTTTCTAGGAATTCTTCTAACATAGCCACAGATTTGGCTAATGCAGGCTGAGGTGGACGTGACGTTCACAACCTATTTTCTAGGTATCTGTGTGCAGACTCATTTCCCAATTCTTTGGAGAAAGTTCAAAAGTAACCTTGAAAAGGAGGGACATCTGAAATCCTAAAAAAAAACCCCAAAGGGAAAAAAAAAACAAAAGCACACACACAAACCGACCAACCACCAACCAAAAAACCCACCCCACACAGAAAAGCAAGCAAGTTCCATGAGGAAGTGGTTTTTCAAATAACATCTGAAGAATTCTGACACTGTTTCCTCACTCTCAGCCAGTTCCTAGAAGGATCCTTTGCTACCAATGCCCCAGGCAGTCACCCAGCGACAACAATAGTGACAAGGATCAGGCACCAAGTCCTGAATATGTAACAAGAGTTCAGGTCACTGTCAGCTGTATGAAAACTTGGAAATGTATATGCCTTAGAAGCAATTCTGCTGATTTCATGGTGATTTTCCCCTTTGTGTGTTTTAGAGTGAACTATTATTATTAACATGCTTGCTATACATGGAAGGAAACTTGATCCTTCTCTTTCCTCATTCATGATCATTTTTACAGAAAAGCCTGTCTCACAGACAAATTAGGCCTTTCCAGGAAAGATACAATCTAATCACATTAAGAGTCCAAGAGTAAGACAAAAATACTGCTGTACCCTCTTGAAATTAATCCCATCCTTCAGATTTCCCCTCTAAGCACCAAGTTCCTGCCCCAGCAACTGAAGATTTTGGCAGAGGCATGTGATCACAAAGAATGAATCTCTCCAGCCATGTGACAGAACACCTCTCTTAGGTCTTAGCCCCAGGCAATGCCAGTAAATTAAAACCTTCCCTTTCTGAGGGTCAGCTAGTCCCATGTTAGCTCCTTGGTACAGACTAAGGACTCACAGAAATACAATACAGCTCAGCTGACCTGGTAAACATGGCTAAGTCCCAAACTGCAGAAATGGCTAAGTTGCTTCAAACATGGTCCACGTGTAAGTCTACACATCTAAAAGGTTTAAGACAGTATAAGGGTGTAGTTCTGTTCATTTGTTTCTTAACACAAAACCTACCAACAGAAGTCTCAGTGTGTACAGCAGTGTACTTTTTGCACCAGAACAGCTGTGGCCCTTCTGTGTGGCACATCTAGTGTCATAAAGTGAAATACCTTCAAGCCATTAAATATGTGCTCATGCTAACGATGCTGTAGTGTCTTAGTTACACCACTACAGTTACAGCTGTACAACTTTATAGAGATGAGCCCTTAGAAATTCAACCCCCAACTAAACTCATGTTTTCTTAACAGAAAATTTAAAAATAAAAACAAACAACCCAAAAAAACACTACACAAAAAAGAAATAAATGAAATAAGCAGAACTGTCCCTATTATTAAAGTATTCTTATTCTCTTTGGAGGTATCAAATTGCTTTTAAAAATAATTGAAAAAAATGGGCATACAAAAGCTACTCTCCTTAACCCACTGTTTGCACAAGGAGCACTGCCACCTAAACTTTTTCGTGTATTTTCTCTACTTTCACAAATAATCTTTCCAGATCATTCCTCAGATCATCTATTGAGCTCTTCACAGACTCCAAGTTGTTCTCATTATTTTCAATTTTCACCGAGTAGGCGACTAAACTATCCACTGCAGTTCTTATCATTTTCAAATCAGAATCAACCTGACTGACAGAAGATCTCAGTTCATCTACAGAGCCTTCCACAGAAGAAAATTTTTCAAGATAGCCTTGAGAATGTGCTTGATCTGTCTGAAGAGTTCCTTGATCCAACAAAGTACTAATTTGCTTCTGGACATCCTGAAGAGCACCAGAGGATGGCAGGTCACTGATACTTCTCCTCAAGTTTTCCACGTCATTGTACAGTGAGGTCTGTGATTCACCAAGATTTTTCAAAATGTCTGTGACTGAAGTTACATCCAGATCTGAGACTCCCTGTAGAGCAGTGATGCTTTGTTCTAGGGTACTGAGCTTGTTCTCATACTCTGCCTCCTTAGAAAAGAAAGACTGCAACTTTTCACTGTTTTGAGCTGCAACAGAAGTTAGAGACTCTAGGTTGTCTTCTATGTGCCTCAGTCGAGAGTCCAGTCCTTCACTGTTCTTCCCAAAAGTTTCCAATGCCTTTCTGAAGAGTTCATTTTCTTCCCATTTGTTGAGGTCAGCTTTAACTTGCAGTAAATCTTCATCTAGCCTTTTAATGTCATTGGGGAGCTGTATAATAGAATCCTCAGCTCTTAGAACTTTCTCCTGTAAAGCTTTTAATGAAAGGTGTTCAGTATCTGCAGCCTCTTTGAATTTCTCATGTTCTTGTTTGAGGTTGATTAGCTCTTTCACTTCAGTATACACATCAGACTCCATGGAGTCTATTGTACTCTTCAAGGTCTCTATGTCCTTTTCTTTGTTTTTTATGGAGACTTGCATCTCATCAAAAGCATCTTTTAGCACCTTAATTTCATGTTTATATATATCTGCCTCTTCTAGTGAATCAACCTTTGCTTTCATATTGTTGATCTCATCTTGGCTCCTTTGCTGGACTTTAGTGAATACTGCAATGTTGTCATTTATAGACTTGGTTAGCTCTGTTAGTCTCTCTTCTACTGTGTTCTCCAGAGATGTGAAGTCTCGTTCCCTTGCATCCTTCACCATGTGGATGCCATCAGACAAGTCTTTCAAAATTTCATTTTGCAGCTTCTGAAGCACTTCACTTATCCGGTTTATTTCACTCTCCCCTTGTTTCACAGCCTTCTCAGTAACCTCCTGTTTCTGCTGTGCAATTTTCATCATGGACTCAAATTCTCCAAACGTGGCTTGAAGGGAACGCACCTAAAACAGAAATCCAGATGGTTAATACTTAAAAATTCATCCTCACCCTTTGTGCCTAAGATTGTTATGACCCTTGTTACTATATTAAATGATCACCTTGATCTTTTATACTCCCTACCTGAGGTGACCCTATGGCACCACCCAGCATCTACAGACCTTCAGCTCTATAGATGCATACATGAGGATCCTTGGTCTCACTGACGTGACACAGTCAACCCAGGAAATCTGCTGCAGTAAAAAAAAAATCAAGCTCAGTTCTCCAGAATCTGCATCTGGACCAATTTCTGAAGATTAAAGGAGTTTCAAAGTAGAGAGAAAGAGTAACAGGAAAAATTAAGGGGAAAGGAAAGCTGGGAATGGCTGGGGTATGAGAATAGTAATCACGACATTTTGCTGCTCCTAGACACAAATTTTTCTTGTTAACTACATTTTAAGATAAGAACCATAAAAAGGCTTTAACGTTTGAAATACTTAGTACCTTGTTATTCACACTCATGCTGTTAGTGAACAGGGGCACATCCAAGTACACAGGTAGAGAAGGAAGCCATAGCAGCTGCCAAGTGGACTGACTTGCATCTATCCCAAGTTAATACTCACAGAAAGTTGTTACCACTGAATCAGGCACGCTATTAAGCTTCCCTATTACAAAAACTAGTTGGTTTTAGTAGCAGCAACAGAGGAAAGTTCAGGGAATGAGTGGCCACTACATTCATTTGTTCTCACATCTAAAGGTAAGATCCACGCACACCAAGAGTTCCAGAAGCACACTTTACTTAATTCTGAGGCCAAGCAGAGTCTCAAGACTGTGGAGAAATCTTTTTGTGCATTTGTGGGTTGCTTTAAACTTTCTAAAGCAGTGTCAGAACTCCCACTGGCTCTAACAGGAATCCATCACATAGAAAATACCTCAAGGCTTTGGCAGGATGGCAAAAGCTGAGTAAAGCATGTTGGCTTGCCTCATGCTTCTGTCTGAGAGGTTTCTTAATCAGTTGTGCCACATGGGCTGCCATGTTTACTGATTAGATACACAGCTGGAGGAGTGGTTTTATTTTATAAATAGAAGGCAGTATATTTTATTTATTCTTAGAAAGAAATATACAGAGCTTCTATTTTCTTTTCTGTTTTGAAAGAGGCTCTAGCAGTTTCCAGTCAGACTCTGAACCTATAAATTATTTTCAAAATACCTAAGCAAATTTACTTATTAGAAACTAAGTTATTCATACATATATTCACAAGACTAAATCTCTGGCTAAATCCTCCTTTGTCTTTATGGAAGCCTACACTGTGTAAGGACTGTAGAGTTTGTCCAGTAAGACTTGCCCTTGCTCCAACAAATCCTTGCAATTTGAAGAATACCCATAACTTTTCCCCTTCTCTTCTGTAAAAAGGTTTGTAATGACTTCACACTCACACATTTATCATAGAATCAGTCAGGGTTGGAAGGGACCACAAGGATCATCTAGTTCCAACCCCCCTGCCATGGGCAGGGACACCTCACACTAGATCAGGCTGGCCAGAGCCTCATCCAGCCTGGCTTTAAACACCTCCAGGGATGGGGCCCCAACCACCTCCCTGGACAACCCATTCCAGGCTCTCACCACTCTCATGGTGAAGAACTTCTTCCTCACGTTCAGCCTGAATCTCCCCACTTCCAGCTTTATTCCATTCCATTTCTATTATCTAGTGCTCACATTCGAAGCTAGAAACAAGCTACGGTGTGAGAAGGGTGAAGAATCAGGCAACATTGCCATATGTATTGAGCAAGGCAGCAGCCATCACACTGACTTATCAACCTCATTTTCACCATGTCTTCTTACCTCTCAATTCTGATCTTTTCCACATATTTTTCTGTATCACTATAAATGGACCTCAGAAATCTAAAAGGAGGAGACAGGTAAGTTCTACTCCTCCTCTTATGACACATTTTCTTCAATGCATTCTGATCAAATGACAGAATTCATAATTGCAATTAACTATCTTCAGTCATTAGTGTAAGAAAAGGCTTAGGAAATGGGCCAAGAGAACTCTCCACAGGACCATGTCTCTGCTGCTGTACATTCAACAGAGATGGATCCCACCCCACCACCCCCAGAGTGGAAGTACTTTCTAACTGCTCTTCCACTGCATTCAGGCAATGCTCAAGGTGTAACTTGAAGGTATTCTCCTACACCTTCAGCTGAGCCAGCGGCTTAAAGATCAAAGAGCTCTAACATAACAAAGAGAACTGGGGTCTTCAAACTAGACCAACTTCTAATCTGTTCTGTCCTAAGCAAGAACCACCAGTACCAAAAGTAAGCCCGTCACATGAGAGGGGTAAAACTCACTGCAGATTAGGTTGGGTTTGTGGGTGCAGCTGTGTGCTAGTTTCCCTGTTTGGTGGTGTGGTGGGTTAAGGCCAAATGCCTTTAAGAACCAGAGCTGACAGTCCTCCAAGGGACTGCATAGCCACCGGAAATCGTAAGCTCTGTTATTTTATCCCATAAGCCCTGTATCTGCTATATAAGTGGAGTGCAGAGTTATTTGGTCCTTTTTTTCTGGCCTTCCTTCTGCCTTTCTCTTTCCCCCCTTGGCATGGGATCTCTTGGAATGTGGGTGGGTTGGGACAAAACTAGCCTGGTAGCGGAGCCAAGCGGGCAAGCTTGGGAGGGTAGGGAGGAAGAGTAGGAGGCCTGGGAGGGCATGGAAGCCTGGGTTGTTGGGGCATTTATGGCTTGCTGAACAGTCATAAGCTGAAATGTGAACCCAGGTGTTTTTGCATATATGTACATAGTGTAAATAACTGTAAATAGTATATCCAATAATTGTAAATAGTATATCCATTTGAATTTCCAATTCTGTTTGGAGTGGTTTTATTTTACTCCTTTTTGGGAGAGGTAAAATACTTTTTTTCTGTCTGCTCCAAACTAAACTGAGACAGGTGTTCATGGCTCATAAAGTTCAAAATCATAGCCCTGGAAAAGCTTAGCATTATAAATAGCACATGAACGTGTATCTATAGCTAACAACTATGTCTTCTCTATCTTGTTTTTAAAACACCAAACAATTTGGCCTCTCTGGGAATTGTGCTATATTAAAGACTAAACTTCCACACTATTTCGTTTCTCCTCCTACTGCTGATGTGCAAAGCAGGTAAGTTTAAACAACGCTTAGTCCTGACAGGACTGATGGCAGTAAAAGACTGAAGGGCAAAGCCATTTCCACACAGCAGCCTGTGCTGATGGCACTCTTGCGAGTACAACGCAGGACCCTGCACTTTTGTAAAGCAATGAAATACAGCCTGGTCTCCTCTCCCTCAAGTATGTTCTTCTGTAAAGACAACACCGAACCATAGCAAGCAAAGCTTTCAAGGGTTACATTGAAACTGTGTAATCTCTTTCCCCCCATTCTTGCATTTACTGTGTGCCCAACATCTGCCATTTGCTATACACAGACAAGTGAAGTTTCAGTTCTCTTTGAAACTATTTATAAACTTATTTTATATACCCATCTCCTAGAACATGTAACATATACCCAGGATTTTCTGCAATGACATGGATATAGGAGGCAGCAGATTGTACCCATTCCTATGCTTGGAGGGGCTTAGATACTGCACATACGTCTGAGTTCTATACTTATAGATTGTAATCTTACATCCTGCATTCCCTCACATTGCAATTTTTTCCTTCCTACATAGAGACTGTAAAAATGCCTTAAAATCTAGGGAAAAAACAATATTTGCTAGTCCAAATCATGCCCAGCCATCACTGCGTAAAAATCCCAAGTTAGCTTCAGAAACAACATTGTAGCCCTGAAGTTTACAGCCCTTTTCCTGCCTGAGAGACTTCCTCTTCCTCCTTGTTGTAAGGGAGAGGAAATACCAAGACTAACCCTACAAACTCCACATGTGCAGGATGCTGTGCTGCCAGGAGTGCCACAGAATGGATGGAGAATCCCTGCCAGTACGTATCCCCAACACCCTGTCCCTCCACCATCAGCCCAGGTCCAAGCTTGCAAGAAATACAGGGTATCAGCACAGTGAGCTGTGCAGAAAGCAATCAAGCTGAGACAGGAATTTTGTTTTCTTTGATCCAACTCAGTCATAGCTTTGCACACTGATATCCAACCAATTTAACTACTCCCTAGGAAAGAACTTGATTGATGATGATACTTTTACATGTGCCAATTTTAAAGGTTTTAGGCACTCCAAGGCACATCCAGATGGACATGGCCATTTATGAAGCTCTAGCCTGGGGGCTAGTAACACCTGAATGAAAAAATGAGGAGAAAAACGCACATTTCTTTTGCTTCGTATGAGCCACACCCTTTGCCAATAAGCTAACAATTCTTCCACAGTCCTGGGCAGCCCACAGATACGGCGAGTCTTGCTACGCTTGGCTGGAAGCAGTGGCAGGAATTTGGAAGGCAGTGTATGGCAGGAGTAGCGTTTCTGGTATGGCCTCTGCTGTTTGGTGAAGCCGGCACAATTTTTTTTCTACACCACGCAGGGATGTCGAGGTAGGATCCTGCCACATCCGACCATGCTGCCGCACCGTCTCCCTTGGTGTGCACACCCGTCTGCTCAACGAGGTGACAGAGCAGCCTACCTGCCACGCTTGCTTTCAAATGAATTGTGTGAATCAAATATAGAAAATTAGCGCCAGGAGGCTCTCAAATCCTTAGGTCTGCACCTCTGCCAACACGTAAGCGTGCTGACTGCATTATATAAAATGGCTTCATGCTCCAGCCCTGGAAGAGCACGCTGGGCAAGCAGCCGGCTGTGGGCTGTCCCGGGGGCCGTTCGCTGGCCCGCCGCGGGGTATCCCCCCCCGCCTCGGCCCGGCCTCATTCTGTTCTGCACTGCCTGCCAGGGATTTCTCGCCTTACCGAGGCCACGTTTGCAGGCGCGGGGCACACTGCTGCCCAGACTCGATTTGTCCCTCTAATGCCATGAAAGCATCTTTGCGGAGGGAGCACTGAGGGGGAAAGCCGGGGGGGGGGGGGGGGGGAGGGGAGAATGGGCCACGTCTGCTTTGCCGCAAGCCTGGCCATGCAAGGGCTGCGCGGCTGCTTATTTTAAGGGTTGAAGTCCCTGTGCCCCCTCCTGCAGGAACAGCTTCTTCCTCCAGCCCCGCCGAGAAACGCCTAGCGCCCGATGCTCCCGGAACCTCGGGATGCCCTCTCCGAGCGAAGCTGCCGCAGAGCTGCCCCGCGGGACACCCCGCCCGCCCTCCGACAGTGCCCGGCGCTGCGCTACCTTCTGCACCACGGCGTCCAGGGTGGCGGCCAGCTCCTGACGCTGCCGGCCGGAGGCCTCCCTCTCCTGGGCGCTCCGCCCGACCTCCTCTCGCAGCTGCCGCACGTACCAGCCGGCAGGTAGCGCGGCGCCCAGCACCATCGCGGCGCCCAGGAGCAGCGCCCAGCCGCGGCGAGGACTGGCACCGGAGCGACCCCCTCCTCCCCCCGCGGCGGCCCTGCCGCCTCGGCCGTGAGACGACGACGGCGGCTTCTTCGTCGTCGCTTCCTCGGCGCCGCCTGGCTGCGCGCCCCTCTCGTTAGCGGCGGCGGGCGGACTGCCCCCCTTAGGGCCCCGGTGCTTCGCAGCCGACATGGCGGGACGCCGCCGTCGTACGCGGAGCCGGAGCAGCAGCAGCGGGCGGGGGAGGGATGGAGGAAGGGCGGGGGCGTCGGCCCGGGCAGCGCCAGGCTCCCCGCCCCGCCCGAGCCCCCGCCCTGGAGAGGCGCCACGCACACGGGGACAGCCTCGGTGCCTCCGAGGGGAGTTGCCACGCACAAGGGTTGGCCGCTTCCCGACGGAGGAAGTGGGATGGGGGAGCGGCAGGCTGGGCGCAGGGGACCCTAGAATGTCAGACTTTTCTGACTGGGGCTGCCTCGACCACAGCTGTCCGTGGGACCCGATCTCGGAGCGGAGTGTGCTGGGGCTTCTCCCCTTGCAGCCCCTGACCCGTTGTTTTTCAGTCGTGTGCTGTAGTTTTGGTGGCAGATTTTCCCGCCTCGTGTAACTTCTGGTTTGCTTGTTTGCGATTGTGGCTGAATCGACTGCTGCAGTGTCTGAGAGTATGGCGTGTAGAAAAACTTGTTTTCTCCATCCACAACCCACTTTCCTGTTTCTGGTGCTTCTAGAGCAGAGACTCCGCATCAGTCTGGTCCTTGGGCACACAGCAGCAGCCTTGACTGGCAAGGGTCATTCCGGCCGGATGCAAACTCTAATCGGTGGGTTTCACGGGCTGCCTTGTCCGAGCACACTCGGTAGAGGCCCGCAGCTCAGCACCGAAATCCCCGCCGTGCCTTTGCACTCCGAGCATGCTCTGTTGCCTCACTACGTCGGCAATGAGCCCCTACACTCATCTTCCCAGCAGAGCATGTCCCGGCACAGAACAGGAAAAACTGAGCAGGCTTTCCCCTGCACTCCAGGCTCCAGCATGAGCCTGACAAGTTGCAGGGCACAGGCTTGCCATTTGGTCTTCGTGCACTCCATTTTTATCCATCATCCCTGGGGGTGTCCAAGAAGTGTTTAGATGTGGTGCTTCAGGATACAGTTTGGTGGTCATGGTAGCTGGGTTATGATTGGACTCGATTTTAAATGTCTTTTCCAGCCTTAACAATTCTATGATTCTACCCCTCTTACTAAAGAAGTGGGCATGCTCAGGGCTAAACTGTTCTTTTAGATGACATACTGGAACAGTCTAATTGGGATGTCCTTGATAGCTGAAACATCCTAGACAAGTATGTAAAAAATGCTACTAAATAGCATAGTGGGCTTTTAGCTCAAACACAGTGTCCTAGACTAAACTAATGTGATTATAATGTTAAAACCACACCTCCTAGTTGGAAGACCCCTGCCCAAAATAAACCCCTCACCCTATGAACATACGCCATGAATTTAAGAAGAGCTGGACCTTTAATGGGACGCAAGCAGGAGACTAACCAACGGATAATTAGTAGGTGTTGACATGAGGTGTAGTGAATACACTTAAACATCCACTGCAAATTTCAGCTGGTGTGCTGGATTTGTGGCAATGTCCCCTAGCATCCAAACTTGCACAACTCTGTAGTAAAGTAATGTCTGCTTGTCAATGTGAAACCCAGCACTGAAAGCTTTGATTTCCAATTTCAGTGACCGTTCTAGATGGTGGAAAGGGGAGGAGATGTGCTTGACACCTGTGTTTGAATGGGAGATACCATACAGGAATAACTTTAAAAGTTATTTGAAAGTTCCTTCAAATTTTCCAGCATCAGAAAAAGCCGCTTAAAACTTTTCTAGAAACTGAGTAGCTGTATCTGAAATTGTTGATTGTGGAAACTTGAAGAAATACAAAGTAATTCCCCTTCTGCTGTCTGCCTGCTGGTTTGGGCCAGCCTGTAGTGCAGACAATAGCAGAGAAAACTGTTTCAAAAACACAACTTGAATTCATCAGTATTATACCTCTTTTTGTGCCCTTCAGCTTTAACATAGTGACTATTATCTGATAGACAGGTCACCGAAGAATTTTATGATGTTTTCATAAATCACTTATGTCTTACAGAGGAAGTGGTTTCTGCAACCTTTTAAAGTTGTCCACGCATGCACAGTACAAGGCCACAAGTGTGTCACTGTGTCCACTTTTTGTAACTATGGGTTACAACTCTGGAAGTGAGTCCTGATTTTCACAAGAAATGTCTGGGGCATATTTTCTTTTCCCCTCAATAGCTACCTTGCAGGCAACTGCAATGCCAATTCTTTCATATACTCACACTGGCTTTTAAAATTAATTCGCAGTCAATTTGTTTGCTTTCTTAACTATTACAGTTTAGTATTTGATACTTCACAAGGTGTTAACTCAGATTTTTTTTAAAGCAAAATAGGAAGTGCTTTTGCAATCCCAAGCTTTCAGCCAGGTGTCTTTCAGGAAGCAAAATTATCCCTCTTTGGTGCAGAGGGCAGTGGAGTACCCAATTTTCTTAACAATGAGAAAGGATGGTAAATGTATCACTATCATATAACAGGAAAACCCATTAGTCTGCAGTTTTATAAAGAAAGATTATGAAGTTTTTATTCAAATTCATTTCCAGTACAAGAAATGTGGTTACATCCAATCTGTTAGCACAGGATGATGAAATTTCATGAAGTAGATGGTGACACTCAAAAGCCTCACAGAGGGGATGGTAATGCTGAATGATGGGATTCCAAGTAGAAACGTAGAAAAGGATTCTCAATCAGGATCTTTTAAGAGATTTTACATCTGCTAAACATCAAGAGGTTCTACCTCTGTTAGCTTCAAGCTGCTTAAGCACAAATCCCAACCTTCACAAGATACAATTATCTTCTGAGCCCTCTCCGTGATGCCAATTGACACGTATTGCTAATTGACAGGTTTAGCACAAGGGACACAGACACCAAGCAAAAGAAGTAAATCTATACTTATAAAACAAAGCAAGCAAAACAGTAACATTACAACCAGGATTAGTAATGATTAGATAAGAAAGGTAAAATCTGTCAAGGTAACACATCTATTCATTACTACATAAAGTTAGTGATGGTAGTTAAGAAAGATCCATCACCAATTTCCCCAATACTTTACCATCACCCAGATCTGCAATTGCTAGAGGAGCCCCAGTTGCAGCAAGGATTTGGAGAACCTTTCCTGGCAACTGGGAAGTCCTACACAGTGCATCCACCTGTAGGTGAGGCTTCCAAAGTTGTTGCAAGAGGGTCTAGTCTTTTATACTGTTGAATAAACTAGTTTATATGATTCTAAATGCAGAAACCTCTGACTTTACCCTGCTCTTGGATTTTCCGAGCCTGGCCAGGGCCCAGAGAGAAACCAAGATGTTGTTCTTCTCCCGATTCAGGGGCCATTGAGTGATGAATGAAGGCATGAAGCCTGTTGCTGTATAGCAATGAGATTCCAGAAATGCAGAGAGCAGAAAATCTCAGAAGTCTTCTCTGAAGTCCTTTATTACTGTGTTGTAGAATCCCTAGCATTACAGAGTTTCAGAGGCCCACTTACAGAAGTCCTGTGTGGTGGGTTGAAATTCTGCCCAACATAAAACTGCCAGACCAGTTGGAAAGCAAATGAAGCTGTATTTACAAGCAAAACTACAATCTAAAATATTCATATGTACAAAATGTACAATATTTACATGTATTTATCATTTATAAACAACACAAGAACCCCCATAGACAAAACCAGGGAGTTACCAACAGCTTCCCCTCCCTGCTCCCCTCCCCTCGGTACATGGGACAAGAAAAAAGAGAAAAGCAGAGAGTCGCTTGTTAGTACTTAGCCACAACAAAGCAATGCAGCCAAAGTGAGCAAAGCCAGCAGAAGCACCAGCTAGCGCAAAGGAAGCGAAAAAAGAGAAATTTAGTTTATACATACTAAGTTTATATTAGTAGTCTGTCCAATGGGATTATTTAGACCTTATCATTATTTTTCCTTTTGCATCCTATGGTGATTTATTTACATTCTACCACTTTCGCTCAAGACCTGTGGAAAATTTTCTAGGCATAGCCTAAAAGTACCACATCCCTGAAGCCCTTAACAGACAAAGCCCTAGCTAGAAGAAGTAGCTAACTAACAGAAGCAGAAGTCCCTAACCGCCCTAACTGAAGTCCCTAACCAAAGATCCTTGAGAAGCCCTAAATGAAGTAACTCTTTGCTCTGAGTGGCTGTTTTTTATACTCTTTGTTATCAATCCCTTAACCAGTAAAATCCAACCACATATATAAGCTAAAATCTTTTCCCAATAAGAGGTGCCAGCATGTCAAGGAGATGGCTTCTGCAGCATGTTCAAATCAAAGGGTGCCAATGTGAGGCTGTTGTTCTTGGCTCAAATGGAATGTTGTTTTGCTCTACGCAGCGTGCTAAGGAATTGGTCAGTTAAGGAATCATGCACTCTGCACACGTCCAGCAGCTGCCCACTGAACAGTGGCTGCAACACCAAGGGAGCGTTTTTATCCCTTCTGCTTTGACCACACACCTTCACACAAGGCTGGACAGTCTTCCTCTAAGTAGGGAAAGTTGAATACATTTCATCCTCAGTAATTATTGTATTCTGTCTAAGCTACATCTTTCCTTAATAAGCATAAATATTTTTTTAACTGCTAATTGATACTAAGGATAATACATATTTCACTAATGAGTAGATACTAATAATATCTAACATTTGGTTGGGATGTTCACCTAAAGGTCAGTTTTGGTTCAGGGCCATTGCTCAGGCCACAGCACATCAGAGATACTCCTCTTCCAACATCCTTCCCATTGAAAGTGTCTGCACTGGTTGGGTTATCTCATTGTGTCCATACCTAAACTAAGACCATGCCAACGTTCTTATTATAATGGGAGCCAGTATTAAGCCTACTCTACACTGTATTATGCACAAACATTTCTGTAATTCAGTAATCACAGAATCACAGAATGGGAGGGGTTGGAAGTTAGTATTTTAGGAAGATATAAAGACCTGGTAATCCTAGATTGGACTCTAGTACTCCAGAACAGTTAGCAAACGGTAAATTGTTATCAATTCAATATTTTTCAATTGCACTCATCACCTTTGTAGATATTTGGCTTGAAATGGTTTTGTTTGTTTCAGAGGCAAGCCCTCCCAAGGTTATTACATTTGATGAATTGATGGCAGCTGCAAGAAATTTGACAGACTTAACTCTGCATTCACAGCAATTTCATGAGCTAAACTTTTGCATAAAACATGAAGACCTCCCCCCAGAACAGGTAAGAGCCTGAATTTTGCAAAAAACAACACTGGGTTTGGGAAAAGAGGAGAAATTAATGCAATAGCAAATTATAAAAGGAAAGAAAATGAGTAACTGGCCATGGTGTTTGCTGCAAGTACTCTTTGCACAACTTTAGATGATATAGCTGGTTAATGAATTAAAGCTGTCAACAGACATCACAGCAAAGGCCAGAACTCAGGTTTCCCCCATTCCTCAGATGGCATTTAAGCCAAAATGGATGTGAAAAATAATAATAAATTGTGTCCCTGGAAGTGAAAAATACTCCTGTGCAAGGCAGTCCATCTGTACACCATCACAGAGTCTTCTTCAATGATCTTTTGAGCTTCTCTCAGATTGTTGTTGTTATGTGATGTGCACAAACTGGGGCAAAGTAGTGTGAACAGTTACTTAAAACATTGTCTTCTTTACGGAAGATAGTGGATTAGGCTGTTGGACTTAATCCCATTTAATGTCTCTGAAGTCAGAGCTCAGAGCAGCAGGGCTGACATTGCGGGGAGTAGCAGCACTCTGCATTGTGGGGAGAAATAGCTTCTGCTTGAGCAGGGCATTTGGCACTTGCATAGTGAAATTCCATTCCCTGCTTCAAGTCCTTGCTTTTGTAGTAGAGGTTAACAGGACCTACAGTAAAGTTTGGTCTATTCCACACAATTCATCACACATGCTAAAAATTACTTGTAGGAAGGGGAGCTCTGGGTCTTCATGATGAGCAAAACTTTATACAGTTAGCTCCTGTCTGAGAGATGACTGCCAGTGTTTTACCCTGCACACTTCCTGGGGGGTGAGGCAACAGTGGCACGTAGCTCTGGAGACAGGAAGAGATGATGACTCTGAGAGGTAAGGCTGGCCTAGTGGGTGGGTGAAGCTGCCCAGTGGATGAGATTAATACAGCAATAAGCAAAGCATTTATAATGGTGCCGCGTTCCTCCGTGGGCGCTTAGCAGGCCTCCTAACACCACAGCCATGAGCAAAGGAGGTGACTAAACTCGACACCATCCTGAGTGTCTCCCCTGAGGCTACGGTAGCGATAGGTGGCAGTGGGTGACCAAGATGACGGACGAAAGGGGGCGCCTTCCGCCCTCCCCGAGAGACTAAGGAAATCAGGGCAGCAAAGCTCGTGAGGGCACATTTAAAGTGTCCCTGGTAGCACCGTGAACAGCAACTACAGCCCGAGGTGCGGCCGCCTCGCTCCCTCCCCCACCTCTGTGGGGCTAGCTCGTCGCCTTATTCCCTGAGGCGGCTCCGAGGCAGGGCTAAGAAGGAGAGCCCGCCCCGCTCCGGGGAAGGGACGGGGCCAGTCCAGATCGACGCGGCTCTTCCGTAAACACCACCCAACCCTTCCCCCGGCCTGTCCCCCGCGGGTACTGCCCATTCAGCGCGGGGGAGTCCGCTGAAATGTCTTCTCTTGTCGTCGCCTATTCCTTCCCACTTAGTGCTTGGACTCGGGCAGAATGAGGAGACGCTGTATGTTTATATGGGGACAGGCGCAGCTTGACCCAAGTTCCTCTGGCTAAGTTGCCATTGGCACTCAGCAAAAGGTTACGGGACACCCCTCTCGTCATCAGTAGCGATGGACGCGCCCAAGGAAGACGCTAATAATCGGGGCTGGGTATATAAATCAGGGGGGGCTGTTTAAAGCCCTGACGAGCGCCGCGCAGGAGGGCGAGTTGTCGCTGCTGCCGGCGAGCCGTGGTGAGTGGCTGGGGTGAATAGGGATCGAGCTGCGCCGTCTGACGGTGTATACCGTACCGCGCGGCAGCAGGCGCGGATTTCCGGGCACGTATAGACGATGAACTGCGGGGTGAGTCCGGGGCAGAGGTGGCCTGGGGGCTGTTGTCCTCCCATGTAGTGGGGCTGGCTGGGAGGTGTCGGTTTTGCACACCACTTTGCTCTACTGCTCCAGTGGGGCTGTCGCTGCAGCAGGTAGGTATCGCAGCCTCCGTTCTGGGTCATCACGCCTTGCTCTGTGTCTCCTGAACTGTCTCCGTCCCTTAATGCTCGTTGTCCGCAGGGACAGTCTGTCCTGAAGGACGAAGCCGCGCAGGTTCTCCCCCCACCGACCCCGCGGGGCAAGGGCACCCCGGCGCCCTCCCTGGGGCGTGCGGGGTCGGGACACTTGGAGGCAGGCTTGCCCTTCCCGAGGCTACCAAAGAGAGGGTTCCTCCATCTCCTCCCTCCCCTCAGACATGTCCTTAGAAACGCTGTTTGTTTTGGTCGGCGAGTGCCAAACTCCTGCCTCTGGTAACACTTAAAAACATAGGGCCGGGGGAGGAGACGGACAGCCAAACAGATGGAGGAAGAGGAGGAGCCGGCGTGCCGCTCCCCCTGCTCCCTGCTGAGGGAAGCCGGCGGGAGGGGCGTACCCGGCCTCCCCTCGGGCGGCTGCGGGCCTCGGGAGGGTCTGTTGCTGAGGGCCGCGAGGTGCAGGTGGTTGCAGCGGCCGCCCCGCGCGCAGGCTTGGCTTGTGCTCGCCTCGCGCTTACCCAGGCGTGTTCTCCTTCGTCGGAAGGCTGTGTGAGAAGAGCTGCGGAGCTACACAGCTAAAGGAGAGAAGTGTCAGCTGTGTGCTGTCAAGAATGAGGCATGAGGAGTTCTGTAACTTCTTAACAAAGGCTCTTTTCTGCTCCTGTGCCGTGAGTGTTGGCAAAGGTGGAGTTAGTGAAAGGGAAACCCGAGGCCAAATGAGATTCAGTCGGTGCCAACTTGGAGATAGCAAGGAGACCAGTAGAATAAACAAAGTTGACATTTATAGTGGTAAAACTGGACAGAGCACTTAGTGTGTGGATGGAGTGACTTACTTGAACAAAGCAAGGCCGTGGAAAAACTTTTCTTGAAGATGATATCTGAAGGTTAGGAAAAAACCCAGCCCTTCCAAGCTGTCTCTTTTCCACTAGATGCTTCATAAAATAACTTCTAATGGAAGCTTTCAGGAATGAAAAAAACATGTTGGTGCTCTCTGAAGATAATCCGACCTTGAATCAAAGTGAGTAGATTGGGGGATGTGACCATGTAAGAGCAAGCTGCCTTTGCAGCATCTACAGTGCTGTATTCATTGCATCTCTACTAGAAGGAATAAGCCAAAATTGTAAATACCAGCAGAAACCATGATAATCTAGTTATTTCCTGTGAAATTAACTGGAACCATGGAGTTTACACATTTAAAAGATATTTTTAGCTTGGTCTCCCAGTTAGAGTTTGTCATTTAAAAATCTGCAAGATAATACTGATGGGAAGAAATCTGTGTAAGAAAGCCTGCTGTGAAGGCTTAATATAAAAGTAAACATCACTTGTTTTCAGTGCAGAAAGAGTAAAGCAGGTTGTAACCACAGGGTAACCCTTTAATAGAATAGGATTATTAAGCTGTGTGTGAAAACAACATCCTAATATGTAATACCTAATGAATAACTCAAAAAATAAGGAGATGGTATTGTCTGCTCAAGATGATGAGGTACAAAGGGATCTTGGAAGACTGAAGGGCTTTCTGAAATATTTTTGAGAATTGTAGTAATTTAAAATTACGTGTGAATTTAGCCTTTATTATTTTATGAGCAGCTCTATGCTGTCTACAAAAGCGTACGGAAAAGCAGCTCTTCCAGTATATGCTGTAAGGAAAGGACTGAGTAACTCTGTCTATTGTTGTAACTAATTAGAAATGCCTTTTTTTGGTTTGCACTTCCCTTTGATGTGCTCAGTGAATGCGTTTTTCTGCGCTTTTTAGCTGTTGGGCAGCATATTTAAAAACTCTAGATGGCATATCCAGATTCTGCTTGTGTAGTGATGTATGTTTATTTTTATATGCTTGCTCCCTTGTTTCTCTTTTAAACTTAGAATTTAGCAATAATGTTCTGAATTGGCAGAATTCACCCGTTCTTCCTTACCATTCCATTTGAGGCATCCTACTAGGAGACGTATTTACTGTGTACAAAGATTGCCGTGCTTTTTCAATGTGTCATCTCCTGTTGCATTGTTGAAACTTATTTAAAGCAAGGCTTCCTGAGCACTCTACTGAAAACTGTTATTCGTATGTGTGTGTAACTGTAGGACCAGATATGGTCTTGGTACCACTAAGTATGTTATATGCCTCTTCGACATAGAAGTATTTGTTGTCAAAAGATCCTTTGTGGAGACTAGGATGTAAAGACTTTATGTATATAGAATTATAATACAGAGTTTTAATTTCTACCTTAACAATTTGTTGGTCTTGGGAATCAAGAATGAGGTAGAAAATGGCAAAACTGACTTGCCTTTGTGGCTGGTTTAGTACTTCTGCTAGGAGCACCTTGAAAATCTCATTATGTATAAATGTGAATATTGTTTAGAAATACCATGCAGTTAAGAGGAAGTTCTCAAAATGATACATAAATTGTTTGGGAATTTTGGGGATTTTAACATTCATTTTATTCCATGTTCTTAACACTTAGATTGAAGCAGTAGACACATCTTGAAGTGTTCATACTAGGTGTGCTGTTTACAAGACCTTTTGGGCCAGTATACTGCTGACAACATTAAGCATTTCTTTTGATGGACCTCATGCAACATTAGGAGGTCAGTTATTTGTATATAATTTGTTTATAAATCTGCTTTGCGATTAAAAGCCTGGAAATAGTGTTCTGATGCTGATCCAGAAACAGTAGCATAAGGGTAGTACAAGCTTTGCAAGTCTGTGTGGGATTGTTGTATTTAAGTGAACAGCTCCACATCAAGAATCTGGAGCATGTTCCACAGTTAGGATAGAATCATAGAATTGTAAGGGTTGGAAGGGACCTCAAGGATCATCTAGTTCCAACCCCGCTGTCATAGGCAGGGATGCCTCACACTAGATCAGGTTGCTCAGAGCCACATCCAGCCTGGCCTTAAGAACCTCCAGGGATGGGGCTTCCACCACCTCCCTGGGCAACCTGTTCCAGTGTCTCCCTCATGGTGAAAAACTTCTTCCTAACATCCAATCTGAGTCTACCCGTTTCTATTTTTGTTCCATTCCGTCTAGTCCTATCACTATCTGACACCCTAAAAAGTCCCTCCCCAGCTTTCTTGTAGGCCCCTTTCAGATACTGGAAGGCCACAATAAGGTCTCCTTGAAGCCTATTTGTCACAACTAGTTTCTAGTCAGCACTAGCTTTGAAGTCTGTAACACAGTTCTTAATTAAAAAAAACATAGTTTGTATATTGCACAAGATTAGCTAGTGACTCAGTTGTAATTGTAACTTGCACAATATGGTTTCCAAGTAAAAAATAACTTAGCTTTTTAGGTTTTGTAGGTCACCAGTTATTAGAAATTATAAAATTCTTCTTTCAGTGAAAGAGTTATGCTGTTAAGGATAGCAACTAATGCTGTAAATCTCAAACTCATGACCTCTATACCCTGATCAAAAGTCTGTCATTGGCTTCTCCAGTAAGGTAGTAAACTGACAGCTATGTTCTTGCTGATGTGATTAATTCTTTTCACAAAACTCAGCATAAAATACTACATAGGGCAGCCAAATGTATCCTCTTTCCTCTTGGGGGAGGAGGAGTAAACGTGCATTTAACAAATGTTAACCTTCTCATTTAATAGGGGAGTACTCATCAGAGTAACACTTCATCAAGTTTTGAAGACCTGTGCAGGATGAACTGGTACCCAAAAAATTAAATGCTCCAAGCTGTAACTAGGTTCCAGCATAAACAAGTCTTCATTATTACTCCCTTTTGTCTGTCTTGACCCCACAATACATTGATTGAGAGACATACACACAAAGATGATTCTTTTATTGCCAAAAGTGGCATTTTCTGAGTTTAGCAGTTGTGAAGTGTATATTTCTTGCCTGCCAAAGCTGATGCAATTTAATCATAAATAAAGTTGTATTACTGAAATTTGCTGGCAAAAGGCATTACTGGATATGGCTCTTCATAATCTACTGCAGAATACGTCATGGCCATGATCAGAGGGACAGCTACTATTGGTATCTGGGCCAAATTCCTTTGGTCGTAATTATAGCTGACTTCCGGGGGTTCTCATTTTAACATGATTATGAACATATTTTTCACTTCCTGTCATACAGCTACTAATCATCTCTGTCACACTATGCAGTTGTCCAAATTCTCTGCAGCTGCAGATTATTTGCCTGGGAGGCAGTTTCTTTATGTAGACAGAAGCACTACGAAGTACGACACTTCTCAGGGTTATTTGTCATGTATGCTGAACGTAATGCCAGAGGCTCAGAGTTACCATTTGACAGAAACCCCATCCACCTTCATCCCTAGGTGGAGTATTTTTGGGTCTATGCCATTGTCGATCTGAGACCCACCTAAAGCAGCAGGCTAAACTTCTGGCTACGGCCTGTCAGAACTATAGTATTCTGCATTATTTGTGCATTCTTCCTCAGCAGCTTCTGTGTTTGCTTCAGAGTTGTTACATTCAATGCAATCTGTTAGTGGAAGGAAGCTAATTGCTAAACACCACTTGTTAGCAAAGTCAGGTGGGGGATGGTAACATCCTGAGATGCCTTTATGGATGTGGAGAACTTTCAGATTTCTGACAACAAGCAACTTCAGGGGTTACTGTGGGTGGTCTTTATTTTAAATATAACCAATTTACAGACGAACGTAAGCATTAAGGTATGAAGCAGCAGAAGGTACAGAATTTTCTTGCAGAACAGGTGTAGTTTTAATAATTGTATGTTTCCACATGTCAGGCCAAGTCCCTTCTGTAACACCTTTTTAAGAAAGGCATCTACTTGCTCTCCATTCACAATATAGTGAGAGCAATATAGAGCATCTGACTTTGGAGAAATAAACAAGTGTTGGTTTTATGGGAAGTGTATTTGTCTTTCTAGGTCTTGTTTACTATAGCAGCTAAAGTGAATCAGAATGCCTCTCAATGATGATCAGAACAGCGATTCAGAGTCTTCACGCCTCTCTGAAAGCACAGCTGCTTCTAGTGACTCTGAATATTCAAGACAGAGCTTTAACAGTGATTCTTCAAGCAAACCCAGTTCCCCAGCATGTAAGCCTTTTTCAACCTTACCTGTATTGTGCATAGACGGATAAGGCTAACTTATCTCATTTCTCTTTGCTGTCATGGGTAGAACCTGGGATTCTGAATCTCTCTTTAAGAGTATTAAGAGGAAAGCATGGCTTTCTCTCTGCTGTGAAGCAGTGCATCTCCTTGTGTGTGGAACACCAGCAGCAGCTGTACCTGTGGGGGTCTCCTTGTGTGCTCCTTCAGAAAGCGTAAGAAAAGTGTGCCACTATGGACATCCTAATGTTGAGCTAATCTTGTTGGTAGCAGTCTCCCACTCAGCCAGAACTGGCTTTGTGCAAAAAGTGTATTTCTTCTGTTTGCTCCATACACTTACAAATTGAATCTGTAATTTATGGATTTATAATATTAGATCAAGTAATGTGAACTTAATCTAGAATTAACATTTTTTTCTCGCAAATATTAGGATCAAACACAAACCACACATTTGCACAATGAAGGTATTTTGAGTAATGATGAATAAAGCTTTGGTGATGTGCTTCGTGTTCATGTCTATAAGCATTTTCAGACCATGCATAGTGTTTTAGTGTCTATATAAAGTGAAGTCTCACATTAAAACAGGCTTGTTAGTAGAGCTGCAGTTGGCAGCTGTCTCTTTGTCTTTATTATGAGCCTTCAAAAGGTTGATTCCAAATGCTAAATTAAATGATGGAATTTGGGGGTTTAGAAAATTTGGGAATTTACTCTTGGTTTCCAGTGTAAAGTTTGTCATCTCAATACTTTTTTTGTAAAAAAAGGAGTGTAACTTATGATTCATCTGCTATGGAATATAAGTGGGGAGTTCTCAAGCCAGTAACTTTAGCACATTCTCTACAGGCAAAACCCCCACCATATAGACATTTATGTACTCAGAATTATAACAGATACCTGGTATCTGTTACTGCTTGTGTTTTTGGCCTAGTGGATTTTACCAAAGAGTCAATAGGAAATCTGTGGAATGCAAGATCCTGTTTTAAAGGAAAAATGATATCTTAGTTAAGATTCCAAAACATGAAATTTCTCCTCAAAATGTTATGAGGCTTGTGTGGTATTACCCACACACCCTGATAAGCTGGGAGTTTCCTGAGGTAGTGTTTTAGGAAGATATAAAGACCTGGTAATTCTAGATTGGACTCTAGTTCTCCAGAAGAAACAATTAGGAAATAGTAAAATGTTAGCATTTTAATATTTTTTTTTAAATTGCACTCATCAACTCTGTGGATATTTGGCTTGAAATGGTCTTGTTTGTTCCAGCAGCAAGCCCTCCCAAGGTTATTACATTTGATGAACTAATGGCAGCTGCAAGAAATTTGTCAGACTTGACTCTAGCTCATGAAATTGCTGTGAATGCAAACTTTTGCATAAAACATGAAGACTTCCCCCAGAACAGGTAAGAACCTGAATTTTAGGAAAAAAAAAAAAAAAAAGGCACTGGGTTTGGGAAAAGAGGAGAAATTGAGTGGCAAATTATAAAAGCAAAACTATCACACCACCAAAAAACTCCAACCAAACAACAACAAACAACCCCCAAACAAACAAAAACCTACCACCACCACAAAAAAAAAAAAAAAAAAAGAAGCCCCAAACAAAACCCCAAAGCATCTTGGAAGGCTACAGACATATATCCTCCACTTTCAGGAGTCACTGTCAAAGCTGGTTTGCTTGGAGCACGTTTTGCAGGCCAGCTAAGTTGATATACTGTCTAAGAGCGTATTTCTCTATCTTATATGTCATGTAAAAGATAAGTCTAATGCAGTATGAATGCCCATAGTGAAGATGAGTGTTGGTCTGTTCTGTGCAGCTCCAAGCCTTGTGGAAAAGGTCAAATCAGCTGCTGTGCAGTTGTATGTAGCTCATTGATGCCATAGTGAAAAAGGTAGGAGCTAATCATGAGCGTAGCTCTAATATTAGCCCTAGGGGAGATGCAAAAATACCTGTAAAGCCAGAGGATGCAAGAAGTAACTTCCCCATCTTAGGAAGCTAAAATGTTTTTTTTTTTTGTGGCCTTCCCTTTTGAGAATTGAAATAAAAACGTGGGTTTTTAATTGCAGAAGGCCCTTAACTGATAATTGGTTATATGATAGATTAGGTTTTGAGAAAGGGTAGTACATGATGTACCAGGTTAGGACAATGAATACAAGTTCAGTAAGGGAAAAGGGAAGATAATATCTCTTTACCTATGTCTGAATTGCCGCTACCACTTCATAAAATACAGGTGTATTAGGAAGAACTTGTAAGTCTAGCCCACTGGGAGCTAGTGATCCACAGCCCAAGAAAGATATTGTTGCAAGGCACAACAGTTGGTAAATTGGTGTGTGTTTCCCAACAAGTCATCAGGTTAATTCAAAACACTTTTACCAGGGATGAAAGCTAGTTGAGAGTCTCTTCTGTATCTAATTGACTTATTCTGTAGCCTTGCAGGCACAGTGAAACATATTGTACACAAGGCGTTTTGGGATCATTTGGAATCAGAACTGAATGAAGATCCTCCAGAATATGAACATGCTATCAAACTCTTTGAGGAAATTAAGGAGGTAATGTTCCTCTTCTCTATTCTCTGGTATTGTTTTGTCAGTTTAGGTCTGAGAGTCTCTTGCTTCGCTGAAGGAGCTGCTGACTCAGTGAAGCCAACACCTTCAAAGTTTTTTCTTTTAAAGTGAAACCATGATTATTCAAAACTGTAAATATATGTCTGTTTATAGTGTATTTATGATGGCAAGAAACATAGCCATCAATACACAGTGGCGTGTCCACTCAGCTTTCATTGCTTGATGGTTAGTTGCAAGTCAGCTGTTCTCTCAAAGCTTCACATCTCTATTATCCTCTTTCCAGCAAGATATCATGAACTTGGGACCTCAGCAAGAGTATAAATGTGACTGCATCTGTCCCACACACTCTTGTTTTTGATTGTCTAACATCCTGGCACAAAATGAAGTCTTGAAAAATTTTAAATTAATGTTGTTTTATGGGGCAGTGTTTGAAAGTTTCATTGGCATGCTTTCTAGTTTGCTGGCTTTGAGCATATTTGCACAACTCTATTGTGATTCTTTTAACAGTCTCTCTTTTTTTTTCCCTGCTACTTTAGATAATGTTCAATCTTAATGTGTCATATTATAGCTGGTCAGCTAAATATACTTGACATGAATTTTAATATCTTACTTCAATATGTTTACTAAGTGGTTTGGGTTTTATTGATAAGTTTGTTTTGTTTTGTTTTCTTCCCCTGCCTACTTCAGATTCTTCTTTCCTTCCTGACTCCTGGAGCAAACAGGATTCAAAATCAAATCTGTGAAGTTCTAGATACAGATCTTATTAGACAGCAGGCAGAACACAATGCTGTTGATATTCATGGGCTGGCCAACTATATCATCAACACTATGGGAAAGTTATGTGCTCCAATAAGAGACAACGATATAAAACAGTTAAAGGCAACTGACAATATTGTAGAGCTACTGAGGTTGGTATTTGGATGGGATTTTTTGCGTTTTGCTGGAAGTACATCTTCCCTTGAAAGAGCATTGGGCAGTGGAAGGGTTGGTGAGAGAGTCTTAAATTGTGTCAGTTTACATAACACCTGTTCTCAGCCCATAGGAAAACTTACTTTATACAGAAGCATTAAAGGGAAGGAGCTATGACACACTTTGACCAGACTATTATCTGTATATTTTTAATGAAATGGGTAGAAAGCCTAGATCAAACTCTGCCAGCTCTGAATAAACTACTGAACAACAGAAAACCCACTCTTGTAATAGTCTGTGTTTTGGAGAATGCTCTTTAGTCTTAATTCATTCTTGTAAGATTTAAGCAGCACATTTGCACTGTTCCTTCTTGGAACGTGTTATTGTATGCATATTCTGAGACCAAACTTTGAATTTAGACTCTCTCTAGTAAAGATCTTATTGCTTGAATTATAAGTGAAACACTTACATAAAAGAACAGAAAGCAGTGTATTGTTCCTTAGGTACACTGAAGTGTTAAGAGTAAATGGTAGTTGTCCTACTGGGTTTCCTTGCAGCTTTGATCATATACAGGGACCAAAGCAACTTGTTCAGAATGATTGTTCGTCTTGGTGTAATTAGTATGATTAACAAGTCAAAATCTGTTCCTTTGGGCTGAAAAATACCAAATGATAAAATTCTTAGAACCCCCTCTCTTTCTGTTACAGGTTTGTAGCATTTAGTGATACTACATATTAGTCCTGTTCTGTCACACCCAGCCTTATACTAGATAGTCCTTAAAGTATCCTGGAAGATAGGCAATGCATCTGTTCCACTGAAGTACCAGTGAAGGAGTTTACTTCTGGTAGAACTGAAATGAAATTGCTAATGTAGGTGTAGATTATATGTGCAAGTTAAAATCAATAGACTATTGTAATTGTGAAATTTTGAACTCTTCCTTTCAGACAGATATTCCATGTTTTGGACCTGATGAAAATGGATATGGCTAATTACACAATTCAAAACCTTAGGCCATACCTTCAGCGTAATTTAGTGGACTATGAAAGAACAAAATTCCAGGAGATTCTTGAAGAAACACCAAGTAGGTATCATGCTGTAGTTGATTTAAGCCTTTCTTTTAAAAGGGGACATTGCAAGACATGCTGTAAAAATCAGTCAATTGCAGTTAGTTGATGCAAAGTCAGTTTGCATCACTACTACAGGTTTTGTGTAATATGGCTAAACAGTGTTCAGGGAAATGTATTTTTCCAAGAAGAAAAAGTAAACTAACTAACATATGTAGCCTGAGAAAGAATTCTTTAAAAAGCGTTTAATTTGCTGCTAATATTCTTTCCTTTCACCACTGATTTCTAGTCCTATGCCCCAACTCTTAAGTGGCCTCCCTGTAAAAGGCAAAGAAATTCTTTGCAAACTTGGACTTGATGACTTTTTTTTACCCTAAAATCTTTGTCTGAAGTCTAACAATTTGTTACTCAGTTTGTAGAAGCTAGCTAGAATATTGAGATGACCAATGGAAGATGATCAGTGGAAAGAAGTGTGAGAGAGAATTTACATGTGTGAAGGCTCAGCTGTCCACTGTACACCTTGAGTCTTCAAAAGTTCACTACTCTTGTGTACAAATCTTTTCCTCAAGGTAGTGCTTATTTTGAGGGAAGCACAGAGTAAATTGTGTTGGTTTGCAACGTTTAGGTGCCCTGGATCTCACAACAGAATGGATAAAGGAATCAATAGAAGATGAATTGTCATCTATTTCTGATGAATCTTCATCATCCCCTGGTGCTGATAGTAGTTCTAAACCAATTATTAGTCCTACACTGGTGCTAAACAACGGCTACTTGAAACTGTTACAATGGGATTATCACAAAACAATTCCAGAGGTAAGGAGTGTATTTCAGCAATGCCCTCAGATTTCTAGCTGTATGAAAACATTGGTGTAGTTAAGCATAGTAATCCTCCCGTGGATGACATTGAATTTCTGGACAGTAAGCTTGAATATGAGATGGGCAAGTGAGCAACTAGAAAAGAGCACCATAAAGGTTGTTTTCCCACTATCCAGTTTTAGCTCACCAGCTCCACCCTAAGAGCAGTCTTGGCCATGGTCAAAGGCTGGGCCTTGTATTTGGTTTTCTGTATCTTTGAGAGACCTGACTAGAGCATTCTGCTCTAGTTCCTAGGTTCCATTGGTTGAATCATTTCTGCTTTAAAACCGGACCATGAAAACTTGAAACGCTCTGAAGTTACACATTCACTTTTTCTCAGTGCATATAAGCTACTGCTTCAAGATCTAGTGTTCATTTTTTCTCTCCAACTCCTGATTACTGACCTCTGCAACTTACTGTAAAGCCAATTTGAAATGGGCCATCAGTCAGGGCTAAAATTAGCATCTGCAATGAGGTCTTAGCTATACTTAGAGTGGCCTGGCAGAATTTGCTAAATACATGGACTACTGTTCCCAGTCAGTGGAGAGATTGAAAGCCACCTTATTCTTCCCAACCTTCAAACAGTTTTTAAGTAGGAGCTACACAAAGGCATCCATTAGTGAATCCAGTTAGCTGTACTCTGAAATCACTGCCAGTTGAATGTTAATGCTCCTGTTCTTTTCAGTGGAAGGATTCAGTTAGGATGAAGTTTTTTCTCATGTAAAATAAGTCACTCCAGCTACATCTTGCTGTGGGAATTACAGTCATGGTATAATGAACAGGTACTTTTGCTGTACCTGGTTATGTTTCACTTGAGGAGTCTGCTCTGGTGGTTGTCATGCACAGTTCATCACTGTGTGTTAGCTACAGATTGTTATTTTTCTAAGGACAACTCAATCCAGAAGATTATTCTGTGTGTGGCCTTGCTCACTACAATGTCCTCTGGGTCCCGTGGGCATTCGATATCATGGGATGAATTGTTTGGTTGCAGATTTCTGTCAGCAGTGATCAGGAATAAAATGCTGTGTCCTTAGTTTCCTCTGCACTGGAGGCATTACCTTTCTTCCTATTGCAGGCTTGCTTCTGGCACTTGTACATAATGCCACTTTGTGCAATACTACACATTCAGGGTATTTCAGCTTCTGTCTCTTCTGACTTTGCATATTTGTGATAAAAAAAATACTCATGCTTCATGACCACATTCTTTATCTGTCCTTTTCTTTGCCTCTCTACCTCCATATTCCTAAATGAGTATTATTGTTTCAATTCTAGACTCTGTTAACTGATGAAGGTCGTCTTCAGGAGTTGAGAGAAAAGCTCAATCAGTTAAAAATCATAGCTTGTGTTTGTCTCATAACAAACAATATGGTGGGTGCAGCAATTGTTGGTATGCCTGATTTTGCTGAACAACTGAAAAGGATCTCTGTTCCTCTTCTTGAAGGCATGAACAAGAAGTAAGACTTTATTTTTATCACTTCTGGCTGTTTTTGTTGGGTTTTGAGGCTTTTTTGGGGGTTGTTTTTTTTGTGGTTGGTTGGGATTTGTAGTTGTAGGGTTTTTGTTTTGTTTTGTTTGTAACAGGGAATACCAGGCAGATATGAAAGTCCTTGAAAACAATTAAAATGTCATAGTGCTTGTTAATAATAGAAAGATAGCAAATCTTAATACTCTGTATCTATTCCTTTCACAGTCTAAGTTCACTGTGTTAGGAACATGTTTCTGAAGTTGGTACCTTAATCTTGACATTAGTCTACAGAATATGGAGCCTAGTACTAACATTTGTTCCCAGTACTTGAGAGACTGTGGCAAAGTAGTCACTAAATAGACTTGCCAGTTGCTTCAAACTTGTTGTAGGCTATTTAAGCTATTTGGCTGCTTATTTCTGCTGCCACTTGCACTGCAAGCAAGCCTGGTGTGATCTGAAAGAGTGTCACATAAAACTAGTTTTAATGAGAAAAGGCAGAATGGAAATGCTATACTTGTGGCTAAAATGAACAAGTGTCACTGCTGTACACTTGAAATAATTTTAGTCATAACTAGATCCTTTCTTCAATCTTCAACATGAAGATTTGTCCTTTTAGCTGTAGAGGTACATAAATCTGCAAAAGATAAGTTTTCTGAATTCTCTCATTGCAGAGAGTACACTGAAAATAAAAAGGAAAGGAGACAACGGAAGTCATCTTACAACCTATGCTACAGAAACTACAGAAATTAATGCTTTTTCTATTTTCTTCTTCCAGAACTTTTGATTTGAAGGAGGCTCTGAATGCTATTGGTGTCCAGATTTGCAGCAAACTGAACAGGTCTCTAACTGAAAGAGGTCTTCCTACTCTTAGTGAAGAAGTACAGAATAATTTAATGGGTCAAATCGCTCATATTGTTGAGGAGAATAATCCCATCAGTTCCTTGATTGGTTAGTAAGATAATGTATAATTTTGTCTTTTTGTATGTGTCTGTGTATAAACTTATCCCAGCAAGCTTAATCAGCTGTGTAATTTTTTTTTAAAGCATTTACTTCAGTAATACCAGGTCAACTAAGAGTAAGGAAATGTTGTTTACCTATAGGTAGTACTTTTGGTATGCTGCAGAGCATGGTTAGTTGTAGCTGGAAATAATTCAAAACTGTCTGTACAAACGAGCCCAGACATGCTGATGTTTTGGAGGAGAATTGAGAAAAACGAGTGCTATTCAGCCTCCCTTCTGTCAGTTCTGGGTTTAAATCTAGTAGGTGGTAGGTTTTTAGAAACTACTTCCTATTAGGTAGTGTAGCTTTGTTGCAGCAGGTTTATCCCGTGTACACAGAATGGTAAGCATTGAAAGGGATCTCTGGAGGTCATCTAATCCAGTCCCCCTGCTAAAGCAGGTTCGCCTAGATCAGGTTGCACAGGAATGCAAAGTCTGTACAGAAGGAGGCTTCACAACCTTCCTGGACAGTCTGTTCACCTTGCAGGAGCCAACTTTAAGATAAACTTTTCAGTAATGCTTCTCACTGCAATATGGGCTTGGGGAAAGAGCTGTTACCTAAGCTGTTGGATCGGGTTTTTTTGCTGTGTTGATGTGTTGGGCAAATGAAAAGTGAGTATGGTTTCATTCTCATTCTTGGGTTTACATTTGTTCAGAACATACTTTATATTCCATTTCAGACAAACGAATCCAGTTCTTCATGAGAAGCTTGCTCGCTCTTCCACATTTTCAGAAGTGTATGCCTACTATGCCAGGAGGCCTTTCTGTGATTCAGACAGAGATGGAGTTTGTTGGATCTCAGTATGCAAACATCGTAAACTTTAATAAACAAGTGTATGGACCATTCTATGCAAATATACTCAGAAAACTGCTTTTTCCTGAGGCATCAATGGGGAAAGCAGAAACAGAAAGACCTACCAATTAAAAAATACGGCCTATTTCTGTTTGCTTTTTTCTTTTCTTTACTTTTTTTAACCTTCCAAGACAGTGACTCGACTTCCCCACTAAGAACAGCCCACTCCAGTGACTACTCATGAGAGGGATCTTGTGAACTGTATGGCGGTAACTTCTGAAATTCACTGGAAATTAATTTCAAGGACATATATATTTCTAATAAATCTCTAATGAATTGTGTTGCTTGTAATAGTGAGTGAAGTACTAGTTTTGAGGGCAAGAATTTATTAAGAGCTGCCAAAATATGTGCTCTTTGCCACCAGTAAAACAAAGTTATTTTTCAACTTGCATGTATTTACATATAGCAATACAATTACAAAATGACAAAGCAATTGTAGATAAAATGTACTATGCTTATATTGTATTTTTGTAGAGCAACATCCAGTAAAACAATTACATTTCTAAAAGACTAAAAGCAAAAAAACCCAAACAAACCAAACCCAACCAAACATAGCATAACTGCTTTTGTAATAAAACACAGGATCATATGAGCACAAGTTCTGGTACTCCTGCAGTTACTGGAACCAGAATTTAGCCTCTGTTACATTAAGGAGTGCCAGTATTATCAACTGTTTGAATTCTAGCAGTTACAGAAGCAGCATTTACCAATTGAAGTAGGAATCATTCAGAACTTCTCAACTGTAATTGAGATTAATGATAAACATCTAAGAAACATGATGGGGGGAAGAGTAAATTGTTGTATATAATGTTTATAAACATTCTGTTAATCCAGGGGAGGTCATACAGATCTCTAATCTGTATATGTACTGATCTTTGATCTTAATGGGTATTCAGTATTTTTAAGCTAGGTCTTTCTGGCCTTTATTCACAAAAGCACTTGACAGTACCCTTACAGAGTACCACAGAGCAATTTCCCCTTTTATATTGTTGGATAAGGGCATAAAAAGGTTTCAAAAGATATTGTTAAGCAAGAACCCAAATGGTTGGCCATTCTTAAATGTGATTAGATTCAGTGAGTTTGTGAGAAATGCTGCTGGTCTGTCCTAAATTTCTTTGGGTTAGGTCCAATACTTTGTTCCCATTTAAGGCATCAGGAATCTTGCATAAAGAAAAAACTGAAAAATGTGGATGTAAACTTCTGTAAGTTTATACAGGCTTTATTTTGCATATTTCAGATTACTGGGAATAAATACTGCTGGAATACATATTACAGACATGTTCTTGTCTATAAAATAATTTACTTGAAAAGGATTTAAAAAAATATATATTGCCATATAATAGCCATTTAAAATGTCATATATATATATATATAAAACTTCATGTGCTACAAGTTATAGAGCTTGATTTTAATATTTTATATTACAGTCTATTTTTTATGAAGAGACAAAGTTGCCCGTAGAAGTGTAATGTCACAAATTGTGTATGTACATTACTACACTCATCATAGATGTTGAAATAACTGGGCATTATTTAGCACTGTGGTTTTGTAGTCCATTTTTACAGAACTGTGTACTGTTTTTAATAAGGGAATTGACTTGTCAGCTGTTCTTGCAGTGGTCAAGGACTTTGGTCACATGTACAGGGTTAAAAAAAAAATTTATTGAAAACGCCTTTTAATTTTTTTTTTTCTAGTGCACTTCTGATCTATCCCTTGTAAAGTCATTGCACAGAATAAAGATTAATACATGTTCTAAAGGGAACTGTTTCCTGAAGCCTGTAAAACCTGAGAGAAAGGAACTCGTAGAACATAGTAATTGTGCCACTGTATAAATCAGGCTTGCTCAGATGGATATGAAATTCTGATGTGTAATTCAAAATCATCAAGAGAAGAATGCAGTGCAAAAGCAATTACAAGGAATTAATGTTTTGCTACATCTTTAGAAAAATCTAAATTATTTTGAGCTTTGGCTGAAAGAGGGTTTTATGAATATTTGAAGATGATTTATAACACAATTATGAACTTTTAATGAAGTACTTTATATTAATTCTAGTGTAAAACAAATATCAAACTATAGATCTTATGTATACTGGGGGAGCTGTCATACTAGTTTTTACCAGTAAATACTGAAAAAAGAATTGGGGGGGCTTTTTTTGTGATTAAGTTGAATTGCAAAGGGCATTTTATAGCATGGCTTATGTTTCAAAGGATTGTTTAATGTATCTTAATTTTTATTTAATGTTTCAAACATGGACATTGCATCCATTTAATGTCATGTGTTGCATGCTGCTTATGCTGCTATGGCTAAAATAAACTTGCCTCTACTCCAAAGTTGTTCTTGTGAAACAAGATGCATTCTGTAGCAGCTTTCTTTGTTGAAATACAAGTACTTAAGGTTTTGTATGCATTAAATTTTGTTTGTGATACCAGTGGTGGTGAAAAGTCATTTATGCAAACTGTCTTACATGTAATGGATTGTTAAATGCCGACGATAAATGACTGTACTAATAATACCTTGTGACTTTTCTTTTTCTCTAATTTCTCCCTTGCAGCTGGGGTGTAGGGTAGTGACATAATCCAGCTACATGGAAAGCATCCCGATTGGTCACTTGCTTAAATCTGATTCCTTGGAAGAAGGTTGTATTGGGTTTGTGGGGAGAGGACTACCAGGATCACTTCTGTGAGAAACTGTTAGTAGCTTTCCCTATGTCTGACAGAGCCAATGCCAGACAGCTTCAATACAGACCTGCTAAGGCACCTTGTGATAACATATTTTTAAGAATGGGGGGAAACCAAAACAACTGTGAGATGGCAGACAGAAAAGAGAGGAAGGAGAATCTGTGAGAAGAACAACTCTGCAGATGCCAAGATTAGTGAAGAAGGAGGGGGAAGAAGTGCTCCAGATACTGGACCAGCTTCCCCTGCTGCCTGTGGTAAAGACCAGGGTGAGGCAGAGTGTCCCTATGGAGGTAAACAGTGGAGCAAATATCCACCTGCAGCCAATGGAGAAGCCCACGCTGGAGCAGTTGGCTGCATCCAAAGGAAGCTGTGACCCTTTGGGAAGTCTTTGCCAGAGTAGGCTCCTAGCAGACCCTGTGGAGAGCTATGAGCCCACCCTGGAGCAGATTTGCTAGCAGGACTTCTGGCTTGGCAGGGAGTCAGGCTGGAGCAGTCTGTTCCTGAAGGAGTGAACCCCAGAAAAGGGACCCCCTCTGGAGCAGTTCGTAAAGAACTGCAGCCAATGGGAAGGACTCATGTTGGAGAAATTCAGGGACTGTCTCCCATGGGAAGAAGGAGAAAAGTGAGTCCTTCCTCTGAGGAGGTAGGAAACAACGTGCTGAACTGACCATAACCCCCACTCTCCACCAGGTGCAAACGGTTTGGAGGAAACTTGGGTCTGAAAGCTTGTACTGTATGACAGAGTTTAGTGCTGTCCGTGATGATGAAGGAAAAGTGGGTGAAGAACATAACCACATCTAACAGGTGCTTGGTTTAGAAAACTACAAAGGAATCCTCTCTCACTTTTAATTTATTTTAGTTTTCTATTATGGAAGCAATAATGATTTCCAATTACATCCTAACCGTGGCTAACAGACCAGCTTGCTGGGTACTGGCTCAGTGGACTGAAATCGTTGCTTGGTGAGCATGTAGTCCTTGTAGTTCTGTGTCCTCCTCGGTGGTCTCTGCCTGCCAGCTCCTGGGCCTTTGGCTGTCGGCAGGGCTCAGTCATCACTGGCGGGGGCAGGGTAAACCCCACATGCTGTAAAGTATTAAAATGCCCTACGAAGAAGCAGGACAGTGGGAGGGTGTGGGCTGGAGAGCCCTGCCCAGCAAGGGAAGGCCTGGCCGTAGCTCTCGCTCCGTTTTCTTGTGTGTGTCTGTCTTCGTCCCCACCAAGGCTCCGTGTCCCCGGAACCTTGGGTACAGCGCCGCTGCGGCAGTGGGAGGCGTTTGGCTGCTGCACCGCGAGTCCCTCGCCGTCAGCTTCCCCGGTGGCTTCTCTACTGGGCTGCTGATGGAGGCGCTGGCCACGGAGCTAGGCGCTCTGACTCCGGAGCAAGCGGCGGCGCCTGTGAATACAGTGGAGGTCAGCGGCGGCCTGGGGCGGGTGGAAGTGGGGAACGCCAGGCTGGCTGGCTGGCTGTTGGGGAAGGGGTGGCACGCGTGAGACCATCCGGGAGCGGGACTGGCGTGGGGTGAGGTTGGAAGGAGACCATGTCTCTGCGCATGTGCCCTACCTGCCCGTTTAGGTGGCGCCGGGAGGGTCTGTAGCGCACGCTGGGCAAGGAGGGTGCTTTTGCCCGGCACTGCTGCGGGCTGTTCGTCGTGAAGCTGAGCTCGGCCGTCGAGGTGCGGCTTCGGTCCCCTTCGTTTGCCCGGCCTGTATCTTGCACACACAAGCAAAGAGGTTTCTGCTCGCAGTGGCAGTTCCTTTAAGGTTTGCTAATTGCCTCGCGTGGAGAGAGGGAGATGAAGGCCCCTCTCGGGTCCCTCTGGTAGGACTGGGTTTTTTTTTCCCTGTAGGAATAGCATGTGAGAAATGAAGCCCAAGAGCTTCGTGCTGTGTTTTTCCATTAATTCCTCTACATGAGACTGCACTGTGAGGGACAGAGTTACACCACAAATGCAGCAGTGCCATGTACTTTTAAATGCTGGATTTCAAACTAAAATCATGAGGTGCTGACGCTGTGTGCATGTTACAGTATACTGTCTTTAGGAGTTACGTGATGCAGCTTTATTCTGCATCTCTGGTCCTCCTCACCTGCATCTCTCCCCCCAGATGTAGTTTGTGGTCCCCATGTCATGGTTGGAAAAGGTGAGGCTGATGTAAAGTGATATTCCCTGTGCTCTCTAAAGAAATGGGGAAAAGTTTGTAGGAACTTTGATATACTTACACTTACCAGTACTTTGTTTAGGTAGTTTTGCTGTGAACTGGGGTACTGATAGGTTTTACAGAGGATCGTGGCTGTGAGTGCTACTCCCAGGCATTTTGTAATGCAAAGGTTGTAGGAATTCTCTTGCTATGAGTATAATTTACAGTGTTAACATGTTAAAAAGTTGTTGTTAAGTGAGCACATAGTAGCAAGGAATTTTCTATGACATATGTATTCTCACATTAGTTGCTTTTAGAAAAGACAGTGCCCCTTTGCATCCTGAGTAAATATTGCATAGGACTTACTAAGGTAATCTAAGTCATTTCCCTGTTTTGCTTTTGCTCATCTTGTTTGGCTTTGGAGAGTGTGGTGGGGTTTGTTTGTTTTGTTTGTGGTTTTTTGTAGTTTTTTTGTTTGTTTTCTAAATGGGCCTGAATTGAAATAATGTAACTGTTTAAAAATAGTACTAAATTAAAAAAAAAAAAAGGCAATACTGTCTTAGATGACTGATCACTCCTTGGAAAGATATTTCAAACTGTATTTTGTTTTCAGGAAAAATGGAGACTTCTTCCAGCATTTCTAAAGGTTAGTATTATGCACTCGTTTCATGGCATGAATACTTTGTTGCTTTCTAACTTTACATTCCCTTCTTTTAGCTTTTGCTGTTTCCTATAATACCTGCCCTTACAAATTTTTAATTTTTTTTCCTGTTTCATGTAGTTATGTATTAACTTTTTAGACAGATTGGTTTCTTGATTAATTTACAGATTAAATTGTGGAGACATTGTTTTAGAGGTTTGCTGTATGGCTATTCTCAGTGAGCAGTGTATGTATGTAATGTTTCCAGATTATTTTACTGTTTTAGTGGTGCTCAGAGACCTGTTCCTGGTGGTCTGTGGTGTTAGATTTGTAGTTGTGTTTGTCACAGGAAGCATAAGCCAAAAAAATAACAGGCAAGGAAGAAGACCAGCCTGGGTAGACAGGGAGCTTTCTCTGGGACTCAGCATGAAAAAGAGAATTTATCATCTTTGGAAAAAAGGGGCAGAAGACTCAGGAAGACTCTCAGGCTATCATTAGGCTATGCAGGGAGAAAATTAGAAAGTTGAAAACCCAGCTAGAACTTAATTTGGCCTCTGTCATTAAAAACAACTAAAAATATTTCTGTAAATACCTTAACAGCAAGAGGAGGGCCAAGGAGAATCTTCATCCTTTATTGCATGCAGGGAAAACGTTGCCAGAAAGGACTAGGGAAAGGCTAAAGATACCTTACTTTGCTCAGTTTACTTTCTTTGCCTTAGCCACAGTCAGACTAGTTACCCTCAGGGTGTTCAGCCCCCTAAACTGGAAGACAGAGACAAGGGGCAGAATAAAGCCCCCATAATCCAAAAGGAAACAGCAACTTGCTGCTCTACCTGGATGCCCACAAGTTCATGGAGCCAGACAAGATCCACCCAGGGATACAGAGGGAGCTGGTGGAAGAGCTTGTCAAACTACTTTCTGTCATGTATCAGCAGTCCTGGCTAACAAGGGAGATTCTAGTTGACAGGAAGTACTGGTGTACTCTTCACTGGGTGAAAAACTGGCTGGATGGCTGGGCCCAAAGAGTTGTGGTGAACGGAGATAAATCCAGTTGGCAACTGGTTATGAGTGGTGCTCCCCAGGCCTCAGTATTGAGACCAGTTCTCTCTAATAGCTTTATCAGTGGAATGGACAAAGGGATTATGTACACCCTCAGTAAGTCTGCAGACAATACCAAGTTGGGTGGAAGTTCTGGGCAAGCTGAATCAACATACTGAAGCCAATTGTATGAGGTTCGACAGGGCTAAGTGCCGAGTCCTGCATTTGGGTCACAACACCATGCAACACTACTGGCTTGAGGAAGAGTGACTGGAAAGCTGCCTGGTGGAAAAGAACTTCAGTATGCTGCTTGACAGCTGGCTGAACATGAGCCAGCAATGTGCTCAGGTAGCCAAGAAGGCCAACAGTGTCTTGGATTGCATCAGAAATAGTGTGGCAGTGTGAACAGCAGGACTAGCGAAGTGACTTTCCCCCTCTACTCTGCACTGGTGAGGCCACTCCTCAAATACTGTGTTCAGTTTTGGGCCCCTCACTCCAGCGAGGACATCAAGGCGCTGGAGTGCATCCAAAGAAGGGCAACAAAACTGGTGAAGGGTCTAGAGCACAAGTCTTCTGACAGATGGCTGAGGGAGCTAGGATTGCTTAGTCTGGAGAGGAGGAGACTGAGGAGAGACCTCATTGCTCTCTATGTCTACCTGAAAGGAGTTTGTAGTTACCTGGGGGATTGGTATCTTCCCCCCAGGTAACAAGCAACAAGATGAGAGGAAATGGCCTGAAGTTGCACCAGAGGAGGTTTAGGTTGGATATTAGAAAAAAAACTACTTCAGTGAAAGAGTGGTTAAGCATTTGGACAGGACGCCTAGGGAAGTGGTGGAATCACCATCCCTCGAAGCTTTCAGAAAACATGCAGTTGTGGTGCTTAGGGACATGGTTTAGTGGTGAATTTTGAGGTGTTAGGTTAATGGTTGGACTTGATCTTGGCAGTCTTTTCCAAACTTTATGATTCTATATAACCATAGATTTGGATTCTACAAAAGCAGGAATATATGTCAGAGCTTGACTGCACTTAAAGATTACTAGTGTTTTAATTTCAGTGCTGCTCTCATAATCTGGTATTAGTGGAAGGCGTAGTTCTATATAAAATAGCTGTGGATGCAATAATAGAACTAACAGCTGGAAGTGAGGAAGGAGAAAGGCAGTAATGGAAATTGTATCACAAAGATGACAGGTGAAGTCTATGATGTACACAGACACCTTCAGGGAATTGAAGCCACCTCTGCATCTGTCATCAGTCTTTGTAAATGTCACCCACTTCATCAAAGTGCTTTTCAGCCTTGATTTGTTAATTCCTTTACTTCCTAGTTTCAGTACTTGCACTTCCTTTTTGTTGCACCCTTGAGTGCTTGGTCCTGGCAGGAAAGCTAAGTTCAGAAGTCAGTTATGGATTGTGTATGTTTTCACTTCAGTTCAGGGCCATGAATGTGCTTCAGGGCCTTAGTGAATCCTACTTCTTTGTCTCTCCAACCGTGAACTTCCACCACTTGAGCTATTACTATTGTCTGAGTTCTTGAGACTGTAAAAAAGGAGGGCTACTGAATGTGAGGTGCAGTTTTCTGTGTACTTTATGCCAAGTGTATCCATCCAACATTATTTCCAGCCAGTGAGCCCTTTACTGCAGGGCCGCTCCGGTCTGGCCTTTCTGTTGCATGTTGGTTTATTTATGCCAGCAGTGATACAGTTAGACAAAGCTGATGTTGTGCATTACAGCTTCTATAGCAGAATTTTCTTTCAAAGAAGCTGTTGGTATAGCCTCATTAAAAAAAAAAATGTAAAGAACTACCAGCCTGAGTTCTGGGCACTAATAAATCCATAATATTTTCTTGCCCATATCATATGATGTGCAATGTTTTTGTAAGTTAAGGAAACTTACTTAAAGAATTTTGCTCTGGAGTCATTCATCCTTTATCTTAACACATAGAGGCTTCACCGAGCAGCTGGATTTGTCATTCTCAGCTTCCCATTTTTTTCTAATAATTTCAGAATGAGCTCATGCCTATAATGTGAAGTGTGGTAGATGTGTGTCTCTTTTCTGTAAGAAGTTTTAAGTCTCATCAGGTGTTAGTTGTCATGACAGGTTTCAGAGCTTGGAGCCCTCTGTCAGCATGAGAGCACATGCTTCAATGCTAGCTCTTGCCTTTTCAAAGCTGAATTCTGCCCTGTAGTTAGGGTAGTTACACCTTCTATTTCTGCAAACACCAATCTATTAATAAAATAAATGCTTCTTTTGGGATTCCTTCAAGCCAAAACTTTTTTTTCCTTTAATCCCAGATAATTTTACTTAGTTTAATCCCCCTTCTTTTCATTGCTCTCAACACCTTAAATTTAAATCCCTGAATTGTGCTGGATCAACTCATTACCTGGGGGAATGGGTTATTGTTTATTTTGTGTGATATTACCCCTGGGCAGGTTCTTTCCTCCTGCCTACAAATCGAACTCAGGTTTCTTAGGAACGTCCTCCCCTTGCTTATTAACTTTTCTCTTTCACACCCCACTTCTGTCCTTCCTGCCTCATTAGGCCTCCCTGTCATTCTTCTTTATGCCAGCTGCTCTTGTTAGGGTGCAGACAACTTTCTGAAGCAGCACACAACATTAGTTATACTATAAATGATTAAAATTATTTCATAATAATGTCAAACTGATAAAATACTTTGATTTGCAATGGCTTTTGTTTGTTTATATGAATTTCAAAGTCTATTGGGTATTTACTTTGTACAGTTACTGAACTATTTTTCTGGCTCGAAGACAATGGCAGCTCTAGTGTAAATCTGGAGTCACACAATTGTAGAACCAGACTGATCACCCAGGCACTTCTCAAAAGTTTGTCAGCTGAAACAATTCAGTATCGATCCAAAAGCACTTATAAATCTTTGTATCTTAATTTCTGCCTTGTATGATTGGTGTTATTGAAGCTAGATTTATTTACTATGCATGTGTTTTCCAGGTGAAAGGACTTGTGAAGCAGCACATAGACTCATTCAACTACTTCATCAATGTAGAGGTATGCTTTCTTGGTGGGCAGAGAGTGGCTCTTACTCAGTACTCAGAAAAGGCACATGATTCTTTTTGTTGTGTTTTTTTTTTTCCCCTCCAGATAAAGAAAATCATGAAGGCCAATGAAAAAGTTACAAGTGATGCTGACCCAATGTGGTACTTGAAGTAAGGATGAAATTATTTCCATATCGACAATACCATACATGCTATCTCACAGATTTTCTATTGACTATAAAATGTTGGCAAGCACTTGCATAGGTGTAAATCAAGAGAGTGTTTTCCATGACTTATCTGTTATTTGGCACATTGAAAGGTGGGAAGATCTAAAGAACAATAATTTGACGCAGATGTAATAGTTAACGATGCCTTATGTCACCTCTTTTCTGTAATTCAGTAATCTCAGGTGACAAATGGGAGGGTTTTTTTGCCTATCTCCAAAGGTAACTGGGGGTATGTTGTATGTGCATTTTAGATTTTAACTAACTAGAACACAGCTCAAATAGAGTTTGTTACTTCGTGAGGAGTCATGGCTCATTACTAATCAACTTACATTCATCACAGTAACTTTATTTTTCAGTATATGAAGAATTCTGCTTTCTTCAGGCTACCTGAAAAATACTTGGCCTGATGCTCATTTTGCAACCGTTTGTATTACAGGTACCTCAACATCTATGTTGGTACTCCAGATGTGGAAGAAAGCTTCAATGTGACACGACCTGTATCACCTCATGAGGTATTAATGTTTGTATCTGTTTTGTTTGTTTGATCTTGGGAATGTCTTAGACAGTAGCTGCATGCTACATTAGGTGATCCCATGCATGCTACCATCACTGTAGACAGAAGTCTCAGAGATTGAAACATCATATAACAATTACTTTTTTATCGATTTTTTTTTTTCCTGACATGCTAATAGCTGTTTTCATTATTGTATAGCAACTGGTTTTGAGTTGGTTTCCATGAAAGCAATGAAAAGTACTTCACTTGGTTAACCTTGTGGCTCTCCTTATGACAGAACTGAAGTCCTCACATGACAGTGTAGCATTCTCTGATGATTTTATTAACTTCTTTTCAGTGTGAGCCTTACTACTGTCTGCACCATAGGTCACTTCAGTCTCCCTTTTCCTCACAGTCTTCTTTGGGAACGTTTCTGAGTTTTTTGCTCATAGTTTTTAAGTCTGAGTCAGTGAGCAAAACTGGAAACTTTGAGCAGAAACAAAAATTGATAAAATTACAAGAAACTGCACAAGAATATTTGCTTTATTGGAAGTATATTTAACTTTCTTGCACTGCTTGTAGGTATATAGGTTGACAAATGGATTCCTTGTTTCCAAACAAATTTGTGAGGTTTTGTGTCCTCTGTTTCCTTGAAGATCAAGTCATACCTGTGTTTTACCTCTAGGTGTCTAATGTAAGATGTTACCTTGAGGAGGGTGATACAAAAATACAAGTGCTGGAATAATAATAAATTGTGCCATTCTTATTTTATGTGTCTTGTATGCATGAAGCACATGCAAAGAATCCCAAAGCCTTTTTTTTTCTCCCCAAGGAAAACTAATGAAGCTGTCTAACAGTTCTTCTTCGAGTTTTGTGAACTATTCATACAGATGAATTTAAAGTAGTTAGAAAATGGAAATAGGCTCAATTACTTTTTGCTGGGAGCACAGTGGGGAACCTAGTTTCCTGCAAGTCACAGCTGGAAAACTAGTGGTGCATATCAATATTTTATTTCTAGAGAAGTGATTTATCTTTTATTGTAGAGAGAAGGAGCATCCAGTTTTCAATGATACTTGAGGCATATTTTTCCATACAGTTACATCTTCAATGCACAGCACAATCTTAATTGCCTTTTCTTAATGCGTAGTCAATACACAGAAAGACTACATACAGAACCATAAATGTGCAAGTCTGAGTACTGGTAAACCTATAATCCTGGAGCTTAAAGGTATGGAATGCACAGTGAGGTCTGTTGAGTTCCTCCTTTGTATTCAGCAGATGCAATAAACCTTGTTTTGTACAAAGATACGTAATACCTTAAGGGCTGTCAACAGAGTCATGGAGTGAGGTTGGGGAGAACCAGACCAGAAAGATTGGATTAGAAATGATTGAGCCTTCAGCTATATAATGTCCTAGATCTGTATATCCTGCTTCTCTTGCTGTCTGAGGAGTTTGCAAATAAATTCTGGGACTCTTCACAGGAAGTGATACTGTAGTGAGCCTTTTGTGAGTCATCAGCACTATACAGTGAGGTTTGCTTATTCTATTAATAACATGGCTTAGTGTCTGTCTTATTCACATGAATTTCACTTCTACCAAACTCCACATGGCAACACAACTCTTCAGCTGTTGAGAGTCTTGATATAGAGCTGAGCTGCTCTTTGAGCCTATGGCACAGTGTGGCCTTTGTGTCAGCTCTGCTGATTAGACCTGTTTGTTTAATTAAACAGCTGAGAAGTTATGCTCTGCAGTGCTGTCCTCTGAAGACACAGATCCGCTGGCTGGTTTCGAAACATCACAGTAATTGTGTTTGAGTTTTTGTGGGGTTTGTTTTAAACAGGAGACTGTCAAACATCATCCAGGTACCATGAAGAGCTTGGTCAAGCTTTGCTTGAGGACTTACATGAGACAGGGCATATATGGAATGTTTTAAGAGAGACCCTTCAGTCTGTAAACCAACATCTAACTACATGACTGTTCTCCTTTTAGTGCCGCCTGAGAGACATGACTTACTCTGCCCCTATTACAGTGGACATTGAATATACACGAGGTAGCCAGAGGATCATACGCAATGCATTACCCATTGGCAGGTAAGATACCTGTCAAGTTTCTGGTATAAGTTTTCATTTGCTGCTGTGTTGAGAAGAGTTTTCACAGCAAAATAAATGTAGGCTAACCTTGCTTCCTTGTTAAAAGAAATGATGAGCAGGCAAATCTTGCTGAACAGCTATACAGGATGTGACTAGTACGTTCTGGTATAAGATTTTGTTCTGCAAAAGCTTTTGGAAATCCATCTCCTTCCAAAGAAGGATGCATATAAGAAGGGGTGTTGTTTTTATTTGTGCTGACATCAAACCAAAAAGGGAAATACATGAAAGAATACTGGAGCTGCAGGTTGCATTGTTGTAAGATGAAAATAATCATGTTTGCTCTGTTGCCAAGTGATTCAGTCTTTCACACATGATATGAAGAGGTACATCTGTGGAAGGTGATTGGAAAACCAGTAAGGCAAGCATTCATTCTTCTATACAAGGTTAAGCTCTCCTTAAAATTTGTTGGGTTTATAGCCAAGCCTGGGTTTCGTGGAGAAATTTTGAGGATGTTTTAACTGTTTTTCTTAAGGCTGTCAAATGACTTGAGGTTATTAGTATTATGAAGAACACCTAATTTCTTAAAAAAAAAAAAAAGTGCCTTAGGGCACTGGTTTTGTTCTGAATTTGACTGTTCATGTTTTTCTCTCATTGTTGCAGAATGCCTATAATGCTTCGTAGCTCCAATTGTGTTCTTACTGGGAAAACTCCAGCAGAATTTGCCAAACTTAATGAATGTCCTTTAGATCCAGGTACACTTGCACTCAGATTCTTTTTTGCCCACCTGCGCTTTTAGGTTTAAATCTTTTTTCAGCAAAGAAATCGTTGGTGTGTTTCCTGTGACTGTGAAGTCATTGTGGTAGCTTCCAAAGTGTAAGCTTGTAAATAAAAGAAACCAGCAGGCTTTTCAAATCAATAATAAATGGTTGGCAGCACAGAATGTTTGTATTTGCAGATGAGGTTTTCAACCACAAAAGCAATAAGCCAACATTTTGAAAAAGTTGAGAGGCGTATCTAGTATTGTACGGTAATGTGTTACGTGGGAACGGAGATAGAGTTGTTCATGAAAATGAAGTGTATCTGGGGAGAGTAGATTGGAATGATGTCCTCCAAAGCAGGATCTCTGATTTGTTGCCTTTTCTAAAGCATGAATAAATTGTTACATGGTAAGATTTGAAATGTAGAGAGGAGATGAACGGTTATAACAAGCAGCTTCTTTGATTTTTATATGCTGCCTTTGAAGCATGCACTGGTCATGCTGTTCTTGCTTGTGATGACACTGCATGCCATGCTGCAGAAAGATAGCTGCACTTCAATAGAGGAATCCAACATGGTTCATGTGCAGATTCCTAATATTGTCTTAGCATCAACAAGGGCGTTAAAATACTTTTTGAAAAGTAATACAGAAGAAATTCTCAGAGGTGCTGGAGAGAGCAAGTTGGTACTTTACTGAAGACTTACTCTATTTGCTACTAAGCATCTGAAATGGTCAGTTCTTTTTTGATGTCCTTACAATATACCCTTCTGACAGGCAGTATTTTTACCTAATTTATAGAACTAACAATTCTATGACATCTTTTAGTAAGTGTGCTTACCTTACAGCTTTGCAGGTTTTGGTCTGCCTGTGAGTTCTTGCTGTCCGAGTACTTGCCAAATGGAGTCTCAGGTCCTGAATGCTACGTGTGAGCTTAGCAAAAGTTCTGTTCCATCTAGTGGAACAGTTTTGTAGTTATTATAGGCTCCACACAGAGCTTGTTGTTTACTCCTTTAGGGGTGAATTTACTTTTCTGTTTTATCCTTTGTGTGCTTACTCTTTACTTTCTAATAATTTATATTTATAGGCATATTGAAGGAGGCAGGTAGGGCTCAACAGTACTGACATGCAAAATATTTCTTTTCTCTTAAATAGGTGGCTACTTCATTGTTAAAGGTGTAGAAAAAGTCATTCTTATTCAAGAGCAGTTGTCCAAAAATAGAATCATTGTGGAAGCTGATAGAAAAGGCACAGTTGGTGCTTCTGTTACAAGGTATGGTAAATGCCTGCATTTACATAACACAGATAAACCCAAAGCTTTAAAAGTTCATTGTTGTAATTGAAGCAGTTTTCTTCCTAATATGGGATAAAGCTGTGAAGATTCAGTGCTCTTCTCTTGTTACTGTAATTTTGTGCACCAAAAAGATACATATCCCAAATTAGTTAGCACAGTATTCCTGCAAAAATCAGTGGGAGTTGCTCATATGTGTCAGGATTTATTCCTAGCTAGGAAAAGCAAGTTCTCATTTTTAACATAACAAAGTGCACTTCCTAATTAATGGTGTTTGGTTTCATTTTGCAGCAAGCAACATGACGTTATTGCCGTGTAAATTACATGTAACCTTTGTCTGACTCTCTAGATCTAATGAATGTAAAAGCTTTTAAAGGCAGTTGAGAGGAAACAAAATTTGAGTATTACACAAATTATTGAAAACAGCAAGGTAGTTTAAATTTAGCTTTTCCTCCTTGGCTGAATTTTATTTATATTTTGTTTGCCTTTTGATTTTGTTATTAAGCTGCACGCTGATGTAATATGATACTTGTCACTGTTCAGTGTAAGGGCTGTTTTTATATCTCCAGAGGCCTCTCACACATATCTGCTAACTTCTTTACTGTTCCACAGTAAGCCTAGATGTGGTTAAACGTACAAACAAAGTACTGTTATGTTGTTGACACAGGACTTGTGTGTAGTTTGACCTGGCTGGTTACATTCAAGTCAGTGATAAAAACATCCAAAGATGGTTTTGAAAAATGCAGGCTTCTACTTGGTTAAGTTTTGACTATTGACCTTCTTCATCACAGATGGTAATACCCTGTTACCTTGGAGTTACATGGTAATGTCTGGCTGTTGTAATGTAGTTTTTAAGAAAGGAGAAAGTGGGATTAATTCAGCTGAAAAATCACAGAATCAACAAGGTTGGGAAGACCTCAGAGATCAAGTCCAACCTATTACCTAATACCTAACACCTCATGACAACTAAACCATGGCTCCAAGCTTGATATATTTCATACAGAAGACCCTAGGAGCATCAATGCAAACTTTCTGTTGGACATAATCTATTGTTTTTTTTTAATTTCAGTTCTACTCATGAGAAGAAGAGCAGAACAAATATGGTTGTGAAGCAAGGAAGATTCTACCTGAGGCACAACACTCTGTCAGAAGATATTCCTATTGCTATCATATTTAAGGTGGTAAAATTGTTGATTTTTTGAGGGGAAAAATAAATACTAAAAAAAGAACCTGCACTGTAGCTCAAAAATGAAGATCAGCAGCAGCTCCCAGAAATGAGAATGTACAAAGGGACTTGGCAGTGCTTAGAGAACCCACATTTGTTTTTTTCCCTTGGGAAGTTACTGTCACCCCCCACCTCCAACTTGTGGACTGCTGTGTAGCTCAGTCCCCTTTGTGTCACATCGAAGGACATGACTTCCAGCCATGAGCTCGTTAGCCATGACTTCTAGTCATAACTGTAAACAAAACTGATAGCTCTGGGAAAAATGTTGGAATTCTCAGATCTGTTCCTAAATCCCATAAAATTATTAGAATGGCTTACATTTTCTGCAAGTTTACTTCCTGCTCCTGTGAATGAGCTCTGCCTCGGTCAGAGTATTTCAGAATCTGCCTGATTTAGGAATCCTCACCTTCAGTGCATTGAATGCATGATCAGACAGTGCATCTTTGATCTCCAGTGAGACTGACAAAGGGCTGTGAAAGACATCTACCCCTGATTCTGGGCAAGAATTGGGGAGTATTTGCCCTGCCAGTTGAGCTTGTGACAATGTCATGCCTTGTCCATCGTTGCCTGTAAAAACTGCCAGAGCTGCTTTCTCTGGCCCTTTGCTTCTGCACTAAGGGCGTGCACAACTGAGTGCATGATGGCAACTACTCCCTACTTGCACAACAAGACCAGAAGCAGGCTGGTAGCCCATCTGCCATGGTATCAAGTGCATGGGCTACAGCCAGTAAAGGTGGTGGGTGGACTCACGCTGTCCAGCAGCTGGAGAAGACAGCAGGGCATGGCCAGGTCTTAGGCTAGGGCCTGTCCTCCCAGCAGGTAGTAGCTCTCTCCTAGTCTGTAGGCTTGGCTGCTGCATGTAGGTGTGCAGCCTGGTGCAGCGTATGTGCAGAAGGAGACCAGGCAGCAGTCTTGGAGGTACTATTTATAGGAAAGGTGGCTTAAGGCACAAAAATGCCTCTGACTGCATGTAGCCACTGACAGAAATTAATTTATTTGTTAAAATGGGAGAATCGGATAATTAAATTGCCAGGAGAGGGCAGCACTTGCCCACAGCATCCAAACAGTTTCTGCCAGCAGTGCTGTTTCGTTGGCCTGGGCAACTGCAGACCTCTGTGTCACCACAGCTCTTTGGCTGATTGAGAGTTTTAAGAATCTGTTTTCCTGAAGGAATTGCTTTGGATTTGGTACTAGAAAATAGTTTAATAATTGGATTGTCTCAAGCAACAAATGTCTGTTATCTCTGGTTAAGTTAATCTCTTCAAGTAGTTGGAGGAGGTCATCTCTTTTTAGTGACCAACGTTAAAGGAGATTGAGAAGTTGTGGACAGAAATGCAGATGAAAGTGTCAGGATTAAGTTCACGACTTTTATGTTGCAGGAAAGTGTTAATATGGCTCTTCATTTGCTGGAGTACCTAACAGCTGGATTCCACCTCCACTTATAGACTTTCATTACATTTTGTCACCCCCTGCTGGTGTAGCTCAATACCTGCTCACAGAAGAGTAACTGCTCTGGGATATTAAGTCTGAGGAGCTGGTTGCTGGAGGTATTTTTAAGCAGCATTGTACTATTTGTTCACTTTTTGACAATGCTTGCTATAATTATTCCCCTGTCTATATGCCTATATGTGTCTTTTATATTCTAGATAATTTTTCATTTATTTATTAAGGGCTTACAGTTGTTAGAAGCTCTTGGCAGTAGTGCTTTTCAAAGATAAATATAAAAAATTTAAATGTGTCTGTTTAACTGTTCTGTATGTTCCATTCTTGAATGGCATTTAACTGAACTCGTGAGTGGTCATTTTCCTTGAGTTTCCTTTAACAACATATGAAATTCAGGGATCTTCTGTCCACTTTTGATGAGTCTCCATCTGGAAACTAAAAATCCCAGCTAGTCTTTTCAATGGATTCTTAGACCTCTGATCTTTCTTTCTTAGGCCTTAATGTAAGTATTACTTTATAGTGCTTAACTACTAGAAGCAGTATTACAAACACTGTAGCCCTAAAACTGGAAAATCCCTAACTTAGGAATCTCTGTGTAGCCTCAGGTCTCTCACATGGCAGTATTATACATAGGAAATTCATTGTAAAAGCAAGGAGAATAATTCTTTTCTGCCAAGACCCAGGCCTTGGACATGGAGCATAGATCATACTTATTACTAGTATGTGTTCTGCTTCTTGTAATGTAGAGGTACACTCCAGCAAACGGCAAAGTTAAGCTGTATAGGCAGTCTGAGGTCTGAAGTTTTGGTTGCCTTTGCATCCTTAACTTTTTCTGTAGTAACTGCTTGTATAATTTTTCAATTAAAAAATAAACTGTAAGAGCAGCAACAAAAATCTGTTGCTCTCCATTTCCTTCCAGACCAGCACCCAGGCTGCTATCAAGTTCCACAGAACTCTGTGTTATGAGTTAGAAAACTACGAGTAATTGGTAGAGGGCTGCTATCCAGTGTACAGGCTGCTAGAGGAGAGATTTGTCAGGGGACTATCTGAGAGTCAGTGGGAGAAGGTTGCACAATTTCAAATTGTTTTTCTAGTCCCAGTAGCTTTCAGTGGCCCAGTGTTCCTGCACATGACTTTAAGATGTAGATATGATTTTATAGAAAAGAAAGAAGCTATAGGAGATCTATGATCTAATGTGGATGTAAAGCTACTGCAACCATAAAGGGCAGATATACTACTATCTGTTAGACACCTTTGTCAAAAGCAAGGGCTGTGGAGAGCATTATAAACACCACTTGCTGACAGAGCTGAGGTCTAAGATTCATAAACCACTCTAACTAGAATCTAAGAGCACTTTTGTGTTTCAGTTGCGTGCTAGGGCAAGACCTGATCGTACAGTGTTCCTTGTCTTCTATTTTCTTACACGCTAAGGAAGGAAACCCAGGTGCATGGACCATGGGGAGGGGTAAAAATAAAGTGGATCTAATGGTTCCTTGATCTTCTTAGGTGTGGGGTCTGGACTGTGTAGGGTCACCCTAAGGGGAGCATCTGCCTTGCAGTTTGTCTTTATCCATAGTCTCTTCTAACTGCAAGCCTTGTTCTGCTGCTTTGGTTTTTTGCCATCCAGACCTGTAAGGACTTTTGTCATTGCCATATTTGGAGATGTAACAGTGTTGTGCTGAGCACATGTAAGTGGTGGTTTTGTGAAGTAGAGCATGTTAACCATGGCTAACTGAAGTCAGATAGGCTACAAAAGCCATTGTCCTAGCACTATCCTAGGGTAGGCTTAAGTGTTTTCTCTGCAGGTAAGGGGAAATCAGTCCTTTGTTGCTATGCTGGCTTAAACACTTTTCACCTAACCTTTCTTCTTGAAAGTGACAGAAGCATTTGTGCAGCCCCTGTGTATGTAACCAAAGCTTTTGGTTTGAAATAGTGATAATGCATTGGACAGTTTTGTCCAGGTGCATTTGTTGAGCTTTTTATAAGGCTATATGGTATATGGTAACTGACTTATAGTTGGAAACAGACACAACTAACTTGGTTGATGCTCTCTATGTAACACTGCTTAATTAGTTAATCAACACATGCAACCTGACTGGTACTTAGTCTTGAGTTGACACTTGCAACCCCAGGAGACCTTTGTTTTAGCTTTGTGGCAGTTTTGCACAGTTCATAGGGCTGTGTGAACTATGTGTAGTATTTTTTTTAATGTGCCAGACTATGAGCTACACGTGCTCTACCTGGGTAGCTTCAACAGTTTTAGGTGGTAATGAATGTAGAGGAGATGGGGAATATTTGTTTAGTACTTGAGAATGTTTCTGTCCTGAGAAGCATCAGGGTTAAAGGTGAGGTGGTGCTGCTGCTTTTGCAGGGAGCTCCCAATGTTGCAAGGAGTTAGAGCTGGTTTAAGGTAAGGGCTATTTTCCTTTGGGGTTTCTGATCTTGATTTGGTAACTTTGAGTGTCCTGGCAGCTGAAGTAAATGAAGATGTCAATGCTGCACAAAAACATGGTGGGGGAAGAAAGAGAATTTTACGTAACCTCTGGGGAGTTAAAAGTTGAATTTTATGGCTTGAATTGCTAGATGAAGTATCTTTAGTTTGTGGGAGCTATAAGGAGCTGCTCTAGGACAAGAATTGAACAGCAGGTTAAATTTAATTTTTGCAAACGCGTTAGTCTTGTAGTGGTTAAAATGTAGCTCTAGAGGAACAGCTGAATGGTGGTCTTAGTGGATCTGCAGAATTATGGGTTCCCATGGCTGCAGTTTCATAGCTCGTATCTTTTGAATTATGAAAGCTCCAGACCAATTCTGTCTGTGATGTCAACCCTGAATATCCCTGACATCTTTTTAATCCAGTCATCTGCCTGTCTCCATTCTGTAATTTAGCCTGATGGACTGCAGAACTGCATTCTAGGGAAGTGCCATGGAAACGCCTAGACATCATCATTAAGACACAAGCTGGGGGAGGAAGAGCTGGGCTCACACTCTCTCATGCAGTCTCTCATACATATGTGTGTGTGTGCACATATATCCATACACAAAAATTTGGGGCAACAGAAACCTCCCCAGTCCTAGGAAGCAGTTGACCCCAACTGGACCATTTTCTCCTGCTTGAATTCAGGATGATCTGAATATGCCTAATGCTTGCTTTGACTTGGCTGTCTTATCTCCACTGACTACTAGCCTTCCAGCCATGCTTTTCAGCAGCCTGCTGCTGTCCCCTTCCTCACCCCTCCCTGTAAAATTATCCCTGTGTGACATTGCCTTCCAACAAGACATCTTGTCTCCTGCTTTGCTTTTGTGCTAACTCCTTTTCCCTCAGCTTTGTTGATCATAAGCAGTTTAAGCATAGGACCCATTCTGATTTTGCTGTTCTCGATGTTTCTGTAACAAAAGCAACAACCCAGGAATATTTTGTTACTGTCCTGGTTCTGGAGTACTTGTTTAGTTTGGTTGGATTTTTTTTTTTTTGGTAGAAGTGCAGTTTTAGGGGCAAATTTACTAAAAAAGGAATTTTTCAGATTCAAATCTATCTGATATCATCATGGGCCTGTTGACTGCTCCATTAGTGTTGTGTGTAGGTGTATTGGTGTATGCAGCTCTGCCTGTGCTTGCTGAGAGTGCAGAGGAGAATAAATGAGTTTGCTTTTAGGCTACCGTATCAGCACATCTTTTTCAGTCGTTTGATTAAGTTATTAGGCATTACACATAGATTAATTTTTCTCAGTCTGCACTTATCTAATAACACAACAATATTTGGTGGCAGATTCAGTGTTTGCCACATACAAATTCAGAATTCTCAAGTGAGTTTGCTGCTACAAACTTCCACTAGAAAATCTACACAGGTGTAATGATACATGCTATTCTCATCTTGTTGTCAGGCTTGATCAGAGAATTCATCAAGTAAGAAGAAATCATCAATCCTCTTTAATTTACTGTGAGTTTCTATTTTTCAATGGACAAAAGAGCATAGTAAAACTGCAAGTTGACTTTTCCCCTCCTCCCTCACTTGTTTTGTTCACTTTTTGCATGACTCTTATGATCTGGTTGCCATCCTAAAATTAACCTGGTGAACAGAAATAGAGGATATCTTATCAGTTTGCATTTGATGTGCTTTAGATAAATGTGTTCCTGGTACACATGCGTCACATGGCACAAAGATTCCTTTAATAGAATTTTGTTTTTCTGTAGGCTGAGTGCAATAACTGTATGAATCTAGCTGTGGTTCCTAAACTGGTTTGCTGGGCAGCTATTAGGTCCTAGACACATGGAAAATGACAACTGTGAAGCTTTCATACTTTTGTAGACTTAGTTATGAGTCTGACTCTCGGATCATGAGGAGTTTTGTTAACTTCTCTGCTGAGGTTTTCTAACTACTATGTGACCTTATTTAAAAGGATGAGGAAGCATAAGAATATTTGAAAAACAGAGATCTGAACTGCAATAGTATAGTAATATCACCTGGGCCAATTCAAGTTCTGAGAAGATCCTTCAGATCAGTGGAGTGACTACCTAGTGGGAGCAAATATGCTGAAGCACCCTTACTTGATGAAGGAGCTCTGTCATGATTTGGCACTCGAGTCTGTCCAAGATGGTGTAACTGTGATCTGTGCTTTGCACTAAAACAGGAATGCTCCCACACTGTTACAGATGTGAACTGCTTTTGCACTGCTTTTCATTTCTGATAAACCACAAGATGAAGAGACAGATTTTTAAGTTAAAGGAACTTCAGCCAACCACTTTTTTGTTGTTGTTGTTGTCGCAAAAGAAAGAATAAATGAAAGAAAAGGAAAAAGCCAAGCACTTCACAATTAGAGCGACAATTCTGCAAGGGAATAGTGTTAGCTAGGTGTTAAGCACAGTGACACCCAATGAAGGCAATAAGAAGGAAAGGTATTTGTGCATTTCTGAGAAAAATGTGAGGTTTTGGGACACTGCCAGGTTTTAATGAGAACCAGAATACTAGGGTCTACATAGGCCATTATTTACAATGGTCTTTGTGACAGGCAGTTTGAAGAACAATATGAATGCAAACGTAGCTTCCTCACAAAGTTCTGAGAAACATATTAGAACTCAGCCAGAAGAGGGTTAGTGAGATTATTCCATTTCTTGATATGGCAGAGCTCCAGGCAAATGTGTGAAGGGGAGAGCTTTAGCACCATCTGGAATCCACAAAGGCCTTCGCTGCTGGCTGCCACCTTGAAACACTTACCGATAGAGAGATTTTCCTAAATCTGTTAAGCGCTTTCTTAGTTTATTAAGCTTTTTCCGCAGCATAAAGTCGAACAAGGTGTCCAAGGATCAGTGAAATAATAGAATGTCTTTCAAGTGGGAATTGTGTAGTGAAGTCATCTTCTAAGTGCAGCAAGCTGCAAAGGAGGTAAATTGTAAACATTTCTCAAATGGGACGTGCTGTATCACAGTCAACTTGAGTTTGCAAAATTGCTTGTGGTAAGTGGCCATGTGTAACTTTTTTAAAAAATTCACCTTCCTTTATTTATTGAAGATTCAGGCTTGGTCTTTGTTGTTACACACGTAGGGTTGTTATTACCTGGTTTGGCGGGTTTTTTTCAGTGGCAAAACCCCAGAGAATTTAAATCCTATCAGCGGAGAGAAAAAAAGGCTCTCCAAAAAGTGTGTGTGTGTTCCTGCTGCTTATCAAGATTTCCATTTAACGTTCTTCCGTAGCTGGAATATGTGCTGCCAGTGCCAGATGGCACAGTTTCTTAGAGAAGAACTAGCTCTTGCTTAGTAGTAATGCAGACAAACAATACCAAATTAGCATAAGCAAATGTCAGTGAGTTAACATAAAGCCTGTGCTATTTCTGTCTTTTCTTCTTTTCCTAGGCCATGGGTGTTGAAAGTGACCAAGAGATTGTACAAATGATTGGCACAGAGGAACATGTGATGGCTGCATTTGCTCCTAGTCTGGAAGAATGCCAGAAAGCTCAGATTTTTACACAGATGCAGGTGTGTCTTTTCACATGGCCAGAGGCTAGGAAAATCTAAAGATGGTGTGTATTGACCACTTCGTTGTGTCAGAAATTGGACTACATGTTTGTTTTTTTAGGGTTATTTTAAGATGAGAGTTTTTACAGGGAGAGAACCTGCCAAAAGTGAGGCTTTGCTCTTGTTGCCTCAATGAAAAAAAAAAACAAAACAAAACAAAGTAAAAAAAATTACTTGTTTTCAGAAGGCCAGGGTTACATTTTAATGCATGCGACAAGTAATGATGTCCATAAGATTTGGGGGTTTTGTTGAGGACCATTCTTAATTTTTTAAAAAGGAATTGCATGCCCCATTTCACAGAAGCCCCATGGATATGGACATGACCATTTCATTGTGAGTAATGTTCTCCTCCAATTCTAATATGGTTTATATAACCATGCTCCATTCTGCTAAAGATTTGCCAGAATTCTTTTCAGCTCATGTGCACTTTCTAAATTATCATACCATGGGCCACTTTCTTGGCAGCACTTCCATCATGTACATATCAAACTGCTAGAAGAAGCTTTTGAAGATTTGTCTGATTCTCTGTTTCATTATGAACTTTATCAAATCTTTCCACGTATGAAGTTGAATATTGCAAAGTGAACATCTCTCTTGTTTGCATCTTTTGGGGCTTTTCAGGCTGAGAGGTAGCATGTAAGCCTCCTAATTCAGAGCCAGAAGAGTGAAATGGTGGTGCAAGAGGAACATAGAGAAATGTGAAGAATCCAGGGTGGTAGATGAAGAGAAGTACAGGCGTTACTTCACGCCAGAAATGTCAAATGAAATGAGAAAAGAGTGAGCTATTGGGGGAAGAAAGTAACAGATGGGAAGGGGAATCATTTAGTGGAGAGGATAATTCTTTGGCATAGAGGGCATGGCTTCATTTCCAGACAGGAACTTCCTGTATGGACCTGGATAGTTTCTTTTGACTCATGTGATCTTGAATTCAGCAGGTTCCATTTCTTGCACTACTGGTAAGAGAGTAAGAATCCATTAATCACTGCAATGTATTCTTGTAAACAGTAGCATTTGTGCCTATTAAAAAGTGAGTGCCACCTCACAATTTAGTATATGAGTGAAAGTTAAGAAGTACACAAAAGAACTGGAGGTGAACACTAAAATTAAACTCAATATCTTTGTAATTTTTGTAATCCTTTTTCCTATATCACTGCAAACCCCTTTCATTATTGTAGTAATTGTGTTCTTTCAGCACTTTCTACTCCAGATGTTATCAACACATGATAAAGTTGTAGATTTAATTAGATTTATTTACATAATTTAATTGTGTAAATTTTCTTTTTCTTTTTTTTTTTTTTTTTTTGTTTATTACCATTACAGGTTTTTGGTAATTTGCACTTTGCTTGGAGTTTGTATCATCTGTGCTTATAGGATTGCACTGACTGAGGAATCTGTACAGATCTCCATGTGTGTGTATTTATATAGATTACAATTCTGATGTTAAGCTATTCCCTTGTCTTGCAGGCATTGAAGTACATTGGAAACAAAGTACGAAGGCAAAGGATGTGGGGAGGCCCAAAGAAAACAAAGATGGAAGAAGCACGAGAGCTGCTGGCCTCAACTATTTTGACCCACGTCCTTGTATGTAATTTTTTTTTTTTTTTTTTTTTTTTTTTCAAAAAAACAGAGCAAATGAGTGTGGTTATTTAAGGTCTGAGCTTTGTTCACAGGGAGAAATGTCTTTGATTGCTTTGTAGGTGAGATAAAGTAAATCATTCTCAAAATAAAGGGGAAGATCTGGATTGAGTCAAAAGCATTCTTTATGTTTATGAATGCTGTACCATTGAACTACATATCATCCTAGACATTTATTTCTGCAAAGCCAGGCAATATCAGCTCTTAGTTCAGGACCTTATTCTCCTGACTGATACCTTTATTCAGACTTGTTTTCATTTACTATCTGTTTCTGTGTCACTAACATATATTACTTATAGCATTTTTAAAGAAGATAACAAATTTTTTTTATAACTTCTCAGTCAGCCCAGATCCATTGATCTAAATGGATCTGTTGGTCTGAATAAGATGTAAGGAGCTGATCCTGAAACGTCATTATGCTTTTCCTTTTTTTCTTTTTTTTTCCCCTCTGTTTACAGGTGAAGGAATTCAATTTTCGTGCCAAGTGCATATACACAGCAGTGATGGTGCGCAGAGTAATTTTGGCTCAAGGAGAAAATAAAGTAGATGACAGAGACTACTATGGCAATAAACGTTTGGAGTTGGCAGGGCAGGTAAGTTTTTACTTGAGAGTGAAGTGCTCTTCTGGGATTTTGTGAGCATCTGCTTTTAAAAGATGCAGAACAAGGAACGTCCCTGTCTTGATTGAAAGGGTGTTCTCATTTTATCTTTTTGGCTTTTCTGTTTTGACTCACAGATATACTTCCCTGATTGAGACCAATGAATTATATCCTCGTGTCTGTATTGAGGATAAAAAGCACAGAGCAGTATAAATATGGCATTGGTTCTAGTTCCATCATAACACTTTAAGTACCCAGAAGTCAGCAGTAAGATCCATCTTCTAGTGTCCTCATCTAAGCCCCTAGGTAAGGGAATAAACTGGGACCAGCTAGGTGCCTTAGTGTCAGGTCCAGGCTGTCCACTATGGAGAACTCAGCTTCTGTAGCAACTCCCAGAACAGCCACTAAAGCTTCCTGTCATTTGGAGAAGCCTGTAAGATTGCTTATTTGTTTTCAGCTGCCTTTCTAGCTTCTGGAGTAGCACGAATTAACAGAGTAAGTGGTTTAAAGTTAACGAGCAACTAATGAAAATGGATTGCACAGACTTTTCTGCTTGCAAAATTTTAACAAAGGACTGTGAAGAAGGGAATGGTTTGAGGTGTCTGACTGGCAACTTCTTTTGCAGTCAGGGTGGCAGTTCACAGCTTTTGGCCAAACTGTCCCACGTGGTAGGAAATTTCCTATCAGGTGAAGGAAATACTTGCTGTGTTATTTGATTAACCAATTTAGATTAGGACTGGACTTCTTTGCTGTTCTCTGTATTTACTTGGAGTATTGGCAGTCAGTATCATCTATGGTTATCGATTATCAGGCAAGAACACATAATACACCTGGTTGGAGAAACTGTGCATCTCTGCTGCCCATGTCACTTGTACTGGGATTTCTGTTGTGGCACAAGTAACAATAACCATTCCCTTTTTGTTAAAATCCAGTAGGAATTCTCATCTTGTACTTTTTAAGGTAGGTGCTTGAGTATTATAGTCCTATTCTCCTTCCTACTCTGCCCTGCCATCCATACACATATGTAAACACACCCAGAGCACACAGCCGTTTCACAGTAAAAATGTACTTTGCTTCCTAGTTTCCTGAAGAAACTAAGACAACACTCTTCAACACACTCCAAGCACAGGTACAAGGGTAAAAGCCTCTTAACTTGTTAGGACAGAAAAATTCCTTTTTTAAAATTAATATACTGACTTTTGTGCTGATGCAGAACATATTTCTGAAGTGTAAGAAGCAGCAAGAGGACATTAGTGCGATATTCTAATGTGACAAATACTTAAAGCTATGATGGATTTATTTGGCTTCTGCTGTAATGTCATTGCTGTAGCTCAGTGTAGCTGTAATCAGTAAAATTAGTTGTTGCTTTCTCATTATATTGTTCTTATTTAATTGTATTGTAGGAGTAATTTGTTTTTTCCTAATGTTTTTGGAGGCAGAAAGTAGAGCCGGTAAAAAGTTTTCTACAAGCTGTAAGAAAAAGGCCTCTGCTCACAGAAACTTTAACAACCAAAGTAATTTTAAATTAACCAGAAAGAGGTTTTAAATGTAAAGGATCATCATAAAGCCAGTGGATGTTTTTTTTCTGCATCAAGGAGAACTGTGCAGAGGGGAGATGGGGGGGGGAATTGTAACACTTGATTAAGAGTAGTTCTGGCTTCCTTGTGATATTTTAAAAGCTCATTTCAAGCTGACCACGTGGAAGTCTCTCTGCCACATTATCAGTGTAATCCTGATTTCATTCAATTACAGACTAAAATGTGTAAGATATTTTTGTCAATTTCTGAACGTTTTTAGCTAAAGTTTGTGTGGATAAAACGAATGCTGTTTGGTTTGGGGTTTTTCTTGGATTTTGGTATTTTTTGGGTTTTGGTATTTTTTGGATTTTTTTGTTTTGTTTTTATGCCAGTGTATTCCTGGGATAAAAATCCTGATTATTTAAAATTTGAATAAAGGAAAAAAAAAAAGAAAGAAGGAAAAAAAAAAGAGGAAAAGATTCCCATGTGAGAGGAAAAACATAGTGGTCTAAACAATGTAAAGACATAAAAGACATTGTGTTTATAAAATTGTGTGAAAACAATAGCTGCTAATTTCACACCCCATGGGACAAGAGAGTACGAAATGTGCTTTAGCTTTAGATAACAGAGTTGCATCCACTAGCCAAGCTGGTTTACAGAGCTTTCTCTTAGTCCTTCTGCCACTAGAGGCTCAGTAGGCCAGGTGCCAGCTGAGGTGTTAGCAAAACCTACCGATTTCAGGCTTAATCTTTTCACCTACCTTTTCTCTTTCCTTAATGTGTTCATTATTTGCTAAGCATTACTCTGTTCTTTGTCCTCATCTTTTTTTTTTTTTTTTTTTTTGGTTTCTAATGCAGCTTGCTTTGTATGAGTGAGATATGGAACAGCACCAAAATCCGGCACCCTGGAAAGCAAGGGATTTCTACCCTGTGACAAAAGAATACCGCCTTGACTTCAGAGATTGCCTAATCCCAGCTGTTCTGATAATATAATTAAGGCTGCCTAATGTCTTTAATTTTGCAACCAGTTTGTGTGAAAGGGAGAATTTGGCACTCTAAAGGCTTAAACACTAAATAGCAATCTCAAGGCGCCTAATTAGAATTCTCTGACATTAAGCTAATTGGTGAAACTGTATTTCAGCAGCTTAACTTCTTTATTAATTTTTCTTAGTATTTTCAATGAAAATCAATTGATGAGCTGTCAGGTCTGTTTTTTCTTAAATATAATTTACTCTTTAGTGAAGAAGGAGTGTCTGAAGCAGGCTGAAAGGCCCTGGACTAACTATGAAATCCACTGAATATTATCGCTAGCATTCCATTCTTTTTCTTTAATCTGTTGCTCTTGACCTAAATAATGTGGTTATTGTGAGATTCTGCTTTGCCAGATAGAGCGAGCTTCTTGCAGTCTGAGATTGAGTGAAATTAGCAAAGTATGATGCTTTTGAGACTGGCAAATAAGAGTAAGTTGGTGTATTTAGTATGTAACTTTCTTCATTAATTAAGAGGAAGGATGGTGTGTCTTAATAATCCCTATGGCATGTGGAAATGGGAGATTTTTTCCAATTTTTTGATCAAGAAATGAAACAAAACCATTTTCTGAGTGAATTTTTAAAAAAATGTTTAAGGCCTACTCAAGTCTGTTGAGATCAAACTTATAACATGATGGATTTCAAAAGAGTCTAGTTTTTACTTGACAAGACTATCAGACAATTAAAATTTACTTCAGTTCTGCATATACAGAAATTAAATAGCACAACTGACTCCAGAATGCCTTGGCTTGTGGTGGCTGAATACCTAGCTTGTTCAGTCCTACAATGCTTTGTATACTGGGAGCTGCTATTTCTGGCAATGGTAGCTGCTGCATTTTCAGTTCTTCTAACATTTGAAGCTGCTGCAAAATAGAGTCCCAGGGCAGGACTGCTAGGCTTGGGAATTTACACTGCTTGCTTACAAATTGTGAACACTCCTAAAATGTATCATGTAATTCAGATTTGAGTGTTTTGGGAAGCTAGTAGTGCTTCCCAAAGAAGAGGTTGAGGAAACTGCAGAAGCAAACTGCAGACTGGAGAGAGAGAGGGGGGAAAAAAAAAAGATGCAAAACTTTGGTGGACTTTTATGGCTATTTCAAGCACTAGAAGTAATTAGTATACATATACAGGAAACATTTGGCTTAAATTGAAGCACTTTTGGAGGGTTGTATTGGGGGGGGGGGGTGTTTGGGATTTTTGGGGGGGATTTTTTTCAGCTGTGTTATGGAGCTTCTTTGCTGTAGGCTTTTGTAAGGGAGAGGTGTGGGAAACTTTCCACATAGTATCACTTCTAGGAAAGGATGGAAGCTCTTGAATCGTTTGGACTCTCTGTGGGTGTAGCTGATTTTTCCACAGACTGTGATTGGCAGAAAGTAGCAGGATAAAAGTGTATCTGGGTGAGGAAGCTGCCTACACGATCTGAGACATGTCTTGCTAGCTGTCAAGAGCAGAGTTTGCTCCTGGGCTTGCCCAAAAGTCTCTTAGTTCTGCTTGTCCAGAAACAATGGTTATTGTGCACCTTTTGTGCTTCAGTCTGGTCCTGCAAACTGTGCACTGCCTCCAGATTCTGTGCTGCTGAGTTTCTTCCCCTAAGGACACCTGGGTGTCTATTTTCCATTTTAAGTAGCTCCTGGGAAGGGCCACTTTAAACATCCTTTTTCATTTTTTGTAATAGACTATCTCAAAGTTACTCTTCATTTATTATTTTACTGCAGTTATTTAATCCAATCTTAGAATAGAAACTGGTCTTGCCTCCAAATCTTGTTTGTAATTCAGGCTTGTGTATTTAGGATATCAAGTATTGAAAAGTGTTTGTGACTTCAGGAAGGAAGAAGTAGATCAGATGGATTATAATGTAGCAGATTAGGGAAAACAGTAAATGGATAGTGTAAAGGTGGATGGATATGCTGAGATATTGTGAAGTAAGGATTAAAGCAAACCAAAAAGGGATAAATGCATAGGCAGAGACCATTATTCTTCTTAATTTGTTTTCTGTTATGAGGTAATCTCTAATGCTGCACTTCAGCAAGGCAAAAAACTTCTGAGAAAAATATAATTTGAGAAACAGGGTATTTTTTAACTGAAAAGAATGATAAAGGTGAAAATTTTAAATGTGTTTCCTTCTACTTGTCCTACCCCTTCCCAAATCCCCCCACACCCCAAGATTGCAAAGATCTAGAGAAGTATAATTTTGCCCTTAATCAAATTGTTCTGTATTTTCAGCTTCTTTCTCTTCTGTTTGAAGATTTGTTCAAAAAATTTAACTCTGAACTGAAAAAGATTGCTGACCAGGTAATCCCCAAGCAACGTGCAGCTCAGTTTGATGTAGTGAAGCACATGCGTCAAGACCAAATCACCAATGGCATGGTCAACGCCATCTCCACTGTAAGTATCTTTGGTTTTCCACCACAGTGAATGAGTGAAATGTGTAAATTCTGTTCTGATGGCCCTACTGTTTTCAGTCATAAAAGCAAATCTTTTTCCACATTCTTCATAGACAGAAATTGCAAAACTCTGTCATGGGCAGGGCGTTTGGAATTCACTGAAGGGTCATTAATCACCAAACCACTCTTTTTTCGCCATTTATTTCAAAGTTATGTCTTAGTATTTTTGAAGAAGTGGTAGAAACAAGTAAATCTGCAAGAAACAAGTAAAATAGCAATCATATTTTTATTTTTCCAACTTGCTGTCTTCTATGTGCTTCATGTAGTTTGTTTTTGTTTTTTTTTAATTAGCTGGATCTAGCCAGGGTCAGGTTACATCATATGTCCAAAAGGTAGTTCAAAAACAGCAGAAAAATGGCATGAGCAGAAGACCCCTGAGAGGGAGGGGTGGGGGAAACCCCAGCTCCAGGCTTGAATTTTGACCTCTTTAAGGGCAGTGCCTTTTTATTCATATGAAGTTACTAGTATGAGCAGATTTGCAGCATTGAAATTTATGCTTCTCTGCTAATGATACTGAACTATTTTCTCTATAAGAAAGACATTGAAATCCTGGAGCAGGCCCAGAGAAGGGCATTGAAGCTGGTGAAGGGTCTTGGAGAACAAGCCTTGTGAAGAGTGGCTGAAGGAACTGAGGTTTTTCAGTCTGGAGAAAAGGAGGCTGAGGGGAGACCTTCTCACTTTCAACAACAGCCTGAAGGGAGGTTGTAGTGAAGTGGGTGTTTCTCTGTCCTTTCCCTGGTAACAAGTGGTAAGACCAAGAGGAAATGGCCTCAAGTTGGACCAGAGGAGGTTTAGATATGATATTAAATGAAACTTTTTCACTGGAGGGGTTTTCAGACCTTGGAATAGGCTCCCCAGAGAGGTGGTTTTGTCACCATCTGTGGAGGTGTTTAAAAGAGGAATAGATGTGGTGCTAAGGGACATGGTTTAGCACCAGACATAGTAGAGTTAGATCGTGGTTGGAGTTGATGATCTTAAAGGTCTTCTCCACCTAAAGAGATTCTACAATTCTGTTTATCAGGGAAAACTGCTACATGCTGCATTATTACAAAAAAGAATCCCTTTAAATATTTGTCTTGGTTAGGTTTTTAGCCTGTGTCTGGCTTCTGCTACAATGGATATTTTCATTCATGCCAGTAAACAAGAACAAAAATACTGTTACTAACTTTTTATTTCTTACCTCACACATCAGCGAGAGCAATTTGTGAGATGGTTTCTGAAATCTAGCTACTAGCTTATAAAGTACTTTGAAATCCATATTTTTTTAAGAAGTTAGATTAGTCCTGGTAAAAATTGTGCAACTTAATTTTTAATCTTTGGAACTCTTGAGAGGGCTTTTCAGCCTAGCATGAAACAGAGGTTTTTCTTCAGTTCTTGCAAACAAAATTAACTCCACAAATTGCATCCAAACCCACCAATAGTCTGTTGCTTACAGACTGTTAAAGCTTATCACTATTTAATTTTATGAGTGCCCCAAATGTAGTTAAATCTCTACAGTGTATGTAACCAAAGCAATTGACAGATTTGTTTCTCTAAATGCTACTGCTTTCTTCTAGCCAGTGCCAGTTTTTCCATTTGGACTGACAGAGATAAATCTGCAAACTATTCAGTACACAGTGTAAAGTCTTCCTTCTTCTACTATCTTTGGACTTTTTTTTTAGCACCACATAGGCAGTTAAACACCATCTGCTCTTAAGCATTGAAAATAATTTCTCAGGAACAATGCCCAGTGCATACTATTCAAGAGATTAAGCAAATACCATAAAAATCATTCTTGGAAATGACAATCTCCAATCTCACCATAATGCTTCAATGATAGTCTGAAAGAGCATGAAATAACTCAGCAAATTCATAATTACACCAGTAGAATGCAAAAGAATGCATAGCACTGCTGCACTGACTGTACAGTGGTGTTCAGTGATACTTGCTATAGGTCTCACTTTTACCCTGGAAAATACTAGAAGACAGGGTGGGTTAGGGAGTAGCACTGAATTGTAGCACTGAATTTCAAGATTTTACAGTAGAGATTATTAAACCTGCTTGGCATGGAAACATAGTTCTGTTCTGGAACATTCTCTGAACTCCTCTATTTTTCTGACTAAAACTACAAGTGCCTTTGACAGTCCTGAAATATGAAATGTCTGACATATGCATAAATCTGACATTTGTTGTAATCCTACCAGAGAGGTTGGATAGACCTAATCACCACCCTATCCCCAATCTTCCTGTGTGAAAAGACGCATCAGTAAATCTTTTTCCTCTGGATTGTAAAAACAAAAGCCTGCAAGAAAATACAGATGAATTTGGTATCATACTTCTCCAGTGTAAATGCCTGTTTCCTACAAAAATAACAAATCACAAAAAAGGCAGAACTGCAACTCTGCAAAAGTGTGTTTTTTTCAATATACCTTTTCTTTATTTGTGTTTTTTAAATATTAGGGAAAAAAAGCTATAAAGGCAGAACAGAAAAAAATTTCATTTAGTGGCATTTAAGTATCGGTTTACCTGTGAGGGAGAGATGATAACGAATCTGAATATGATTTACTTAGTAATAGCAAAAGTATCTTCTCATCTGAAAGAGCAATTCTTTTGTTTCAACTCTTTTTAGTTCTTAGTACTGAACTTTTAATAACTACTAGTAGATAGGGGTAAAGTGCAATAACGTTCATTTTATTCTACAGGGAAATTGGTCTCTGAAGAGATTCAAAATGGACCGCCAAGGTGTGACACAGGTGTTGTCCCGCTTGTCCTATATATCTGCTCTGGGAATGATGACTAGAATCTCTTCTCAGTTTGAAAAGACGAGGAAAGTGAGTGGTCCACGGTCATTACAACCATCTCAGTGGGGGATGCTCTGCCCATCTGACACTCCTGAAGGAGAGGTGAGGATCTTCAGTATTTTTTGTCCTGAGGAACAGAGACAATGTTTATTTTGAAGCAGGTGGGGGAGGAGGAATTCTCTTCAGGAAGTTTCTGGAAAGAAATTATTCTCAGCCTGATAACCTAAGTTGTGTGTCTTCTGACATCCCATTTGTTACATCCCAGTCCTCCTTACTGAATTGCCTTTTTTCTCCTGTTTGAGTCAACTGGCTAGAAACTGTTGAGAAATAATTTGGCTGTGTGAAAAAGCCTTTAGCTTGGGGAAGCAAAACACCTTTTTGTGTTTTAAAGACATCATTCAACTATTTCAACAAATGATTGATGCTGACAGTCTTTTTGTTTGGTTGGTTTTTATCTTTTTTTTTTTCCCTGAATAGAAAGTACTGAGTGAACTCTAAACTTACTGGCATAAATGTGTAGCAAATTTGAGCTAACCTCATTAAGCAGCTGAAATGAAATTGCACTGAATATGATACTTGGATATTTTTCATTTTAAAATGTGGAAGTTTGTGTTCAAACATGCAGAATAACTGGCAGATAGAAAAATAGACAAATTTTGTATTTCTGTTATGCTTCTAAGTAGCTGTGCCTTGAAGAGAGACATATAGGGCTATACATAATTGGATAACTTAAGAAGTCTAACTTCAAAATTTGTGTTTCTTATTAGTTTGTAAATACTGAAACACTACATTTCAGTGCGATATATAATTTTTTTCCCCTTCTGATTTTCAGCATAGTTAATTTGTTTCATTTCTTTCACTTTATATTTTGATTTATTTTTTTTTTTCATAAATGTGGTTCTGGAAGAAAAATAAATGTGTAATATTAATAATGTGGAATAAAATGAATAAAAGAAGGTTGGTTTTGTTTTAGGCTTGCGGTTTGGTTAAAAACCTTGCGCTCATGACTCACATTACTACAGATATGGAGGATGGCCCAATTATTAAATTAGCTAGTAATCTTGGAGTTGAAGATGTCAACTTGCTCTGTGGTGAAGAACTTTCATATCCAAATGTGTTCCTTGTTTTCCTTAATGGTATGTAACTTTTCAGCAGTCTGACTCTAATTTGTTGCTGATTGAGAGTTAGGCTTCGGAAACCTGCCAACAGTTTTTGGAGCACAGTGAGCTGCAGATGCCATTTCCACGTGTAGATAATTTAATCTGTAAATATTTTGATAGTGTTAGGCAGAGCAGACAGGCCAGATGATACGACTTAGTTTTCTGAAATGGTGTTGTCAGAACTCTGACTGCAGGTATGTGTAAGTAGGAAATTGAAGCTTTTCCAAATTTCAGTACTGCTTTTAAGCACATTTGCATAAATAGGCACAAAAATATGTAGATTCTATTACAGATCCATTTGGGTGTTTTCAGGCACTCACCAAATGAGGTGCCATTCATAGAACACTTTTAAAAGAAAATAATGCTGCTAAATTTGTAGTAACTTAAATTTACAAATTCAGAGCTTCATAGACAGAAAGTATTTAATATTACTGTAATCTTTATGGATTTTTACATATATTCATTTAAGTGTCTTTGAAAACAGAAACACTAATTGCTTGTGAAGTTCAACAATTAGCTTTAAAACTACCTTTTAAAGGGAAGCTTGCTTTGTGAATGAATAGAAAAAATGAGACCTTAGAAAACTGGCCTCTCTTCTTTGTTAAAGGGATGATTTGGCATATGTGCTTTGCATTTATGTGTTTGTGTTCCTTTTATAACTGATCTTTTAGTGTTTCTAAATCAACAGATGTTATGATAGCAGATTTCAAAATACTGACAGGTTGAAAACTACAACAGTGATTTCAAAATAGCCCTTTCTCAACAGCATCCACTTCCAGGCATTTAATGTCTATCACCATAAATAAGTTCTCTATTTACCCCTGAATTAAACTGCAGTTGTTCTTCATCCTGCCTTTTTCCCAATAACATGAAAGCAACACTTGACCAAACTGCATTCCTTTGCTCTGCTTTTCTGTAGCAGTATGTTAAAGATAGGGTTCAGTGAAACCACATGCACTCTTCTCTGTCTCATTTTATGGTCCAAAGGAGAGTGCAGAGAAGAAATATTGGATTCTTCCTTCATAAGCTCAGTCTGTGATACGGCATAAGATGTTCCCAGATATAGATGATCTAGTACTAAGTGAAGCAGAGTAATTTACTGTTCAATTTATTAGTTTGTGGATTTAATCCATAAAAAACTTCAAGCTTCTAGGTGGCTAACTTGATTCTGATTTAAACTTGTGACCTAAGAGGCTGGAAAATCTGTTAATTACAAATCCTTTAATCTGTAAAGACCTTTGTATTGTCTTAGAAACTCCCTAAACTGTCATGCTTTGTCTCCTCTTTGAACATTTTGTTTAAAATGGCACCATACTATTTTTTATTTTATATAGTAAGATTAACTTGGCCAGATGACCCTTTAAATGAATTTTACTCTCGTTTGTACATCGTGCATCCAAGCACTTAAGTATGTACTAAAGTACACTCCTAGATAGCAGTAGCTTGTTGAGCTAAATTCCTGAAGGAGGAATTCTGGTGCTGTTGTGAGCGATCACATCTATCAAAAGATTTAGGTCTTTCTAAAATTTCTGACAAGGGAGCAGGACAATTCCTTGGTGTGTTCTTGGAAACCTTGGACCCATTTGAGTAGGGGTGAAATCACAGGCTTCAGAAGTGTTGTTTGCTGGTACACTAATTGGTTAATGGGCACCTGAAAAGAAACATGTTTCTAGAAAGCTGGATGAAGCACATCACTTGCTTTCTAAAGCTATTTGGAGGCAATCAGACAGATCACCTGTGGAATTCTGACACTTTGCATTTACAGAAAGGAAAAAAGCCAATTCTTTTTCATGTCAGAATAGGGAAAATTTATGACGACTCTGGGTGTGATCGTGATTTTCAAGTGGAGTTTAGGACATGCAAAGAATGCCCCTTGAATTTATTCTCTTTCTGAATAGGTAACATCCTTGGTGTCATACGGGATCATCAGAAATTAGTCAACACGTTTCGGATAATGCGTCGAGCAGGTTATATCAATGAATTTGTTTCCATCTCTACAAATCTTTCTGACAGATGTGTCTACATTTCCTCTGATGGAGGGAGGTTGTGCAGGTAAATATCTGATCAGAATTATCTCACTAGTGAACTTATTACAAACACTGTTTTATGCGCTGTAAATACATTCAGCTAGGAGTACAGATTTAAGCAAACTCGGTTGGACTTGAGCATCTCTTTTCTGCATAAATAACTCTCATTCAAAACTGACAGATCTGAGAAACATAGTCAAACAACTTACAGAAGACCAAATAAATCTGTTCTGTCTATAAATACAATTCAAGACTAAATGTTTCTTCTACTTTGGGGGGAGAAAAAAAAGAAAAATGGAGGGAGGAATAAAATCAACCTGATTGGCAACTGGGGTAAAGTCCACTGTTCTAGGAAGGGTTTTTTACTTCCTGTGAAGTCAGAAACAGGCAGCCACTTACCAGATAACCCCTGGATGTGATACCACATTTTAGAATAAGGAGCTACTCATTGTCTTTAAGAGCCTCCTGGTGCAATACTTCCTGGCACATGTATACCTGTTAGGGATAATATGAAGTATGTCTCACAGTTCTGGTTTATTTCATTGCTTACCTTTATGTAGGTAGAGAATTCAGTAATCCTATAAAGAGGGTCTCAGCCTTGATATGCTTATGCTCCTTATTAGGGTGTCTGAATGACAGTCATGTCACAGAGAAAAGCAAAAAAGTATTGTCTAGCCAAAATGAGGAAGAGTGGAAAATAACTTTTATTTTGAGATGGAAAATCAGATTGATTTATAGTAGAGGCTAGAGACTCCAGTCACGTTACGGCAGCACAGTGCTAGGTTATTTACAAGTAAAACCTCTCCAAGGCCAAGCAGTTAGCCTAAAGAACAAGTCATGAAAGAGGAACAAAGCAGAAATTGGGAGAGGCAGAATGAGTTTATATGTATATAAAAAATATATATATACACATATATGTGCATGTTTTGGCATTGACTAGCTATGAGTTTATTTTGTGCACACTTTAAAGGACCAGCAGCAGCCACAATTGCGGTTGGCATTCCACCTCATTCATTAATTGAGTCTCAATGCATGTTGAATGCGGTTTGAGGCACACTAGATGCTTCAAAATAGTGCATGTACAAACCACCAGTTAATCATAGCTGGTCAGGAGATCCAGAGTAGGGGCATATTCAGTGGCAGAGAAATCACTATTGCAGTCAGGGCTAATATCAGCCATTCTGCAGGTTTGGAGATGCAGCAAAGCTTCCAACTGGTAAAATAAAGGCAAGTGGAATCACACAGGTTTCCAGGAGTTTGCCAAGTGTACTTTGTGGCACTTCTCACCCTGCAATTGTTCAGATGCCCCTACTGACCATTTAAAAATGCTCATTAGTCTTCAAACAGTTATTTAGACTTCAGAGTGAACTCCACAAGTATCTTGTAGCTATTTGCTGCTCTTTATAAGAGCAACTTGTCCAAATAGCAACAGCCCTCAATGTTTCATTCGTGCATGCCATCCTTTGTGTCAGTGTTTTCTTCTGGTAAGGAAGCCTTCAGAGATCCGTGTGCCATTGAAATTTATGGATTAATCTGAAGTCACCCATAGTGAGTGCCTGCATTTTATGTCATGTAAGCAACAGCAAAATACATTCTTGCATGTGGATACTTGAGAACCAACTGTTCACTTAGTGTTGCATGAAATCCCTGGGATATCCATAGAACTTGATGCTGTTCCTAGCTTTGTAGTTTAGGAAAACTTAAATCTTTTAAAACCATCAACAAAATGTGGAGGTAAATGTGTAAAATATTAAATATTTTAAGGGGGGAAAGGCTTCCTACTCAGTTAAGGATGTCTGTGTATCCAACCAAGGGCTGAATAATCACTGATTGTATTTATGTGGCTCTATCAGTAAAAGGAGGATGAATTTTTAAAGTGGTTTACAAAATAAGTTGTGCATATGCAGGGTTCTTATTGTAAGTGTAAATAAAGCTACCTGCTATTTGCTATAATAATATTTTTTTTTTTAATTAATTGTAGACCCTACATAATTGTTAAGAAGCAAAAGCCTGCTGTTACAAACAAGCACATGGAAGAACTGGCTCAGGGATACAGGTACATGATTCAAGTAGACCATATTCATCTTCACTAAATAAATACTGTGTGGAATTACTTCAGTTGGTCAGTATTTCACAGTCTTGGGGTTAGCTATGTAGAGGAGATGTCTACTCTTCTATATAAATTAAAAATTGGTATGCTGTGGGGGTTCTGTTCAAAGTCAAATGAGATCTGGGCTTCTTATTTTGTTACTGCAATGAAATTTGGTGATTCCATAGAATAAATGCATCTCACAGCCTCGATTTTCTGCGCGTGGAAGTCCCAAGGCAGTATTGTCTTTCTCCTGACTGAAAAATCAGTTCAAAGGAATACCAACCTGACTGTCATAAAACAGGCACATTCTGAATTAGTTCTGAAACTCTTTGCCAATTCCTAGTTTAAGCATTTTAAAAAAACCACACAAAAGCATTAAAATCTAGCTTTAACTAAATTTTGCAAAGCCACCCCAAAAACTTACTAAGTTGCCTTTTCTTTTGCCTACATTTTATAGTGATGGTGATGAGCACATACAGGAAGATTTTACTTACTTGTTCAACTAAATAACCTTGGCCAGTCAGACAGTGTGAAGCAGTGAATGGGCCAGGGCTTAACTGAAAAAAAACCCCACATTTTCTTTAAATATGTAACATGCACAGAACTTTTATATGAACATTTCTCTAGTATGACTTCTACATATTACTTCAGTGTATTTATTATGTAGTTTTCTTGGGTTTGCAGAGATATAACAGTACTTCTATTGTAATTTTCTAATTTAACTGTAGGAATTTTGAAGACTTCTTGCATGAAGGCCTCGTTGAGTATTTGGATGTCAATGAAGAAAATGACTGTAACATTGCACTCTATGAACACACAATTAATAAGTAAGTGTGCATTCAGGCTGAGCACTGCCACAGGGGAAACTTTTATAGGGTGACTGAAATGTAAGCATATGAATAATGTTACTGTTTTCACATGTACTCCCTTCACATGTGCTGTTTGCACATTGCTCCCTTGCTAATGATTGAAACAACTCCAGCTGAAAGCTAAGGAAGTAAGTCTGCCTACACATACAAAAAGTGGTTTAGCTTTTGGGTTTTTAGACTTCTGTTCCTGCTTCTAACTCTAGAAAGTATGCAAAGCTTAAAGGTATATCCTTTGGTTCTCTGGGTGTAGCTTTGTTTTTGTTCTAATCATTGGGCTGCTCATCAGAAGTAATTTTATAGAACATGAATTCAGAAGAGAAATGGTTCCACATATTAAATGATGATCTTATCATGTCATGATTGTCATGCTCTCTTTTATGGCTATAGAGGGACCCTAGGCAACCAGTTTACACTAAATAGCTGAAGTATTGAAATGAGACCTTCCTTTTGACTTTTGGATGTGTAATAGCCCCTGATAAAAATGCCTGTGTCATTCTGTGTATTCTTTACCATATATGTTAAACCCATGCCTGGTACATGATTTTCATTTAGAAAGATTACCAGGTTTTTTTTGTTTTCCACATACATGAAGGACCTGGTGCTTTGTTTCTCTTTGGTTTGTTTCTGGTTTGGTGTTTTTTGTTTTGTTTCTGATTTTTTTTTTTTGTTTGGTTTGGTTTGGTTTGGTTTTTTTCCCTCTGTCTTGTGACTGTGATTTAACAAGTCCACATTAAAGGAAGGATTCTTTTAATTTTTAAGTCCTCCTATCTTTTTACTTTTAATGTTTCTCTGACAATATCATGTCAACTGTAGGCTGCATGTAAGATACTAGAAATTATCTCCATTGATCTCTATTGATCAGTAGATTTATGCAGAAAATGTGTTTCCTAAAGGTTCTGTTCTGATCAAGTACTTATGGAAGCCAATAGAAATACATCGATTTCAGTGGAGCTGGATGAGACCTTCAGTTATCTTTAACCTTTGCCAAATGAAATGCATTAACTCTGCTAATTAAATTGTATTGCTCATGCCAAGGCTTTTGAAGACTTTATCACTTTAAGAAATTAATTTTGCATGCTGTTGTCTGGCTTCTGTATGCTTGGGCAAAGAACACCACACACAATTGCTATCATTTTCTCCAAAATTAAATAACTTCCACAAATCACTAGAGCTGAAAAGTTTGAAGTTCCAAGACACCTGTGTCAGCTAGTAGGATTAACAGGAGCATATCACATGAAATCACTGTTTAGTCAAAACCAGGAGAGGACAGTGAACTTCCAGTGGGCTACTGTGAGGAAATCACTCAGCAATAAGTGACAAAAGGTTTGAGAGATTCTTGTGTTGTTCATGAACTTGTTTGGAGTTTAGCTTCAATGCTTGTAGCTAATAGTGCTTTTAACTGTGTGAGTTTGCACCTTATGTGCACATTGCTCCATGTGGTTAGTAATGATGCTCCCTACATCCTGAGTAGTTGATTTTAATACCGCCTTCATCCAGCTGAGTTTTAAATGGTATGACCATGTTGATTCAACTTGCTCTGGTAACCCAACTGATACAATCACTATTGTGAAGTGTCCCATTAACATTCCTGCTTTTGTAATGAGGGCCTCTTTTAGCTACAGTGTCCTCTCTTTACTTTTCCAATCCTCCAGTCCTCAGAGGATTTGATTCTATTTAATGTGTTCAATTTCTTCCTTACCTATTTAAAACTCTGATTTTCACACTCATGTCTACTTTTCCTAGATCCATTTCTGGCAGTGGCATTTTGACTTGTAGAAATGAACAGCTCTGTGAAGTCTGAAGATCTCTCATTAGCACTATGGGATACTTCCTGGGATACTAGGATCTGCATAATTTGCATTTTCTTTCATTGAAATAGGATTGACCTCAATGGAAAAATATTTGCATTGAATACCCTATCTGAAAATGTGTATGTAGTTCCATGTGCTAGTACCTTCTGAAGAAATTTAACTCCACTATCAGGAAGGCTTAAGCCTCTTGACTTAATGTTTGAAAAGCATCAGCAGTCCTGTGAAGTTCTACAGAGTAGGGGAGCAGTCTGTGCTTTAAGTTTGATGCTGGCTCTTGAGACCATTTTGCAATTACTTGACTGCAATTGAGATTCTACCATTTGTACTTTTGTAAGACAGGCTTCAATTAGCATAGCTGCTTTTTATCAAGTGGAAAAAATAGTGGCTACCCTCTGGCCAGCAGGTAATGTTTATGCTGCTGTGATTTATAACGATTTCGGGGGCTGACAGGTAACTTCTCTAGGGCTTACTTCTCAGGATTTCCAGATTTTTTCAGATTTCATTTTTCCCAGTTTTACATGCATTTTTATGTCAGTTCCTGCTGCTTCTTGTCTGTACGTACTTGTGGGTAAATTGACAGCATTTTTGAGCTTGTGATGTTTTGCTGTCTTTGGAGTGTTGTCATAATAATGATTTTTCCAGTAATTTCCTTTGCAAGGTATTAAACTTCAGTTAAACTAATTTAATTTTAAAAAAGTCTTCCAAAAGACTTCCAAGAGAAATCAAACATTAAAGATGGGATTTTCAGGATGCAGTGGGTGTAGGTGTGTATGAGAAGTAATGTATGCCTAAACCCAAGCTCTGTGTAATAACTGAAGAACATTGTGAAAGATACGCTTTGGATGGGTTTAGTTATAATTATCTTTATTTCAAAATTCTCCATTTCCTAGTTACTTATCTTGATTTAAAAAACAGATCTGCTCCAGCCAAGCTTTATTGTACACTCCACTCTTAGTTATTAGTCACTCCACTTGCATCCTAATGCATGCTATGATTTAATTGTCTTTATTGAGCAGTGACTTTCTCCTCTGAAGCTCATGCCAGGTAGAACAAATTTTATTATGTCTTCGCTCCTTGTCCCCGTCTTTTTACATCTCATCAGTAGTGCCTTTTAATAACATAATCATCTCCAAAATATTTGCAGAGCTTTACAAATAGTGTTTTATTTTGCCATATCACCCATGGCACTGGTTCTGGTTTGAACACAGGTGTTTTCCCTCTAACTAATACTATATAATTGACCTTGGAAAGCTAAAACTACACTTTCTATTTTTTTTTTCTGGACCTGAATCCGTCTTGCTCTTCCTTGCTTGACCTCCCCAGGGGATTTCTACATCTCTGAGACTGGTAATTTGATGTGGAGGACTCTCATACATGAGAAGACATTCCTTAAGACATTTTGGGTCTTACTGTATAAACTGATGTTTTATTGTCTTACTGAGCTCTCTCTCAGGTTATTGTTATCTGGAGGCTTTTCCTCCCTGGAAGTTCTTAAACCCTCATTTGTTTCTCCTTCATTTCCATGTGGAAACACTTTAAAACCAAATGAAAAGTTTGGGTTGTATTTTTTAAATAGATAAAAATCCCACAGTGAATCCATATAGTGATGTCCTAGTGACTTATATTTTCCTGGACAGAATTGAAGTATTCAAAAATGAAATAAGTTTTAGTTAAGATGTTTGTTCACAAAGCTGCTCTAATTGGTACTCTTTCTTTTAAGAGATACAACGCATTTGGAGATTGAGCCTTTCACACTTCTTGGGGTCTGTGCTGGACTGATTCCATATCCTCACCACAACCAGTCCCCAAGGAATACTTACCAGTGTGCCATGGGGAAACAAGCAATGGGTAAGACCCTTTTTATTTCTTTTATGAGTGTTATGTAGTTTTTGAAGCTGTGTAGCAAAAGTGACAAAACAGAGAAACACTCTTCTAGTTCACACAGAAGTTTTGCTAGGAAGACAAAAAAGAGCACTTCTTTAGCTTTAAGGAATCTTCCTCTGAAAGTTGGAAAAAATTGAAATAAAAGAACAACCACATTTCTGCAGATCTTAATAATTAAAAGAAAGTTGGAGAAACTGGAGCACTATTGCTTTTTAGTTGCTTGCTTGGGGAGTTTTTTGGTAATCGTCAGAACTTTTAAGTTTTCAGTGTAGCTGCAGGACTGGCAAATTGGGTTGCCTTTTTTTTTTTTTCCCCTCTTTATGCTGTGATGTGCTGTGGATTTCCAGACAAAAAAGAGTTAAAAAAGTGCTCTCACAAAGAGACAGAGCAAGAAGAGAGAAGAATTTCCCTGAATAGTTGAGTAGGTGCCCAATATATAAATAAATTAATAAATAAGTGGTTACATTGACATTAGAGAATAAGAAGAATCACAATGTGAAAGAGAGAACACTTCCTGCAGCTGTAGCTTAATTTGGGACTTTTCTGTTTTGGATGAAGAAGACAAGTAAAGGCCTCTCAGCAAAATGACTGAAACCAAACTGCTTAATAATTGCCTTTTAAAATGTGGTAGTTGTCATTAAAAACTAACCATTTTGTAAATGTGCTGTTGTGGGCAACTGACACTAGTAATTTCTAATCCTTCCTTTAATGCACAACTAAACTAGCATTAAAGCACCCATGTCATATGGCCCACAATCAAGCCAGAATAAGTTCCAAGAAGAACCTGACCAAGTAGTACATCAGTGCAGACAGCTGTATTCAGACTTGTGCTGTACTTGCCAGTTTTGTGTCTTGTATTGATGGCTTGCTTGCAAGTTGAAATCTACAGCAGAACAACTCCATGTCATGAAAAAACTACCACTTCTGTTAGGTTTACTAAACCATTTGTTTTGTGCTGTGTGTTTGAAACTGAAACACTGCACCTTTTGTGAGACTCCTGCAGCAGAATAAATACCAAACTAACTGCCTTGTGCTAAACTGTCATGTTCAGCACATCCAAATAGTAGAAAATAGCAACAGATGCATGTCCTCCCTTTAAATATATTAAAAAAAAAAGGAAGAAAAGAAGACCAATGCAATCTTTTTCCTTACAGTTCTCCCCCATCCCATTATCTTTCTCCCACCCCCGAGTCTCTATTTTATGACTATTAGTCTCAGAAGGTTTGGTTAGTTACCACACACAGTTAAGCAGGATCAGTGTGTACAGAAAGCCAATTCAGTATCTGTGGAGTTCTTTTGTAGTTTTCTGTGTGAAGGTTTTTTTTCCCGTTTTGTTTTGAGTGTCATTTGCAATTCATTGTCTGTGTTTTCTGAGGTTGGTGTATTCAGCTGCTTTGACCCTAGGTCTTGCACATTTAGCTCCTTGGATACAATCCTCTGACGTTCCTGCTGACGCTAGGAACACAAAAGCCATTGAATATCTCGAGCAATAAAAAAAGCCTTTGTTTCGGTTTGTTATGACAAAACACCTGACTTCAAGAGTAAGCATCTAGATAGAAGTACATTTTAAAAGTTGGCACATGACCTGAGATAGATTTTCCTCTGCCTGAAGTATCTGCAAACACCTGAATTTTTTTGTAATAACTGCTAAATAAAAAAGTCACCGTAAGTGGCAGAAAAGATTTTTCTCGATGCTTATTGATGAGAAGTGACCTAGAGGATATTTCTGAAACATTACACATAATTTTTTTCTGTTGGTATTTACGAAGAGATGTGATACAATGCTTCAGACCCCCACCTTTAAGTGACTATCTGCCCTTCATGCTTTCTTTTTCATCCTGAAATTGCAGAGTAGCTCCTAGTTCAACACTGCCGTGGGGAAAGTCTCATATCCAAGTCCACTGTGCGCTCCCTCAGCTGTCAAAACCTGGGGATATGAAGGGAGCTCTGGGGCTCAGACTAGGAACGGAGAGCCTTGTGCTACTCAGCACTGACCCCCTCTGACCACGTCACAGAGCTGTGCCAGCACCTTGGGATAGTCTGCTCTTCTTTTAAGGAAGGCCAACCTAGGGAAAGATGTGAAAGCACAAATAAATGGAGTTCACAATAGGGTCTGTAATCCAGTATCCCTGACAAGTGTTAGGTATTAAAATATTAGTGTTTCTGCAGGATAGCATTAAATGTCTTGAAAGATATCTCCCTTCCATGGGCAGAATGAGTCTTCTTGTTGGAGGACTAGGGCTGCACTTAGTGAGCAAACTGGATTTTAGTGAAATGAAATCAAAATGAAATCCCTCTGTTCTGGCATCAATAATTTACCATATGTTGCAGGTTGAACTGTAAGACTGAAGGGAAGTTATGATTAGGTGGCAAATGCAACAGCAGCTGCAAGAATCTCAGTTGAACGTTGACATTTCAGAGAACAGCTGTAGCTTAAAATCTGAGAAGTATTCAAGATTAAAATACAAGACTCTGTACCATTTGCATTCCATATGTTGCTAAAACAATGTTTAAGAGGATCAAAGGCTCCTATAATTAGGGAAATAATTTTAAATGGAGCTTTTCAGTTCCACTGTGTGGTGGTTTGAAACTGTCTTTTTAATTTTTCCTTGCAAAGTTCAGAACAGAGAAAGTGAAAGAATGTAAATAAGTCACTATTGGGTGTAAGAAAGCAAAATAACGATTGTTCTAAACACTTCCATTGGATAGATAGAAATGTTTAAGAACTATTACCCAAAACAAAGTAGGCACTCTGCACATTCTGCGTTCGGCATTGGGGGCAGTTGCTGGGCTGTCTGGCTGCTGCTTCTTCTTCTCTTCTGGCTGAAGATAACACACTGACCTTGGCAGCTAAGTTAACAACTTTCTGCTTAACTAACTCTGCTTCTCTGTCCAGGGGGGTCTGGGGGGGGAAGCTCCTGGGAGAGGGAGGCCCCCTTTGGGAGGGTCCCCTTGGGGGGAAGCAAAGGGAGCTTGGTTGTGCTTTTCTGTTGATTGTATATATTTGTAAATGTTGTGAATTTTGTATATTTGTACATATTCATTGCATTTCATCTGCTTGTAAATACAGCTTTTCATTTGCTTCCAGACTGGGCTAGCCTGGTTATTGTCAGTGGGGGGGGGGAATTTCAGCTCACACTGACACACACTGGACACAGAAAATTAGTCAGTTTTGCACACTGTGAAGCTTTGTTGCCTATGTAAGAAATGAAAGCTTCAACATTTTCCCGGTAGTAACCTGCCATAGAGCACAGGCACTGTGGAAGCAGCAGTGTGGGTATAAAACCCTCTCAAAGACCAACTGTGCATTGTGTTTCCAACCCTACTGTCAAAATGCAAGGCTTGAGTGAGGGAGGGAGGGTCTGGGTGTTAGTTATTACTATGACCTGTGCAAGAGCAGTAAGTATTTGAGGAGTGTGTGGTAGGTGAGCAATAGCTTTGATGCAAAGGTTTATGTTGAAGCAGCTTCTTTGGTACTGTGCCAGGTACCTTCTGTTTTGCACCCATGAAATAGCAAACCCCTTAATATCTGATTTGCCTTGTACTATAACCAGCTGAATGTGTTAAAATTGAGCTGAGAAGACAAACGTGCTTCAAGGAACTGAGTGTTGGGCATTGTGGGGTTTTGACAGTTGTGAAAGGCTCGTTGGTGGACTGAGAGCTAAAGTGCTCCCAGATTTTGTACAGCTAGCTGATTGGCAGAGAATTGAAACAAACTCCCAAAGAAACCTGGCTGTTGCTGGCTATCACAGCTGGACCTGGGTGTTTCGTGGCCACGGCTCAGTTCTGCCACTGCTCTTTGAGGAGCACTGTTTGTGCTCTGCAACATGGTCTCCTTTAGCCAGCTCTTGTCTCCCTTGTAGCAGGCACAGAAGTCTTGGTGCAGAAATGAGCCAGACTACTTCCCTGAGTTTACCCATAACCTTTTAAACTGACTTCTTAATCTTTCTACAGTGGAAAGTGTGTGTCAAATACTGAACCTCCAAATCATTTAATACAAGTCTTATGAAAATCTGGTCTGAGTTGGAGCTCCCTGCACAAGTTGAGTGCACTGTTTAGAAACTGTGCTTCTCCTTCTGTTGATTTGTGCTCATATGAAAGGACAAAATAGTAAAAAATCCATGGTGAAGTCAGGGGAAGTACAGCAATTATTTTCTTGGCATGACCAATAGTAGCCCTTTTGGCTTGTATCTGAAGTGGATTGATTTTTGTATCCTTGTGAATTTTGTATAGTTTAGTGTTGTTGTAAGTGATGCACCACAGAATTGGACACATACTTGTTTTAGCTAGCTGCTGGTTCTGGTGAGTTTTCAAAACTTTCTGCATCAGGATAACTATCCCATTTATGATAAACATCCATAAATAGCATTTTTATAGTGATTATTTCACAGTGAAGAATGATCAAGTGATAGTTTAAAAGAAAAAGAAAAATTGTTAGGAAATACAAAAAGGGAAAGAATGCACATGTGCATTCAGAATTCCAAGCACTAAGAAAGGCAAGAAAATTATCTTTGTTACATTCAGGTCAGTCTTGTTTGGTTTGATCTAAACAGGGCTACTTAACAACAACAAAAACATTATTCTTGCTGTTGGAATAATTATAAATGTGAGTTATTGTGAGCAGAGTTTGTTACGGTGAACTTTTAATTATGCCTTACTTTTGCTTGTCTGTTTGGCTGGGCTGTGTTCTTTCAGAGAGAAAATAGAAATAAAGCCAGTGACTTTCTTCGTTTCACTCCCCACACAGAAGTCTTGTCCCAACACACCAGTCCTCAGAAGAAGAGAGCTGCTTTTTAATTTTAAATAAGAAGATTGTAGTTTAAGACTGTGGTTTGCTAGACCAGTCTAGAGAAGGCAGTGTTTGTATAACCACTAAATTGTAGCAATCAGGACAATTATTGCTGGTGTATGGCATCATTTTTTGGCTAACTCATTTCACTTGTGCTCTTGCATGATTCTCAAACCACTTTCTTTCTTGCTAGGATATCCATCATTAATATATATATGTATAAGTTTTCCATTTGTTATGATACAGCATTCAAATCTGAAGAACTGCCTGAATACAATTTATTACAGAGGCTCAAAATCCCAGTAATATTTATCACTCATGGCTTCTGGTCTGATACAAACAGTGACAGTTCCATTAGGCTTACCTAAACCTCTGATAAGAATACTAACTTTGAAATACATAAAGCATCTGAGAAAGAAATAATTTGAATTAGCTGAAACATGTAGAAGTGTAATCTTTAATCCCTGACATACAGGAGACTTCCACAGATTGTTTACTGGATATAAAGAGCAAGCTAAGATCAGGTGCTCCAGACTTCATTCCATCTTAGCATCTCTAACCAGTGAACCATAGCAGGTACAGCACCTCAAAGGAGGAAAAAAACGGCAGTGTTTCAAAAATGAAAATTAGCATGGTTTACTCAGGACATGATTTCTCTCAACAACAGGAAAAAGTATCCATGAAGCTTTTCAGATGAGCTCTGCAGCAGGCAACCTATCCTGAACGTACACAGATCTAGGTGCAGAGGGGAGAAGTGGTCCACATCTTTTAAGTTTTTAACTTAGAAAAAGATTTTCCTAGCTGTATAATGGGAAAACCAGTTTTGTTAGGGGGAGGGTGGTTTGTGTTTGGGTTTTTTTTATAAAACAAAGTACAGTGAAAGCAATGTCTAATAGTTAGGCTTAGAGAAGTAAAGGGGCCTTCAGATTGTGACCCTTTCCAAGGGTGACTTGGAAGGTCTTCAATGCTGATAAATCCAGGCCCTAACAAACTGCTTCTTACTGGAGACAGAAAGTACTGCTAAGGGATGATTAATTTCCATCTCCAGGAAAAAGACAGTGAAGCAACTGGTGAAAAGCAAAAACTCTACCAAATCTCCCCCACTGCTTGAAAAACTATTCCTGTTCCTGTGTTTGATTGCTGCCTGTTTCTAAAAAGGAAAAATGCAGAAACCAGGGAATAAGGATAAAATAAAACAGGATCTCAACTTCTGCAAACACAGTGGCTCATGTTAATGCATACTTGGAGGACAAGAGAAGGGAAAGGCCAGCACCTTGTTTTGCCTTAATAAAATAATACTTAAGCAACGTCTTTTCTTTTTAGTGTCACTTATTATTCCGTAGAGGAGGAATTAAAAATATTTTTAAATTACTGTTTAACTTCTGAAAATTCCCGTGTATTACTCAAGGAAATGTGGCCTCAGTAGAACAACCGACCGCAGGAGAAGGGGCAAAGTTGACTGGGGAAAACAATCATATTCGTATGATTATTGTCTATTTCCTTCTAAAACCAAGGAAATTTAGGTGTGCAAGAGCTGGTTATAATAGTTTTATTTTCAGACTATCTGTTATCTCCCCATTTTTGTCCTTGGGAAGGGTCGTCCTGTGGTGGTTTAGGAGAGTCAGCTCTATGCCAAGGACAGGCTAGGTCTTTGGAAATGTGCACGATGCTGCCTGATTTTAGAGATTTGATTTTCTAGACTTTGTATTTAAATGCAGACAGTTGGAAATTGCAAGCAGATGCATGCAAAACGTGAGGCTGCCACCCCCTAAGAACAGATTTGTGTTCAAATGTACTATATTCTGGGTATATAAAGTCACCATTACACACTGGCTGCTTCGACCTTTCCTTGAAAGCAGCCAGCCTCTGAAATTGCAGGAGAAAGGTTTTGAAAGACTTACTCCTAAGAACTGCAGAATATTTAGCACTTAAAGCTTCAGACTATAATTTCTTAATTGCTTAGAGACATAGCATAATCCTGGTACAGCAAACTCTAATAACATATGATTACCTTAACTTTTGTTGTGCTACACAACAGTTTGTGTTTCCCTGCTGAGTGTTAATTATTTTTTCCTCAGATTTCAGAAGACACTTTGGCAGTCTGGTGGGAGAGGGCCAAAATTTTCAGTCTCAAGCTGGGAGGTCTATACAAAAGATTGAATTCTGAACCATAAATTTAAAATCAATTTCATGTAAAAAGACAAATATATTGTGAGTGAACTTCTACTGTAGTCTTTCTAGCAATGACACCTCTAATTTCAGAAAGTAAATCAGTCGTGGCTGCTGCTAACTGTATGCTTTGTTCATACTTTGTGACATTCTAACACAGGCTGCTGGTAAACTAATTATTGCCCAGAAAAGGAAAGAAATACAATGTGGAAGATACAGAGCTGGATCCACAGTTCCTCTTGAACTCAATGGGAATCTTTCTGTTGATTCTCATGAAATTTTGGATCAGAGCAAGTTCAGCTCTCAAAAAAACCCCAAACCTTATGGCTATTAGACCAATATAAATAAACTTTATACTTGCAGTTTTATTCAGTGTCATTATTTTAAAAAGAAAACTTATTTGCATTCAGGCATATAGGACCCAACTTTGATTTCTTTTGTTCTTCTTTTTGTCTTGATGCTTAGGTTTTCCATGTCTTAAAAAAAAAAAAAAAAGGAAAAAAAATTAAAAATTCTTTCTGGAAGCTTAAATTAAGAAGTCACTTGCACCTTTATTTAAATGTGATAATGTAAACTTGGTTTTATTTGTTCTCTTCTATGTTTTTGGGTTTATTTTGGTTTTCTTTTTTTCCTCCTTGAAGAATTTTGGTTATTACATGAAACTCCTCAGTTTGTCATCTTATTTAATTTGCATTTTGGTAAATTTCTTTGCCAAAACATTTCTAGGAAGCTCACTAATGTTTAGGCACTTCTGGTTTTCTTTTACATATAGGCACTATTGGATACAATCAAAGAAACAGGATAGATACTCTAATGTATCTTCTAGCCTATCCACAAAAGCCAATGGTAAAAACAAAAACAATTGAACTGATAGATTTTGAGAAACTTCCTGCTGGACAGAACGCCACAGTTGCTGTGATGAGCTACAGCGGCTATGATATCGAAGATGCTCTTGTCTTAAACAAGGCCTCTTTGGACAGAGGTAAGAGCCCTCAATTCTTTCCTTCTCCTCTAGGTGCATGTTCTAATACATGTTTTAACTAATGTCTTGTGTATTATCCTATCATAACTCATTGCAGTTATGAGTATTGCATCTCCAATTAAGAAATCAAATTCCGAAACTGCTTTGAATACTTCTGCGTGAATAATGAGTGTCATTCCGTGCTTGCAGTAATGCAGTGAAGTTGCCAACATGTAAATAAACTTCTGAGGATGGATATTATAGGAAAAAAAATTGGCTAACTTTAGGCCTCAAGTTAAAAATTGTAAATAGTCCCTTCTGAAAATATTTAATTTACAAAAAATGTAAAGTATGGGATAAGCTGTTGTGTTTGACTGGCTTTTTAGATGGTTACCTGAGCCTTTGTTCATTATCAACAGGAGGGTTCTCACTATTTTCACCAGTAACAAAAACAATAAATGAAATTAGACTTGTGAACATATTTGGGAAAGGAATGGAACATGTGGCAGATTGCGTCATTGAACATAGTGCTTTGATGGAGCAATAGGAGAATTGCTTGCCTTCCAAGAGTAAACAATAGTGTTGTCTAAAGCAAAACAGTGTAGTGTTTTTTTCAGAGATAAACTAATGACCCACTTTCTTTTTTGAAAAAAATACCTGTGCAGTGTATTGCAAGTAAAAATATGGAAGCACCAATTAGAAGGTAATTAAGTGAAATCTGTGGTTGTGCCAATCTAGCCTGTCTTACTCTCTCCACAGTTCCTCAGCGCTTTATGTTAACGCTCCTGAGGCTGGAGTAGAGTTGCCTGAGAACTTAGTTTGTCTTCTCGCTCTTTGCTAAATAAATTCCTTGATAGAAGACATAGTGCAGTGTGATCAAACTGGTTTTAGTTTTGGGTGGCCAAAATCAGATTCTTCCATCACTTTATTCCTCCCCACACTCCCTTCCTCTAGTTGCTAGGCAGCAATAATAGTATTCCTAGACATGTATCTTTGGCATTAATGTCTGCCGCATTTAATTTATGCCTCCTTTTCTAAAACAACAACAGGCATGATTTAAAAGTGAATGTTTTCTTTTCTGGTAGACTGGTAACATTTACAGGGAGAGCTGTGGTGATTGTCAGGAGTTACTTGACATAATCTAAAGATATAGATGTACTGTATGTGGCTGCAGCCATCTTTTGAGTGAACTAAAATAATGTAAGATTATTAGAAAGCCTTGCTCTTGGCTGTCTGTAATTCTAAATGTGATCAAACTATTGTGGCTAGTTGCTGTACTTAGCCAGAGATGCTACTTTTCTCATCTAAACCCCAAATCAAATGCATTTTATAACAATATATGTAATTCAGAATTCTTTCAGCTGGGAAAAACATGAGTAATGGGGTGATTATGTGAAAGATCGAATCAATACTTTCCTGGTAGGCTAGCTTGTGTCATCCACAAGTATGAGTGAAAGTTCAGGCTTCTTAGAACTCCTGAAAGGAAGAGTTGCTGTTCTCATCCTGTTACAGTCTCTTCTATGTTGTGTCACCCTGTGGATCACTAAAGGTAAGAGAAATGATGTGTGTGTGTGTGTGTGTGTGTACGCAGAGGTATTGAAGCGGATTAGCACAACTTCAGAATCAGACCATAGTCCAGTGTCTAAAAATGTGTGATCTGATGTTTTTAAACTGTGAGCTACCCACTCTCCATGTATGACAATATGCATATTCAAGACAATGAATAATCCACCTAATTAAAAACAGACTTTATATTCTCTAGCTCAGCAGCTGGATCAGCATTCTCGTTGTATTCTGATAATGTGTTATAAAGAATCTGTGAACTTCTAGGCAGAAGAGTTCGTGTTCCATTTTAGGTTTTGGGAGGTGTCTTGTATATAAGAATGCCAAGTGTACACTGAAGCGTTACACAAACCAGACATTTGATAAAGTTATGGGTCCTATGCTGGATGCAGCTACCCGAAAGCCAATCTGGCGCCATGAAATTTTGGATGCTGATGGTATCTGCTCTCCAGGTATGTCCTGTTCAGTCATGGCACATTCGTAATCTAAGGTAGGAATTAATGCTTTGTTAATATTCCTTGTGCACCTTGTTTTATGCTTAGTGTAAGTTATTTTATTTTATTGAATTTGGCAGTATTTTAATGGAAAGTTAAAAAATGTTAGTTTCTGAAAGCAGCATGGTACCAGTCATTGGAGTTTTTTGTGCATAAGAAAAGGAAGCTTTAGCTTTATTTTTATCAGAATGAATCTCTTGAAGCACTGGAATTTGTATTCTTGTATCTCCAAACTGGCAAACTTGTAATACTCCTTTTTTTCCCCACTTTTTGTCTCTCATGTTCTGTCATCGTTTTTTAAGGGTAGATTCTTTATTATTTTGATTTCATATGTCAAAACCTCCTAGTATGCTGTCAGTTAATGCAGTTATTTGAAGAAGTAAAACCTTGTGATTTTAACACTTTAGAAATAAGTTGGGGGAGAGATAAGAAAATAAATGCAACTACAATTTAGGTGTACAACTTTCCAATGGAAATAAGTTCAAGAAAGAATGCTCCCATACTGTCATCCTTCAGTTAGGAAATGGCTTAATAGATCTGCTGAGATCAAATAAGAAAAATGCTGTAAAATGTACCAAACTTAATTCCATTATAACAACACAATTGGGTCACTTTTGCTCTTTAGCACATCACAGTGGAGCCTTCAAAGTTAATTTAAAAAAAAAGGCAAAAATCTTCTGAAGTATTAGGATAGATAGTACTGGGGCAGACTCCAAACTGAGGGTGTTCTCAGCATGTAGGTAAAAACCTCTTTGAAGTAATTCATGTGGAGAGAAAAGAGACATAGGGTGTGAAGCTCAGTGTAATTTTGTGGAGGAGGTGAGAGGCAGGTACTTGATGTTCATTAGCATCATTGGGCATGCTACTGATTGGGTTTCTATGTGAAGGGCAGGATAAGGGAATGGAGGGGAAAACAGCTCATGTATGAGATCAGAAGCAATAGAAAAAAGTAATTGCAAGGAGCAGCTGAAAGAAGTCTTGACTCACTGTGGAAATGATGTCCCAAATTCAGGTGTGAATTTCTAAAATTTGTCAGTTACAGTGTTTGTTTTTTTTTTTTCTCCATACTTAATGGCAGATGACTTCAGATGCTTTTGTATATTCTTTAGACCCAAAGGATGTTTGATAGCTCTTCTCATAGTGTACCCAGCAAACAAGCTGTTTTGTTTTGATTTGCCAAAGAAAAGCTGGTTTAATAATTCTGTTACCAGGCAGCATTTAATAAAATAACACAGCATCCTTCCTGCACAGGGGCTTTACAGTTTGTTTTCTAGCTTACTGGTTTTTTAAGCTTAAAATGTATTTCTAATGTAGGTATCCAGATAAGTATTCATAGAGCTTTTTTTTTTTTTTCCTTCTCCTTTATAGGTGAAAAAGTAGAAAATAAGCAAGTCCTTGTGAACAAATCCATGCCAACCGTGACTCAGACGCCTCTGGAAGGAAGTAGTGTGCCTCAGCAGCCACAGTACAAAGATGTGCCAGTAACGTATGTTGCTTTATACCTTTATAGTTTGGCTGGGTATTGAAGGAAGGGTACCAAAGGAAGGGTGTCTGAGGCAATACTCAGTTCTAGAAAAATTAAAGGAAAAACTTCCCTCTGCAAAGCAGACCTAAAACTCATGTTTTTTCTTCTTGTACTAGCTACAAAGGTGCAACTGATTCCTATATTGAAAAAGTAATGATTTCGTCAAATGCAGAGGATGCTTTCTTGATCAAAATGTTGTTGAGGCAAACTAGACGTCCAGAAATTGGAGATAAATTTAGCAGTCGTCATGGGCAGAAAGGTAAGCTACACACTGAATAAATAAATGTATTTTGGGTAGGCCTGCTATGTGTGCATAATATCAACCATGTTTGCATTTGATTGGTCCAGATCTGTTACAAATACAGCAGTAGAAGATCATATCCTTTTTTGTTTGTTTTGTTAAGTTCAACTAGTTTAGCAATGATGTTTCTGAAACAGATGACAAGAATTCGCAAACACAACTCTCTGTTGACTTTTCAATCAGGAAAATACTTTTAAGTTCCCCACTTGCAACAAGAATAAGGGTTTGAGGTCTGGGTTTTTTTCCAAGTGTGAATTTGGCTTTAGGTGATAGGTTTGTCAATGGGTTATCAAGAGAGATAATGGAGGAAAGAGTGAAAGGGCCTATTCTGAATCTACAGAAAAGACCAGAAACAGAATGGGATGTTTGCAAGTCATCTGTGCAGACTTCTTCCTCTAAAGAGAAGACTGCAGATAGATAGCTCAGAGCCATGGTGTAAAAGGGAAGAAAATCAGGAATGCAACTAGGGATGCACCAACCAGAAAGAAGGGGAAAATGTTTTTAAAAATGCACCTGGGACATGATCTGGGGCACCTCTGGATCTTCAAACTGAGAACTGAAAGTTTACACCAACTAGGAAGCTGCTTAGTGGCATGTAGCTCTCCAGTATTAATGTTAATAGCAAGATGAAAATCAGGAGCCTGTTTCCATAAAAAAAGCAGGGGACTCTCTTTGACCTTTATGGCAAAAAAAAAAAAAAAAAGGTGACTTGGACATCCTTTAGCCCTTTCATGAGTAGTGTTCTCTTTGTTAGAAGACACATGGAAGAGGGAGTGCTTTTTTTAGGAGGGTTCCCTGAAAACATCCCTTCCAGCATTTTGTGGTGTCCCACTCTGCTCCCAGCACCATGTTAGTTTTAACCTTGTGCTGATTCATATCCTATATTCTTGGTGCAGAACCAGAGATCTCTGTGGGCAAAAATGCCCTGGAGTCAGTCAGTAGAGAGCTGTTACTTGCAAAATAGCCAGTGAAAAGAGATGAAACTGCAGCAAATGTCACCAGTATTCAGGCAGTATCCAGCTCCAGAACTATTAAATGAAGTTAAAACAGAATCATCTCCAGCGTATTCAGTGCCTGTCTGATTGGAAGAGGTATGAAGAACAGTTGCTTACAGATGGAACCCAGGCACAAGAAAAAGGTCATTTTTATAGTGGTGTATGCCACTGTTTACTCCCATGTGTAGCCTGTTAAGTCAAACTTGAGGTTCTTTATGACCTTCTTGGGCTATGGAGGTACATAAGCATCAGTGGCAATGACGTGGCTACATGTAACTAAAGAGGAAGACTGCATCTGTGTCATGAGATACGGAGCTAACCACAGTAATCTCTGTTTTTGTAGTCTCCAGGTTTGGTGATCAGGACATCTACCTAGAGCAAGCCTGTCAATCAAAAGAGGTGAAATGGTTACAAAAGGCAGTAAATGATCATAGTCAGCTATTACCAGATGTTGCCTCAAGTTTGTGTATGTTTTCTGTGGAGTACACACAGCACTCTCCAAGGTCACCCGTGCTTCCACAGTGTCTTTCCATAGACCTATAAAACTGGTTCCTGAAACTCTGTATTCTAAAGAAAGCCTGCCATTCTGAAATAGAAACTCTTCTAATTAAGCATTGACATTTTCCTGATTGTATTTTCAAGATGGCTTTTCATCTAAAAACAAGAATCTCACTGATTCTCACTGAGACCCCAAGTGACTAAGAAGCCAGTACCTATTGAGGGCTTCAGAAAGTAGATAAACAGCAGTACATTCTTGAGTTTCCTTTTAAAGTTGGGTCTAGTTCTTGCACTGCAGCCATATAGGATAGTTTTGGTAAGTGAGGGGGAAGATCATTATCTGCAGGGGCAAAGAGATAGTGTTGAGCAGTTGAAATGGTTCAACTGCCCCGTTCCTTCCTTCTCTCCAGAAAGATTCTCCTTCAGGAAGATGTTGTGTAGAATCTCTTTCAAATAATATTTTAATCCCATACACAATGAAGATGTGTTGTTCTTTAAAGCCTATGACTGCTTTTACAGCAGAGCCCATTTCTTCATGTGTTTTGAGCTTCGTGTAATTAGTCCTTTCTCCTTTTAAGTGGCATGCAGCATTTCAGCTGCAAGCTATTATATAACAATACAATCAGCACTGTGCAGGACTGTACAGTAGCCTACAAATTATATTAAAGAAGCTGCTTGGTTAATGATGATAGATATCTATGGGCATTTGCATGAAAAATTTAAGAAGGTAAGATCTTTTTTTTTTCCTAGTTTGGGCTGTAGATGTCTGCCTGTTGAAATAGTTGAATAGAATTTAGAATCATAGAACCATAGAAGGGCTTAGGTTGGAAAGAGATCATTTACTCCAACCTTCCTGACACAGGCAGGGACACGTTCCACTAGACCAGGTTGCTTATGGCTTCATCCAGCCGGGCCTTAAACACCCCTAGGAAGGAGGCATCCCTGGGCAACCTGTTCCAGTGTCTCACCACCCTTGTACTGAAAAACTTCTTCCTAAGATCCAGTCTAAACCTACTCTCTCTCATCTTAAAACCATTCCGCCTTCTCCTATGGCTAGACACCCTTACGAAAAGTCCTCTTGCAGCCTTCCTGTAGGATCACTTCAGGTATTGGAAGGAAAATGGAACTGATTTCATACTGCTCCAAAAATCAAGAAAAAGGGTGCTCCACAGATCTAGAACTACCAGAGGAAAGAAGGTGGAAGTGGAGGAATGATGGAAGGAAACAACTGTGTCAGTGAGGCTGTCATATGGCTTTAGGAAGCAGAGGGCCTTCCATACCACTAAATGCACATAGCATATCTCACAGTCTAGAGCAAGCTCATTTTAGAAGTCTTGAAGGACAGACATCTCATGAGTACTTTTCCTATTCATCAAACCCTGATGTTTGTGGTCAAATGTAGAAACAACTAATGCACACTGTATTGGAATCTGTGGTGTTTAATGCCCCAAAAGCTGTAGAAAGTTAGTACTTTTTTTAAAGAAAAATACCTGTGGAAATCCTATGGTAATGGAAAAACAACATCCTAAGTACTGTAGGGAGCTTTGAGGGAACCTGCCATTGTGCCTGGCATTGCTTCAGAATGTCTGATCTCCCCATGTATCTGTGCTTTGGGCCTATAATAATAATAATAACCCAAATCCATTAATTATTCAGGATAGCAAATGTCTCTTTCAGCTTGGTTTTGGGGATATGAATGGAAATGTTGCGACAGTTACATTACAGAATTTGCAGGCATATACTTAGCTGTTCAGTACAGCAACCTGTAGTAGTCTCTTGTGGTGGAGGGATTGATCATACTGTAAATTACTACATTCTACTAGGATATGTAACCTTCCTGGTAGTATATAGCTCACTGGCTTGTAGTACAGTAAGCAAAAAGATGTTACAATAAATGGGAGAAAGAAGCAATGTGCTTGGTGAAGAAACATGTGTTAGACACCAACAAAAGATATGCTGACAAGAACAGTAGAGTTCACTCTTTTGCCACTTCAGTATACAGCAAAGAATCAGATACTGACATTATTGTTAGACTACAGGCAATGATGGATCTGAAGAAAAGGCATGAAAAGGGAAAATCTTCCTTGCTAGCTGTTTAAAAATACATCTCATATCATCAGCCTGAGGAAGGATCAGTTGTAACTGATGCATTTGCTGATTTTAGAGATCTTTTGCAACTGAAATGATTCTGTAGCAGATGAGTATAGGCAACTATGAAACAGAAACCTTAATACTAATGTTAACGTTTTCCATGGAGAGAGTTTTAATTAGTCCTGAATTTGTTCTCTCATTTTCACCTGAATACAGGCAACTGCTGCTTCAAGTTTGATTTGTGAATGTTAGCTTTAAGCAGATTATAAGGCCATTAAAACCTGTGATGAGCTGGAACTAACAAGTACCTTGAGTAAGTGAGGAGAAAGCACATTTCCCTCTGGAAATATTTTATTTTATTTTCTAGAAGGAATGCATGAAGATGAGATTTGATTTTTGTGGAATTGTATTAGTAGTTTTAAAGGAGCTAAATATGTGCGAAACAAGAGATTGTATAAACCACGTTTCTCTTTTTTTTTCATGGGCTTTTTCCCATATTCCAAATTTAGTTGTATTCAAAGCTGTATGTTGTCACTGGGGAGAAGGAAGCAGAGTAAGAGAATTAAAAATGTCTGGGATACAACAGATTAAATCTCACAAACCAGCTTTAACCTTTTGTTAGAAAAGGGCCTTTTCTTAAGTCTGTAGTAGATTTTTCAGGCCTCTGTAATAACACAGACCTATGCCACTGCCTCTTCATTTGCAACTGTCTTTGTGTCTTCTCACATGTCAACATGATATTGGCAAGGGGTCACCACTTCTGGCCTGTCCACCACACCCTCTTTTCATGCAAGTCTGTGGTTTAAGTACACTTCTTCCAAAAGCTAGATGTTCCTTCAAGACCTGTCAACAAGGAAGTATATGGGAAGAAGAAAAAACCCAACAAATTAAGCCATCTTGTTATGTTCCAAAATGCAAATATTTTGCTCTATTTCAACATTCATCTTCAAACCGGACATTGGAGTAAGATCTTGGGGGCTGAGACTGTCCTTTTAGTCTATAAAGCCTTGAAGTTTCTACTGTTTACAAATAAATATCTGCCTACCAGGGAGGATTTATTTGTTTTTATATTGCATCCTCTGTTTTCCAGGATGAAGAAACTTATGTTGGTTAATTAGTTTGGGTTTTTAATCTTGCATTTTTCAAGCAAAGTCACTTTTTAAAGCACAGAAGGCTAAAGGATTGTTAAGCTAAAGAAGCTTCATCTGAGTTCCATACAAACTAAATTATTATATTTCCAGATTTCCTCTTGCTTTGCTACAAATCACAATGAGGAAGAAGTTGGGCTCCTTTGATGTGAAAAAAAGCAATATATCACTTCTCTGAAAGAACATTTCTCAGTCTCTCATGTGAAAAAGGATTAACACCTCCAACAAAGGTCCTGTAGATCACAGAACTAAGCAATACTGAACAGTGTTCCTGAGGAGTGGAAAAACTGTATTTAAGCAAGAGCTTGTTTGAACTGGCAAACAGAAGCTTTTTAATAGCTGAAGATCTAAGATAAAGGATTAAACTTTTCTGAAGTATCTGCACTTAAACAACTCTCAAGACAAGGAAGCAAGTCTAAATTCCTGAAAGATGGTCTTTGTTTTCCTAAATGAACCATGTTCTTTAGTGTCAAAACAAAATCCATTCGCAGTATTGTCTACTACATAAACTTCATGACACTACCACTTATCTGCCAAAGTCTGACCTTGCTTACTTCTGAAAATTTTTAACTGATTTGAGCATCTCTCTTCTGCTTGCCTAGCCTCATAGTTGAGGTTTCTCTTTCCTCTTTTTCATGGGCACTGGTACATTACATGTAAGGAGAACATGTAAAGTAAAATGTTAGTATTAAATGGCTAAGTATGTAATTTTTCCTCATGTTACAAGTCAGACTTAGGACTTTAATAAACAATCAGTGTGTTTATTGCAGTTAAAGGGTTGACGTGGCATTAAAAAGAACTTGCCATTATTGACTGCAGGAATGTGGGATGATTAGTAGTTATTAGGCATCAGGAAAGGCAGAAATTTCTTACCTTATTTTTGTCTTCAGAAGTTGAATATGCAAAAACAAGATGTCAGAAAGTCATTAAAACTTCTAATATTATTTTTGCTGTTTAACAAGCCCGCTACTTAGTTTGCTGTCTTAAGAAGAAAATTACAGCATTTTTTATCTTGAGCAGCAAACAGGTAACCTTCTGACCTTTTCAGTAAATCCTCAACTGAACCTCTGAAATTAGGGTGATTTAGCATTTTATGGCACAGAATAAAAATCTCTAATTCTGTTTCCAAATAGCGTATCCTGAACACACATTTTATTAAGCTCTTGACTCATTCAGCCATGTGTATTTTGTAAAGTTCCTATGGTTATTGTTTTACAATAGCTGCTTCCAGAAGCATTGTAAGGGTTTCAATTAATCAGCTCTTTGTGTGCTTCAGACTATGCAAATTTATCACATCAGACCATTCAGCAGCTCATGGGAAAGCAGTGTACAAACTGTATTGTCTTCTAGCACCTCCTCTCATTTAGAGTGATGTTTTTAATAAGAAAACTAATCAAGTTTACTTATGCATTATTTATGTGTTAATTTTAATTCTGTTCTTTACCTCTTATGTCAAATGGGATGTAGCAAGTGATATGATAGATCAGTGAATGATTCAATATTGAACAAAGCTTATGTGATGCAGCAGTTTTTTTTCTTCTGGACTTGTTTTATGCTTAGTTAGCCAACACAGTATGCAATTAGAGAGTTTTGAAGCACACGTACATTTTTGTTTAACCTCGCTCATTTCTGCAAATCTCTTTGTCACTTGTCCACAATTATGGCGCTGTGTTAGAGCTACAACTTCTCTTCATTATTTGTATTGCCAAATTTTGGCAAATCTGGTGAATCAAAACCAAATGCCTTTCAAGTTAGTTTGAGCTCTTTTGCCACCGTATCATTAGAATAAGTAAACAAGCACATTTAGTCATGCGCTTCTTTTTATCTTGCTGATGGAAACTGGTATTACTGCTGCTTCTATTCACTTAGTCTCCTTTGCTCTCTAATGTCCCTCCTGCTGGTAGTAATTAGTTTTCTATATTAGGTTGTTTTGACTTATTTGATTATTTTTTTTTTCATTTGGCATGTGTGTGTATAGAAGGCGCCTTACCGTAGCCGGTGAAAAACTTTCCCATACTGTTGTGTTTTGTCCCTGCACCCTCCCTGCTGCCCCCCTTCCCCCTCTCTGCTGAACTGCTGTCTTACAAGTCTCTGTATGTTCACGTTTGTCAGCAAACTGTAAAAGCAACTGCAAAAAAACATATCCATTCTGGAAACCTGAATTTCTCCTGATTTAAAAACAAAAAAAAAAAAAAAAAACCAAAACAAAAAAAAAAAACCAACCACCAAACAACAAAACAATTTAAGTAGAAAAGCATAAGGATGAGGGGATTTTCATGTTCTGTTAGGGCCTTGCTGAGGTACGTGGGTGTTGAGATGCTGTTGGGATTGATGCAGATAGTGTGTGTGAGGATGGGGGCCATCATGCATAGTCAGAGGGCTGTCATTTATTGGCCGGCATACAATAGCATTGAAAAAACACTGCCTATGGCTGTTTTATACTTGCATGTTAAACTGCTGTGCATGTCTGATTTAAGTTTATTCTGATTTAAACTGTTACTTTTGCAGTAAACTGCCAAGTTTGTTAATCCATTTCTTTTTTTTTTTTTTTGAGAAGGATATCTTAAAAGAATTTCTTAGCATTTTCACTAATTTTTCATCTAAGCTGACATTAGAAAATTGGTGTAAAAAGGTTTTTTTCTAGAATTTAATATTTTTTTTCAGTTGAAAAAAATGAGATATAACAAGCTGCTGGATGCTTTCTTGCTCAAATATAAACCCCTCATCTTAGTCCACATTAAAAATACATATTTTTGTTTGTTTGTTTTATGTGCAGCCTTTTCTAGTTGCCTAGAGAAGATCACCAGAGTATATGGATGAGAGCAGAATCAGGCCCACCTTCATATAGTGTTTACTCTGAAATTGTATCACTAAGTTTCAGATGCAGTAGATAAAAATTGAGGGGAAGGGAAGTGAATGGAACCTCATTATTTTTATGTTCTCTATGAATACTGGAGATCAATTTTCTGCTCATGTCTAAATGAGTAAGTTAGAAAATCTTAATCTGTAGCATGAGCCACAGAGCAAAGTTACCTACTAGTTTGAGCGTGTCCCATTTATGAATTTATGAGCATTATATGGGGAGAAGTTGGGCAGCTCAGTTTTGAACTGCAGTTCATACTTGGACAAGGCAGCATTTGGAACTTAAGGCTATCTTACATCTGCCTCTTCTTTTCTCTTTTACCATTTCATTAGCCAGTTGCAAGTGGTAATTCCACTTATGTGGATTAATTCACTTGATCACTTTTTTGCAGCTGCTCAGCAATGCAGAACTGCTGGGCTTGTCTTGTGCTGCCCTGCTGCAAACCCTGGCTCAGGAATCAAGGATAAAAAAAGAGTAGCAAATACAGGAGCTTACAGGGAAGACTTGCAAGCATTAGTCTCCTAAAGAGCTTCTGAAGGCGAATAATTGCAAAATAAAAGCAGGTTTGCATTTTTAAATGATTGCCATTACTTGCTCTTAGAATTAGCATTGTGTATAGGAAAGGTGTCTTTCAGCTTTTTTAAGTCTTTTATGAGAGAGAATGAACTTTCTTAGCACATACAGGAGGAAAAAGCTTCTCTGTCCTGTTCTCTAAATACACGTGGACTTGCTATAGATCTGTTATAAACTCAGCAGCTTCTTGAAATCCACAAATTTAGAGTGAGGTTTTATAGCTTTCCCTTTTCCCTTTTTTTTTTTTTTTTTTTTTTTTTTTTTTTACCCCTCTGTAAAATAGAAACTTTATAAATGGCCTAGTGAGCTTCCCATTGCTGGATTCTGTCTAAATATTTTGTTTTTAACTTCTAAGCTCATTATGCTGTCTTTGTGTTAACTTGTATTAAAATCTGTCAGCTATGACTGGTCTCATAACCACAGTCAGCGGACCAGAATAAGTTAATTATTTACTTGTGTCACTAGTGCTCTTCATCTAATGAAATGCACAGCTGTGTTAGATCTGCAGTTGGGTGTGTAGGTCCCATTGTTATACAAGTCAGCGGAGGGTAGAAGCCGCTATGATGGAGAGCCCTCAGTTCTTTCTGCTGTTCTGCCTTTCTGTGTCGATTTCATGGATCTTTTATCATTCACTTTCACACAAAACAAACAACACAGTGGCTGTCTGCTATGGGAACCAGCTTGGCATATAAAAGGTTTTCAGAGCCTAAAGTAATTTTAAGTTAGCTAAGATTTAATTTTTGGCTTACAGGTGGTGCAAAGCCCAGATGCAACGTAACGCTTTCTTAGAAGTGAATGTGAATAAGGCAAAATCTGCGTGCCATAATACATATGTAATAAAGTTTTTATGTATGTTTAGGATAAAAAAGCTGTGTGCACAAGAGAGGGAGTTCTCTTTTCTTGGTTTTCGGCAAAGGATTGCTGCTTGGTGGGGAGGGGTAGGAAGGATGTTATTGATTTATCATAATGGGACAATGAAAATTAGTTTCACTAGGTTTAAAAACTAAGTACAGCACACACCCTGCTCCCTTTGCCCCAGACACTCCAAATCTCTTTTTTCCCCCTCTCCCTTCCCCCATACTTACTATTCTCATGCTATTAACTACTGTCCCATGCACCTATCCTTGTCTTGCTTGGACAGTAGAAGAGGAGCTCCCTCCTGAGCAAGACGCCAATATCCCCCTGTGAACTGGCTGGTCAGGGGATGCCTTTTTAGGGATGTAACCAGCACCCTCAGTCTTCCAGGAGCCCCCTCTGCTCCAGGACTCTGCCCAAAGCGTGCTCTGGCAGTTGCAGCAGGCTGATCTCAAATAGCTTGCAGACTTTCAGCTCTAAGGGCTTCTGGAAGAAATTGTCCAACTGAAACAGTAGCTTTGGTTCAAAGGAATATGAGCTTAGGCAGCTGCATTTTAGCACCTGAATTTGAATGTTAGCTCTCTTGATCATTTATTGCTGCAGTATTTTGATCTGCAGAATTCACTGTAGAAATAATTGTGAGAGTTGGAAGGAAAATTTTGTAATGTATGATGGAATATTTTACATTAGTTTTTGTGATTCTGTTTCATGTTTCCTAAATAGTTTTAGAGTTTGGGGGTTGGTGTTTTTTTGTTGTTGTTGCTGTTTTACCACCGATGGTGATGGAGACTGAAAAGCACTTCCAGAATTTTTAAAGGTACAGTTTGTGTTCATAAACTGACAAAATATAAGCAGTCTGAGGAATGGATTGTGCTTTGCAATTCATCAAAAGCAATCTTTGCACAGCAAGTAAGTGCTACTTGACAAAAATCTTCTGAGGGCTGTGTTTTTATCCCTACTTATTTCCTCTTGGGCCCTGTCAAAGTCCTGGCTTGATTTAGTTTTATTCACAGTATTTAGCAAAGATACATATGGTAAATTTTGAGTCAATAATAATTTTGTATGTCCAGATACTGTTAGAAGCCAAATTTCTTTTTTTCTTTTTTGTTGTCTTCTCCTTTTCCTTTTTTTTTTTTTTTTTTAATTTTTCTTCAGGTAATTATAGCATCAGCTTTAAAAATTAGATCTTCCTTGAGATGTTCCAGTCTGACTGGTCAGAAGTTTCTGGTTGCCTCTGAAAACTGTATCTAAAGCTTTCTTCCCTAATTGCCTAACTCACAAATCACTGGGAGCATTATGTAAGGGTATGCTAATTTTGCCAGTCCTGTTACAAGGGCACTCTTCTAGCCTGCAGGTTGTGAGCACTGGTCATGGTAATGAATCTGGGTAAAAAGTGATCCATGAGAAAGAGAGGAGGAGGAAAACACTAAAGAAAATCTGGTGATGAGCGTCAGCCCTGCTGGTGGTTTGCAGTTTGTGAATTGAAATGTTTTCTCTTCTGCAGGGGTGTGTGGACTGATTGTTCCTCAGGAAGACATGCCATTTTGTGATACAGGAATCTGTCCAGATATCATAATGAACCCTCATGGCTTCCCATCGCGCATGACGGTTAGTGGTTGTCTTACAATTAAAGGGACAGTGTCCCCCAAGAGCGAAAGGGAAGCAGATTAGCCACAAGAGACAACCAAAAGTTTGAAACATGGCTCCACTGAGAATACTCCCCACGCATGGTGCCACATGCTTGCCTTCCTATGAGGGTTCAGCCCTCTGAACATGCATGCTTTGAAACATCCTGCTGTAGAAGGGGTAGGGATTTGGGCTGGTAGTGCATCATTTTCATTTTGATCTGTATCACACTAATGGGAAAACAACTGAATACCTCACTTGCACCCTTTGGATTTGAAAACTTCTTGTTCTCCCTCTTCCTTCTCCCTTGCCTATGCCTAAGCCATCTGGGGCAGACTGTGAGGCAAATCGTTGGAGAGGAGTTTCAATAATGGTTCTAGATGGGTGTAACTTCTTATATTGCCTACACCTCCCTGGAGCTCATGCTAGTCTTGCACTTGTGCTGCAGAGTCACACAGAATACATCACAGCCTGGATTTTATATGAGACCTCCACTGATTACTTTGTACGGCTTCTAATCTTTTTTCTTTGTTAACTGCTTTGCTTCTGTTCCTCCTGCTGCACTGTAATGTGTCAGTCTCTGAGCCTTCTGCTTCCTAAAGCAGAAGGCCACACTTGATCCTGCTCTTCTTCTAGACAGCTGAAAAAAAATGGAGCTGTCTGACTCTGCACCTTAAAGGTGTTCGCAGACCTTGGGATGAGTCTGGTTTTCCCCCTTCATGCAGGAACACTTATCCCTGTTCTTGGGTTTCTTTAACTTCTCCCGTTGCGTGCAGTAATCCAGGCTGCCACCCTGGACACTTTGGCTGATTTACGCTGTAACCAATCCAGCAATGTGAGCAGACTATTAACTCTGTCTGTCTTTACACAGGTAGGAAAGTTAATTGAACTCCTGGCTGGAAAGGCTGGGGTCCTTGATGGCAGATTTCACTATGGAACAGCTTTTGGAGGCAGTAAAGTTAAGGATGTGTGTGAAGATCTTATTCGCCATGGTTATAACTACCTAGGGAAGGACTACGTAACATCTGGTATCACTGGGTAAGAATCTGCTGTATAGATTTAGGTGTTTCAGGGGAGTGGGGAAATCCTGTTGAGACACATCTGAAAAATGTCTCAAAGCTCAGGAACTTTCTCTTATTTGCAAACCTCTCTGTGAAATGGAGGGAAGACACCAAAGGATGGTGCACTTTTTCTTTTTCTTTCTTTCTTGGAAGTGTTTTGGGGTTCCACATTTTAAGAATTACTGATATTTGTGTGGTGGTAATGTGAATGGCCCTTGTAGCACATAAGAAAATTTCCCAACTTCTACTACATGACAAAAAAATGGTAAAATCAAAGTTTTCTGTCTGAGGAATTGTAAGAAATCTTAATTTCTTTTGGCAACAAATCTGATATATGCTTGGAATCAGATAAGCATATTCATGTTGACTTTAATGGTACTGTAAAATGTGGATTTGGAGGCAGGTGTCTGTTTCTTGGGCATATTTTGTGTGTGCTCTTTTTTCTTTCTTTTCTTTCTTTCGATTACACAATGATTCAGTCTGGCATAGCACTCTAATCTGCAAACTTCCTGCTGTGTTGATCGAACTGGTTTCTGAGACACAGAGTTCAAAGAACGTTAAGATAGTTTAGGAACAGGAAAAGGCCATATGGCTTCAAATGCCTGCCCTTCCAAAATGTATCTTAATCCTGCCTTCCTGCTATTTTTATGCTCCCAGTCCTCCTCTTCTCAAGGAACAAGTTTAGGTCTCTTTTCTAAAATATTCTAAGAATATTTTTTATTTTAATCACTCTTCCTACCAACATATTCTATATGCTCCTTTTCTTTGTTTCAGAGAGATGATTTTGTTTTCCTTACCTAGTCCATATTCCATAAATTGTGCATCAAGTATCCTGGTGTTTGAAACACTTTCTGTTGATACATTATGGTAACTTTTATTAAATGAGACTAACCTTGTTTCCTAGGGAGAGTAAAATCATCTGACTCTAAAAATCCCCCGTCCCCAAACTTCAACTTTGTAGTACCCTATTTAGAGACTTTGCTTTAGGATACTGATACTCTTCCAAGCAAATTTCACATGCCTGATCTGTTTGTTATGAAATATGAAGGCAGATTTCATAACAGTGTGGAAGTTTGCAAATTCCAAATGTCTAGTTAAGTTTTATTTTCCTCAGTAGGCAGCTTTTGGATAACACTGCGTTGTGTCAGTAACGACTGTGAATGGAGATGCAGTACTCTTTGTTTCCTGCTTGTTTTTACAGTGCACATACAGTTTAAAAAATAAATCAGTGCTTAGTTTGTTTGTCTGAGTTAAATCTGGTCATTCTTAGTGTTGAAGGGGGTACCTGGGAAATGGCTGCTTTCAACTGTTGCTTTCTCCTCTTTAGGTTCTTATGCTGTTTTGCAGCTGAGGGAGTTTTAAACAGAAAATTTTAGCTATTTTTTCGTCTCATAGAATGGAGTAACCCCCTCTGCACTGCTTACAGATGTTCTCAAGCTGATGCAAGTGCCTGAATGTGGTACTTAAGAGCCCTTTTACATGGATTGTCTGAGCCTCCGGTGCCAACAAGGGCAGTGATTTTTGTCCTACAGATACAGCTGCTGAGCAGTGCTGCAGAGGCAAGCTGTGCTAATGCACAGCTGCTCAGGGAGGGTTTTCACCCATCTGGGTCTTGGGTTATGGCTTCAAAGTGGTGGGCAGGGAGAATTAGTGGACAGGAAGAACATCAAGCTCATAGTGTGCCAGTGCTAAGCTTTGCTTGCAAATGCTATTTCCTTACAGTGCTCCTATAAAAGTGATGCTTTGAGCATTTATGCTGCATGTAAGCTTACCATTGTTTAGTATGTGAATAATATGAAGAAATGCAAATAGAAATATCTTAAGTCACTTTTTAGGTCTTTATTAGTTCTTGATGACTATCAATCAGTCCTGCACAGACAGGTGAGGCACTTGAACATGGTGCAGCTGAAACAGACACCTGCAGCTGTAGCAGCCTGTCTGTACAGTGTATGGCCAGTTCAGGAGCTTGTTCCTCACTAGGCTGGGTACAGCAGTATGTGATGCTGGAAGTGTAGTGCTCTTGTGTTCAGAAGGGTTCCCTTGAGGTTTTTAGACTGCTTACCCTAAAAGCCCAAAGACATTTTTCTAAGACTCACTGCAGGGGGGTTGGAGTAGATGACCTTTGGAGGTCCCTTCCAGCCCAAACTATTCTATGGTTCCCAAATTGTTTCAGATTCCTCCTGTATATGACACTCTTGCCTCTCTTAAGATGCTAACTGTGAATATTTGGTTTGTTTTGTTTTTTATTCTTTCAGGGAACCTTTGGAAGCATACATCTATTTTGGCCCTGTGTATTACCAGAAACTAAAGCACATGGTGTTGGATAAAATGCATGCAAGAGCTCGAGGACCCAGAGCAGTGCTCACCAGGTATTATTGCAGGCTAAGCACAAAATGCTTGTGTACATTCAGAAGTGTGCCCAGCTGACTGAGGGGTATAAAACAAAATTCATTTACCTTTTGATAGTTGATACAAAAGGCTATCATCTGTTAATGCAGTTACAGACAGACCAAAAGCTCTCACAGTAGACTGTGGCAGGAGGTTGTTTTGAATGTCCAGATGTGCTCTATGTGGTCCAAGACTGAGTTTGCTTCTCAGACTTCTGTTAGCAGTTGGTAAAAATAGCACCTGTGCATGCTGTGGTATTTCCTATCACATTGCTCATGTTGTAGATATTTTAGAAGGACTTTTTTTTTTTTTTATTTAATGTTTGTACTTCTACAAAATAGGTTATGAGTACAAAGAAGTTGTTTCTTCTAGTATTTCAGCATGCTTTGGTTAATATTGATGTGGCCCATGTCTTCACCTGTCAAGGCAAAGCAAATACATGCATGCAAGCATTAGTGCATCCCTGGTGTACTGCACTTTGCCTTGCAGGCTTTTCCATTCAACTCTAGAACTGAATTTAGGATTGTATGTGCTGGGCCACTGTTATCAGTCTCAATGCAGAAGAAGAGGATTTTGACAGTAAGAAATTACAAAAAGTTACAGAAATGCCAGCAGTAAATCTCCACTTTTTATTTGCCCAGTTAAAGGTATTTCCTCTGTTGCTTTGGAGTCACGAACGCTGCACTACACCTGAACTCAGTTTTCTCTCCAACAAAAAAGGTTAATTACTGGGTTGTTATCTTCTGGTCTCAAATTTTGAAGCCAAGCAGATGTACTCTGATTAATAGGAAATACAGGTCCCTGGAGGTGGGTTTGTATTATCTGAACCCTTGGGGAATTTGAAGCATTCTGCTTTTCACTGATGTTACTTACCTTTTCTTCTTAAAGCCAAACTCTACAGCTGCTTGCATTCATGTTCTAAAGCGCTGATGTTCTTGGCTCACAAGAAACAGTTTCATGGCACAGGCTTTGCTTTGAGGAGGCTTCTAGTGGATCATTTACTCACCTCTCTCCTTCACAGTGGCATTATTTGCTAAATCCTGACAGAAAGTTAATTGCCAGTTAGTATGGAATATTCTAACAATTATTCCAAATGTCTTTTGGCAGTCTTTCTGGGCTATTGTATATGCTGGTTATACCTCACCAGCTGCATGGTGGGGCTTTTCTTTTTGACAGTCCATTCTGTATTGTTTTTAAGATGTAAGCACAAAGTCCTATCTGTCCCATCCTTAATCTTCCCTTCATGTTCTTTAATTTGTTTTTAATGTCCCTTATCACGTGCTGATCCACTTCTCTTGCCTTGCCTGACTACACAAGTCTGTCCTCTTAATAGGTGAAGCTTCTACCTGTTGATGTGCTAGTAGACACCAGAGGGACAGGTCTCTGCTGTACCTGATACAGAAGTATCTTTCTCATTTGCTTTTCACTGTGTATTTCCTATGCCTTTTGGCTTTCCAGCCTCATGCTATCTCTAGGACAAACTCAAGGTGTCTCACACTTTCTGTGGAAGTAGACACAAGTGGTTGAACTGCCTGCCCATATGAACATCAGTAATATTCCCAAATACTAGGCTGTCTGCCTCATTTTCTCTTCTTCAGTTTTAGTCATTCGTTGGTGCTTCACATGGAAATGAAAACTTGCTGCCTTAGCTAAAGGTACATGCAGCTGGTGTACTGGGGCTCCTAGCTTACTCAGATACCTTGATCTGCATTTGTATTGTCTACCCAGCTTCTCAGCTGCTTAGAGATACTGAATTTAAAGGAAAGCTAAATCCCAAGTCAAAGTGTAATGTTTACATGTAAAGGTGAATATAGTGTGATTTCCCCCATTCCTTACTTTTTTTGGGTACTCTTTGTTCTAGTCAGTAGTATGATAGTAGATCACTAGAGCTCTTTATTTGACTTTTAGGAAAGCTAGTGGATGTTCAATTTGTGCTGCCTCTTGGCTAGGCTTTTAGGAATTTTCTTTTTCCTCCTCAAGTAATTAAATTTTTCTTACTGCCATCAGCCATTGCTGAGAGAGTCTGCTTTGCCAGCTTTCATACTCAACTATTGTTTTATCATCTATTGCACTTCCTGGAGAGTAGGTCGCCTCTAACATTGTTTTTTTTTTTTTTTCTTTTTGCTTTAAAAAGTAATCTTGTAACAGCTTCCAACATGGAATTTGGCTGTCATTGCCTTGAAATGCATTTTATTGAAAAATCAAATGTACCTTAACTGACAGAGCAAAGCTGTATTTCCATCTGGAGTAAGGCAGAAGACTTGAGGCTTTTTGAACACCGCTGATTGTAGATACTGATTAAAACTAGAGTTTGTAGAATTGCAAAGCAGCACTCTTTGTCAACACAGTCAAAAACCACCAGGATGTTGCCCTCTGAATTGGTATTTGTTAAATGAAATGCCGTGCTTAATTTGTTTGCCATGAGTAATTGACAATTAATTTAAAACACAGGTCTATATATGGTGTTGCCTAGGTACCCAGTCCTGCTAAATCTTTTTAATAGATAAACTGCTTTTAGTTTTCCTCTCAAGAGATCAATATAAGCTTCCTGCACGTGTAGTTGTTTTGATGGACATTGTCAGAGCTGCCACCTGCATGTCTTTTGAACATATCAGATACGCCAGTTCCTATTATACTGCAAGGGAGCAATGTGATGACCCTGGTCAAGACTCCCTTCTACCCTCTGGGGCTGTGGGAGCATGGTAAGCCCTCCTCCTGCAGGCAGCTGTTTCTAGGTAATACTCCACTTCTTGGAGATCAGTGTTTCAGCCAACTCCATTTCAAATTAGCCACTGGTTGTAATGGGCACAAGGGAGATCTGCTGAGACCTACAAGGCCTGCTTTTATTCATGGGGCTACATCCCCCAATTGGCCAGTGAAACCAGGAGCAGGGCTATAAAGCTGAACCCAATGCTTTTCCAGAAAATGCAGAAATAGTGCTGAGAAATTCTTAGCGTGCTTTAAACCACTGAAAATAATTGTTAATCTTATTTTTTTTCTAAATGCAGCAGTTAACTAATATGAAGACTACTTGGCCTTTTTTTTCTTTTTTAATAGTCATTACATATTATTTAGCATTTAAGAATTATACTGACTTAAAAAAAATCTTTTTGATGAATTCCCAATCTTATTTTCAAGAGACTGTTTTGTTTTTAGAATGTTACATGTAAAATTAAGAATGGAAGTAGTTGCCCAGGGCAACAGCTGCAGCGTACGTGTGTATAGCAGGAAAGGAGAAGCACAAATACTGGTTTAACATTTTAAACAACCTTTGGTATGAGGAATTTTCAAACTTGTGAGCTGAAAGAAACATCTGATAGACTTAGGAAGCATAAGGTAGACTCTTTTCAAAAACCCAACCTCAATATTGAAAGTTTTGGTACTTCAGAAAATTAGTTTTTAGGGAAAGAGGATTTTGTTTGTTCTGGTTTTTTTAATGAGATCATTTTGGCAGTGGGTGTGAAATACTTAAGAGCTTAATACTCAAGTTGGTTTTGGTTTATTGGTTTTGTTTGTTTGGAATTTTTTGTTGTTTGTTGCTGGAGGGGGGCATTTTGTTTTGGTTTGTTTTTAATGGGATTTCAGCTGCCTTAGAAATGTACATCCTGTATCTGTTGGAAGACCCATGGCATACTGAACTCTCAAAGGGCTGGAGCTGCGACCCCATCATTTTTCAAGAGATTTCAGTCTCCTTTAATTGGACTGAGACTTTTATTTGGTCTTACATTTATAACACTATTTTCCTGTGGAACAGCACCTGGAGAAACTTTTGAACAGGCTTGGGCATTAACTAACATTCTAGAAGTCAGTTGGTAAAAGGAACTCAGTCGCTTCCATCACTGCAGCAAATGCCTGTTTTTTTGAAGGCCCCAACTACTTTTAAATCCTGCCTCTTGGGACTTCAGAAGCGACACTGCATTCACCACAGGGTCAGTCCTTTAAAACAATGTCTAAACAGTGATGGTGCCATCATCTGGGGAGGGACCCTAGGGAATTTAATCAGGATGTAAACAGCTTCTATCCATTGTCCCAACAGTGGGAAAATTAGAAGGTTATATGAATGAAAAGGATGATTTTAATTACAAGCAGATTAGTTTTAAGGCTCCAGTGTGGTCAGAGAAAGGGAAACTACTTCCCCTTAAAAACAAATAAAACTTGCATCTTTACAAATTTTGGTCTGGGTTGGGGTTGTGGTTTTGTTTTTTGTTTCGATTTGGTGGTTTGGTTTTTTTACACTTACTGCAAAAGATGATTAGATGTTAAAGGCTTTTATAAATCATTTCCTCAGAGTTGCAGTAAGTTGGCAAAAACTTATTTTTGATATATTTAGTATGCTTAACAAATTCAGTTGTTTGAAATAATAAAACCAAAATATACTCCAAAGGTTATGAGTCAGATCTGTCATTGGATGTTCTAGGTGGATTACACTGCTGCAGATATCACAAATGTGGGGTTTCACTGAGCAGTGAAGCCTCTTCCAATTGCTAGTGACATGGGGTTTTAATTCCCTCTCTTTGCTTTCATTTTCCAGGGAATATACTGAGATGGAAATACTTAATAAAATACATGCAATATATTTCTACTTCAGGAATTTAAGATTGATTTTGCTTCATAGTTCACTCCAATGTTTGCAAGTGAAGTCCTTAAGCATTGTGCCAGTACATGAATGAAACTGATACTAAACAAAATTGCATTGTCACAAACAAGATGTTAAAAGTTTTGACTGTGTTCAGAAAAAAAAAAAAGCTTAAAAAGTCATAATATTAAGCAATATTTTGCACCTTGCCTTTTACCTCATGTTCTTTAGCATGTACTTGCATTGCTCTGTTAACATTTTCCTCTAGCACCATGAGGACAGAAAGTCTTTCCAGACAAAAAAAAAAAAAAGAGCTTGAGGAACTAGAAAACCAGGAATTTATACAATATGCAAATGAGTCAACTGTCAGACAAGGAAAAATATATAAATTGTTAGGAATATTGTTATTAATATTGTTATGAATATGTGATTTGTGTCAAAAAAAGTTACTTTAAAAAAAAAAGTAGGATAATAACAAGTTAGTAATCTACATGCTACGTGGTTGCTGCTTTATTTTGGTGTTCTCTGTCAGATCAAAAATGGTTTTATTTTAAGAATTTAGTCATAGCTATAGTTCAGTTGGAACATTAGCTTGATGATTAGCTGCTGAATGATGTTTCATTTAGTTAGCTACAAACTGTAATGAATGTCTTGTCAAAAAAGAGTCCCAAATCTGTGTCCAGATTATCTTGGATAGCGTACAGTTTCTTTTTGTTGTCACTTGTTGAGCTGCATTCTGTGAGCTGTGGCGTGGTGCCGCAGTTGCCACTCACAAAAACAACGTCGTGTTGCTAGCGCAGGGGCAAAGACAACTTGCATAACGTGTTGGTGAGATCAGCACCTCTGGTTTGTAGAAAGCTGTTGTCCACTGGTCCAGTACGGTTCCTGCAGTTTGAGGACAGGCATTCCTAGCGTTTCAGGCTGTCTGTTCTGGAATACTGACTGCCTCTTTTCAAATATTTATTTCAAAGGCAACCCACTGAAGGTCGATCCCGTGATGGTGGTTTACGTCTTGGAGAGATGGAGCGGGATTGTTTGATAGGTTATGGAGCCAGCATGCTTTTACTGGAGAGACTGATGATTTCAAGTGATGCCTTTGAAGTGGATGTCTGTGGGCAGTGTGGCTTGCTGGGGTACTCTGGCTGGTAAGTTGTCCAAATTTTTTTGTGAATCGTGGTGTGCCCTCCTCACTTCGTGCATGTGACTAGTTTCATATTTCAAAAAAAATCCTTCACCTCAGGTGCATAGAGCAAAGTGGTACAGAGTGAATGTGCCTCTGTGTAACAGAACCTGGCTCTTGGCTGTAGTGCTTCTCAGTTTTGAAGTGCTCAGGCACCAGTCAACAGTCCCATGCACCTTAATTAAAACCAGTGTCAGTATTCAGAATCGGTGTTTGGAAAATTAGTGATGGTGATGGTTCATTGTTATGGTCTGAGGGAAGCTGGGACTCAAATGAGTTTGTAGTCAATAGGTCAGGGGTCTCTCCTGTTGTGAGAGTACAGGTATTGTGTTCCACAGCCAGCTGTGCTTGTGGGGAAGGCTACCTTCTGTCTGTCTGCTGTCTTCCTTCTCATCCTTGCAGAGGATTAGCAAACCCCTTATCCTCCATATGATCTGTTTTTAAAAGGGGAAAATAGCTGTAAATGCACTCTACTCAGAAATGAGGTTACTAGCTGGGCCAGTTAGGGATCTTCCTGGTACAGTCACGTGTTGAACCTCACAAGGCTGAAGACAAAGAGCAGGCACAGAAGAAAACAACAGCTCCTGATTTCTTGGTTTTTAGCTTTGGAGCTCAGTCACATAGGTACCACCTTCTGTGGTACTCTCCAATGCCTTTTGCTTTGTAGTCTTGTAAAACAAGGAGCTCCTCTTCAAAGCATCAAATAAACCAGTCCCATGTTGGAGCCTGAGAGACATGCAGCTGTCTGGATGGAAATCATCTGGCTTCTGCCCAAACGCCTTGTCCCTAAGAAACTTATCTCTAGACTAGCTAATGGCATTGCTGACTTACTCTGGGTCCTAAGCCAGTACTGAGTTTCTCTCCTGCAAACAAACTGGTTTTCCATTGTAGGGAAAACACAAAACTGGCTGTCAAAACTATGTGGAGCTTACCATGTGTAACACTTTTGCTCTAAGAGTCTCTTATGTACAGTAATTTTGAGATGCTAGATTTAAAGTTACTCTGAGGCATATGGGAAATGCAGCACAATAATTAGAAAATAGGGAAAGTTCTTTTTATTTTCTTCAGAGGCAAAGGAATGTTTTGCCTTTGGTTTTGGTTTAGCCAGGTAATTTATGAGATACAATGTTCTTTCAAGCTTCGTGAAAACAGGTGCCCTGGAATCCAATGACTGAGAGTAAAACACAAATGCTGTGAGTTCAAGTTACCCTAATATTTATGTGAGTGAAAGATGAGGAGTTGGAAGGAGGAGGAGAAAGATCATTTCTAAATGCCTCGGAAGAACGTTGTTGGAAAGTTGCCACATCTTGGATAGCAGTATCAATCTGTTGAGAGGCAGGAAATTAGACTTTATTCACTTCAGTGCTTCCAGAGTGATTCTTTCATGATATAATGAAGTAGGGAAGTAAGGTGTGTTCTCAGTTTGTAGATGTGTAAAAGTGACAGCTACCATTTCTGCCCCTGGTCAGACCTATCTTCTGAAATGTGTGGCTTCCAGCCAGAAACCAAGCACTACGTTTGTCTGCTCACAGCAGCAGCAATTTTGCTCCTTGTGGAGCAGAAGTTCAGACAGAGGTAGGTAGATGTGAAACTCAGAGGAGATAGAAGGCCTGCTCTGTGCATCTGAGTACAGTTGGTGATTTTCAGTTGGGCATTGTGCTGCTGGCTTTTGTGCAGTATTTTTGGGAGTCTTGTTTCTCATGAGTGCGTGTACACTGTATGTAACAACTGAGTACTTCTGATCTGGGTCTCTTAAAACAACCGCAGTGCAAATAACACTTGAAGGAAGTTGTCTGAAACGAAGGGCCTGCCATAAGTCAACCAACCAACCACTTTTGTGTAAAGCACTTCCCTAAAAACTCACATGCAGATGCAGCTCAATATTTTTTTTATAACAGCCTGACTTTCAGGACAGTCCTTGAAGATTTTCAGAGACCACAGAAAGTATGGGCACTTGGAAGAAAATTAGGATTTTAAAATACTGTTGCATTTTATTTTTTTAGGTCATGTTAATGTATTTTGAAGTTTGTAACAAAGTTTAGTAACTCTTTTTAAATAACTGTGAAAGAAACTGCTCAGACAGAGCCAAGCATTCTTGCAGTCTGGTTCTGTGAAAAGCTGTCTGATGTGTGAGAGTAAGCAGTAAGAGGTAGTTTCTGCTAAATGATAGGCTGTATCTACCAGTAGCTGAAGCAAGTGGCCCTATAATGAGCATCACAGTAGAGACCAGGTCATTAAGAGAAACTTCCAAAGGGGCCTTTTCACTGATTCTGGCATTAGTAAGACATTACTGCAAGAAACCTATTAGAAACATTGTTTAATGGCCATCATTAAGGGCACTTGTCTTCAGGAAGATGAGCCCTTCCTCCCAGGTGATGACTAGCCACTGGGTATGTTTCCCTGCAGGATAGTAGCAGCAGATCAGTGTTGGGGCCTGAACTGGTACTTTGGCAGGGGAAGGGGACTGTTGTGGCAGTGAAAGTTTGTCCCCATAAAAAATACAACGGAAACTTAATGTGGCATACCAGTGTTACACAAGTTTCCCATCTTTGTTGCTGTACAGATGTGTAGGAGCAAGACTCTTGATGATGAGAAATTATTGTGATCCCTAGAGTCTGAGCATTTTAAAATACATGCGAAGAAAAATTTTGCTTGTGGTCTGGATTCTGCCTTGGCACAATTGATCTTTCAGATACTTCAGTTTCTATGATCCTAGTTGCACAAAGCTTTATGCTTTATGCTTCTGAACCTTTCTGAGTGATCCTCATCCTGGCAGAAAGCAGGCCCAGAATGGTGTAACTTCAAGCCTGGGTACAGTAGTCTCTGCTCCTCAGTCTCTACTAGCTGTAATCAGATGCCAGACATCTGCTCATAGCGGAAAAGTTGTGCCTTATCGGGCTTCCAGAGTTTGCCAGGCTTCTTCTATTGAGAGAAAGTGCTTGCTAGGTTATCAGAAAGCAGCTTCTGTTAGGTCACTTTCACCATAAAAACCTATCCCTATAAACTCGAACTGGGAGAGTAGTTATGAACCTGTGATTGAGCTCTGCCCTATTTTAAAGGCATGCTAGCCTGTTTTAAAAGTGTCTACAGGAAAAGCTTGTCCCAGGGAAACACCTTGCTCAGTCTATATTACCTTCTTACTGTCTACAGTCAGATTTAGGCAAAGCTGAAGTAATAACTTGGAATAAGTGAAGTTTCACTCTTCATGAACTGCAGAAATGGAATTAAGGCTTCTGTACCATTAGTTAAAATCTCTCTTGGTTTAAAAAGAAAAATTAAATACCTCAAGTATGGAGCATGTGGAGATCAAGGCAACCACAGTTTTCTTGAAAAATAAGCATCTCTTTGTCTGTGAAAGAGAAGTAGTAGAGTCTGAAAAAGTAGCTGGAAAACTAATGCCAACTCTCATAACCAAGAACCTTCTTAACACTAACCAACTATTGGTACTGTCCCTGTTGACTTACATGCTCTAGGTCAAGTTCAGTGGTAACAGAAAAAAGTGACTAAACGTTAGCTTTATTGTAGATGTTAATTCTTGGCCTCGTTCTGTGTCCCAGAAGCATGCAGGGATTTTGCTAATTCCTCTGTAATTGGACCTTCAGCCTGTTATGACTTTACAGCATTAATACAAATTTGAAACACAAAATCAAAAGAAGAGTTCTGTTAGACCATTAAGAAGTGCTGACTCACTCTGTGTTCCCAAAGGCCTGGCTTTCTCAGTTTTCCAAAACCAACGGATGGAATGTACAGGGGAGAGAGGAAATAGGGAGGTTGGAAACTGATATGTGCAAGAAAGATTTTTAAATTTCATTTGTGTGGACATAGAGTATGGAACAAAAAAAATTTAAACAGTTGCTACCACTATTGAATTTGAGTCCCGATACTAGAAAGATGGGTGAGTGAACAATCTATATGTTCCTTATGTGCTCAAGGTCATAGCTATATGGCAAAAAAAAAAAAAAAATCCCTTTCCCACAGATTTTTAAGATCGTTATTTGAGTAAAAGCACAAAGAATGTGCATTAAAGCAGACTTACTGGTTTCCTGTCTTGACTAAAGCTTTGGCTGTTCACACACAGCAGTGCAAGGCAAGAGATGCGTCTTTTTTGTAATATGAACTGATTAGAGGCATTATAGAGTGAAACTGCATGTAAGGAAAAAGAACTGTGAATCTTCGTTCTTCCTGTCTCTTTATTGTGACATAGATAGATAGATAAACAGAAACTAGACCATTAGCCATCATTTCTGCTATACTTAACTTTGCTCACCTCCTTTCTCTCATTACCCAGTGCTGAATTTCTGTTGGCTGAAATGTGAGTGGAGAAGAAGAAGTGTCAGTCACATTAGCTACTGAGCATTGTGATTCTCCTCTAAGAAAACTAAAGGTTCAACTCCTGTTCTCTTCAGTCAGGTTATTTAACGGCTTAAAATTATAACTTACTTAAGTGCTAAAATGCGTTTCAAGGACTTGGCCCTTTGTAGGACTGAGCTCAGTGTTTAAATGGAGATGGACAAAGAAACCAGTGGAAGCAGTTTTGTTCTGCAGAGCTTCAGTCATGCACCAACTCTTTGTCTTTGTTTGTTTCCCTAGGTGCCACTACTGCAAATCATCATGCCACGTGTCTTCTCTGCGCATACCTTATGCCTGTAAACTCTTATTCCAAGAACTGCAGTCGATGAACATCATACCTAGGTTAAAACTAGCTAAGTATAATGAATGAAAAAGGTGAAAAAGATGGGAAAAAGTACTTCAGAAGCTTGTATCCAGCTTACATAACTGGAAGATATTTTTTTTTTTTTTGTGAGCAGGAATAACTCTAAAACCTGAGTGGGTTGAAGGGAGGTGCAAAACAGTGTAAAACTCTTTCTTACATATCCTACCTGTTGTTAACCTGACAGGGGAAACTGTTAGTACAAGACACTAGGAGGACTTCTGAAAGCCTGTATTAGCCTGAGTGAACAGGACATGTGGGAATTGTGGAATAAAGCCATGATCCAGCAAAGCACTTGCATCACATCAGACAACCCAGTGCTTGGTTTTGAAAAGTGCTTTGCTGGGTTAGGGCTTGGGCTGAGCTAAATATAAATCTTATTCATAGACATTAAAAATGTTTGTTTCCATAGCAGTATAATATGGAAGAATAATAAATGTTTTAAATAATAATGCCTGAATATGTGTTGATGGTTGTGTAAGGATGGTAAAGCCTTCTCATAATAGCTAAGCCATTTTCCTATTCCTAAAGCATTTTGTTAAAGGGCTAAAATTTTGTTAAGTAGTGTCAGTGAAACCGCATTCTCAAGGACTTGAAATCAGACATTTTGATTGGGATTTCAACGTACAGGTCTAGTCATAGGCAAGCCATGATGTGGTTATAAAGTCAGTCTGAAAAGATGGGCTGCAAACACTGGGCACTGTTGCATGTTGTCCTAGGACTTCAGAACCTTTTTTAAAATACTGGCATCACTAAAACTTCAAGAACAAAACAAAGTAAAACCAATGAAGAACAACAAATGCTCCACTGATAGCAAAGCAGGTTTGAATGACCTGAAAGGATTTAGAAAGGAAACAGCTGAATTTTTTCATGCGATCTAGAACTGAAGCAGTGGATGAACAGTCACTTAATACTCAGCAAAGCATATGGTTAACTTTTTAAGCAAAGCAGTAGTCCTGCTGAAGCCAAGATGAAGTATGTGCATGAGAAAGAGTGCTCCAGAGAAAGGCAGCACTCTACAGAAGTGAGGATAGAGAACACTGCCTATGATCTGGAAGTCAAGATGCTCTTTGGCTCCTCATATGGCTGAATTGTGCGTGTCAGTCCTGACACTATTCTTGCAGTCATGTTGCTTCTTTCTCTTAGCTGCTTAAGAGGCACGGATGAGCATCAGTTAGAGTAGACTTGGTTTTTAAGCTTCCACCAAAATGCTTAAACCAGTGGGTTTGTGTCTGGGCTTGCAAATCAATTCTGAAGGGATAGACTACATTTGCTGCTTTTTGCAATTGGACTAATGACAACATTGATGTCAACACAGCACAACTGGATCGGAAGAGCTCTTGAAGCACCTCTGCCAGGATCTGAAACCACTCAGGGTTATTTACAAAGAGTTGCAAGAGAGTGACTTAACCTCTTATTGGAGGAAGAGGTTAACCAAAACCACCAACCAAATTAAGAACCTTTGCTTTGCTTCCTGAGCTTGCCAAACTGAGGCTCGGGTGCACCAGCAGAGGGAGTGAGGCTCAAAGGCTACAGGCTGCTGCAAAGGGAGTTTTACCTGGATCAAGGACACTACACAGAGGGTAAGGTGTTCTGGGTAGCTAGCCTTCTCCTAAGTGGTCTCTTAGGTTAGAAGGTCAGAGCTACAGGACATTAAAGACTAAGCAATGTGTACAATTACACCTGCAGGAATTTAATCAGACGTAACAAGGATGGAGGAGAGGAGCAAAGGGGTTTGCCCATGAATAACTATTGAGAAAAGAGGTGTGTGTGCAACCCTGAGGGGTCACCTTGCAACTAGTTTACCTCAAGCTGATGAAAGCACAGGGATGAAAGATTTTGTGAGGATGAAGAAAGTCCTCTGCAGAAGATGAAATTTACGAAGAAAGGGATGGCCTTAGTAGTGATGGATCCAGTAGAACATAGAAACTAGGTTATGTCTGGCAGTAAATGAGGGTCACCCCCTACCAACTAGTCTGGTGATACCTACTTCAGTTCCATTTATACATCATTGCTGTCTAACCTAAGCCAGTGCATACATCAGAGGCTTGAGTGCAGATTTGAGTTGAAATTTTTGCCTCTTTAAGAGGCTATCTGTGTTCCATCATAATAGACACCTGCAAGTAATCTCTTGGCATTGGAATAAGCTTCACAAAACCAGCAGCAGAAACAGATCAAACAGCTATGGATTCCTGGAATACAGTCGGTCAAAATGGCAATTTAAGGAAAGAATCCTACTGCAGCCAGGAAAAAATGATGACATGTGGACTGATGAGGTAGAATACATTCTCGAACTCCAGAGCTGTCAAACTGCTTTCCTCTGGTAATGCTTTCCTCATCGTTGCAGCCCTTTCAATTATCTTCCTAGCCAACCTCCCCTCCCCCCCTTTTAATGCAGTGAATGCCTTCATGGGGAGGTCTTATGTCTAACCTCTGTACTGCTGTAACTAGACTTGCCCAAATCAACCCTGCCATGACTGTCTGATTGCTGAAAAAGATACAGTATTCTGGACAACATTTGCAAAATCTGAGGGCTTTAGCACAAGGAACTGTGCTAGAAAACTACCATGAACTTTTCATTCTGTTGCAACTTCTTTCTCTCTTGTATCTAGCGTCCAGGAGAGGCTTTTTAGAAACGCTCTTTAGCGTGAAGGCCATTAGTGTTAGTCCCAGCTGAAATGCTAAATATTTCCTGAGATAAGCTGGATGTGTGTGCTGCTGTTGGAAGAGATAGCTACCTCCATATAGTATGTTTAAGTTGCCATTTAGTTCACAAATAAAAGACTAAGGGCCAGTCTGTTTTCAGTGGTGCCCTGTGATAGGGCAGTGGGTACAAACTGGAACACAAAAAGTGTCACTTCAACATCAGGAAAAACTTCTTTACTATGAAGATGATGGAGCACTGGAACAGGCTGCCCAGAGAGCTTGTGGAGTCTCCTTCTCTAAAGACTTTCAAAACCTGCCTGGAACCTGGATGTGTTCCTGTGTCGCTTGCTCTAGGTGATCCTGCTTTGGCAGGGGATTGGACTAGATGATCTCCAGAGCTCCCTACCATTCTGTGATTCTATGACTAAATGCTATTAAAAGGTAGAAGCATTTATGGGCCTAGAATTCAGTAATCAAGTCTTAACTTCACTGCAAAGGCATTAAAAGCTACCCTACTACAAAGCTATGTCCAGCTCTGCTGTTCTCTTGTGAGAAACAGAGTCAAGGCAGGGATGGGCTACAGGATGCTACAGGGCACAGCAAAGTGCAGATCTTTTGCAACTGTGGACAAGGTAGCTCACTTGTTCAGAGGTCAGAAAAAAACAGCTTCACTGCAAATCATTTACATAACTCTTACAAGTTTCTAACCATTTTTTTAAGGTAAATGGTTTTTTAGACACTAGAAAAAGAAACTTCATAGAAACATGAAACCAGACTGGACAATTCTGGTGTTCAAAGAGGAATAATATGAAATATAGGCGTACTAAGGTTGAACAGTTTTAAGATGTGGAAAGTAAAGGGCTCCCACCAAGCACAGTTGATTTTATTTGTAATGTCCATATCTCATTAAGAGCTTTGCTTACCAAAAAAAGCTTCAATGTGCAGCAAAGAGCTTTTAATTCTTTGGACTCCCTACTTAGTTGTTGCTTAAACAGAGAGGAAAACCAATCAAAACCACAGACCCATGATGATGAGAAATTACCTTCTGTGTTTTCACAGGCTTTCTGATGGTAAATGGAAAAACGTCTTTAGTTTATAACAAAATGGGAGTATGTCACAATTAAAAGCCTGAAAAGACTGAAGAATATTTTATCAGTTATTGATAACAAATTAGAAGCTACCAAATAGCACTGTGCATCTGCAAATCAGAACACACCTGCAAAGTCTGATGGTAAGAATAACTGGTGTCACACAGCTGTAAAACCAAGCTGGAGGGGCTGAAATCCTGGCTGTGCTTTCTCTGCCTCAAGGCTTTTGAGGGCTAGGATGGCCCTAGCAGAAAGGAGCACAAGCCTTGAAACAACCTGCCTGGCTTGCAGCCCTCCCACAGTGACCTACAGGAGCCGTTTGGGGAGCACAGGCATCTCTGGGCTGTGGCACTGAGCTGCTCAGCACTGCTGAGAGGCCCCTCCAGCTGGCCTCTCCTCCAGTTGGAGCTGAGGATTGTTTTACAGCCCATTGCCGATTCAGCAGGGCCATGGGGCACTTGATGAATTCCCTCCTCTAAAGAGGACGTGACTTGCCCAGGGCCACAGAAGGACTGTGCCAGAACTGGGATCAGGACTCTGCAGTCCCCAGGTACCAGACACGTGCTTGCCTTAAAACTGAGCACTTCATCAAACCGTAAAATCCAGCCAGATGGTGACTCTTTGCTATTATCTGGACCAGTGCTGAGAGGCTTAACGTGTGCAAGGCACAGTGAAGATCTGGATTCCAGTTTCTGTGTCTAAGGCTCAGAAGCCCAGAAAATGGATCCATGTTTTAGACCTAGGTGCTGCTAGAAACTTGAGCGTGTTTGAACCCAAGTTCTGACTTTGATCCATCCTTCTCATGAAACTTTTCCGTCTCATCCTGGACCCACCAGTTTCAGTGGGGGAGTTCTTTGGGAAGGGGTAGAAAGGCACATGAATAAGGATGGGCTACTTTGTCAACCTTACTCTGCCCTGGGTGCATGACCCCAGTCAGACTCTCCCAAGTATCAAAGACTGCATGAATCAGACAGCAGATCAATCTTGCCTCTCAGCAATCACTTAAGAACTCAGTAGGTGGATGCAGGAGGCAAATATACCTGCTCTGCTTTCCATACGTATGAAAGTACATCCCAGAACATCCGAACTCTCGGTTAAAATCTCCAAACCCAGGCCAGAGCAAGTAGATATTTTGCAGTGGGAATTTTTTTTTAAGTTGTTTACATGGCTTTATTCCCATCTCAAATCAACAGCAAAAATGTGTTTGCTTCTCTGTGAATAGACTTGGGCCTTTATTCCATCTTCCAAAAAATCCTTCCAAGCTTGTGAGCAGCCCGTTGCTCTTTGCATTTTGCTGCTGAGAAAAAACCAAAACCAAAACCAACAATCAAACTCCTGTATTTCTCCTAATTATAGTTTTCCCTTTATTTGTATATTCCCCAAGGCAGATGCCCCTGAGGTGGTTCCAATGACCACATATTATATCCAATAACTTCATTGTGCATGTCTTTATCCCCTTCTCCCAGACAGTGTATCAACAGCATGTTAGTTCCAAATCAAAAGCAATTCCCTGCTGCTAAAGCCTTTGTCTTTCATTAGCATGAATTTTGGGGAGCTACTTGACCTATGCATGTGCTTTACCGTTCCAGATGGTACATGGTAGTTATTGTCCACTCAGACTTAAAAACAAAACACTACAAACAGAAAAAATAACTCTAAACCTAAGAAAATAAATCAGTGTGCTAAACAGTAAGGTTCTAATTTTTTATATATGTAAGATTGTGTTCTAATAATGGAAATTATTTAGTTATTAGGAAGCTAAGGTTTCTCCCAAACTCCTTGTGAACAGGAAACTTAGACTCTGAATTCAGGCCTCATTCTGCCTGTCAAAGGGAGGCACCGAAGGTAATCCTCTGTGCTCCAGACAGATCAAAAGAAACTCATTATCAGTTGGTCATCTAAAAGGATATGACAGCTTCACATCTAGCTGTTGGGCAGCTTAGATGCAGTCTGGAATAGATCTTTTCTGTGTGCTGCCTATAATAGCTTTTAGGGCTGGCTTGTCTTCCAACACACAGTACAAATCCTCTGGTAACTAGTACCAGCCACACACAACAAAAGCCAGCTAAATCTGGTGTAAGCCTAGAAATTGATGACTGTTTGCCCTTTTCTCATATTCCAGTCAGCCAGAGCCTACCAGGCCAAGTGTCCTGGGCAGCAGCTCTGGGGGCAGGAGCTCTTCTAGACTCCTCTGACTACCCAGAGGAATGCAGAATACCCTTCCTTCATGCAGACTGAAGCTGACCGATGTGAACAAGATGTTTTCACTGATCCGTTTTGACAACACTGGCACTGCACTTCTCCATGAGCCTGGGAACTGGAGGTGAGCAAAATTCCTTTCACAAGCATTAGTAAGGGAAGATCATTTAAGGCTGACCTATGCTTACCTTCCACAAAACTTGGCTTCAGACAAGTCTACAGCTACAGCAAGCCAGCTGCAATTCATGTTACTTTCCAACTAAAAGGAAGGTACCCCCTGCCTGGTGCATGTGCAATCCATCATTTGCATGCCTCAGCTTTTCTGCTCGTTTTCTCCCAAAGAGCTGCATATGTGCCTGCCCTAGCCACTTTCTCTCAGTGCTTGTGTCAATTAAAGCCTTTTGAAGGAATCTGTGCACATATTTACCTAGGAAGCCCTTTGATGTTCCTCTTCCAGTTCTTGCATCTGTCAGCATCAAGCTCCTCAAAAACATATACAACATTGATTCCAGAAGTAATTTTTCAGCTTACTCCATATCCTGTCCTTCACCTGTATGCATAGCTTCCTCAGAGGTGTTAATATATGTAAAATAAAGTGAACATTTCCTGTTTCAGTAATAAAGATGAGTAAGTGAGAAAGGGAAATGTCTACATTTAGCCTGTATCTGGGGCTAAACTACAGCAGTTGCTTTAACATCCAGTGACCACTCCCCAGCAGAGAAAGGGGGATTGGGAAAAGGGAAGGACACCCATGGGTTGAAAATGAAAACAGATTTAATTAAATAGCTGAGCTAATACCAATGCAAATATAAATTATACAGAGCTATACTCAGCCTAACAGACATACAGTAGTCACAGGAAGGTGGTCCTCAGGAGCAGAATGGTAAGCCCTTCGAGGGATGGAGAAAAGCAGGAGAAGGCAGAGAATGAGCAGGATCAGAAGGAACCTCCTCCCCTGTTATAATGAGCATGATGTTTATGATATGGGATATACCTGTGAGCCACCTTGGGTCAGCTGCCCTGGCTGACTCAGAGCTACTCAGGGCCTGCAGACCATAGCTGGTCTAGTATTCTGATCCAGCCAGACCAGGACAAGATCCTGCTGTTTCCTCCAAGGGATTTATCTGCTAGATGAACACGGGATCACAGGATGTTAGAGGTTGGAAGGGACCTCTGGAGATCTTCAACTCCAACCCCCCTGCCAGAGCAGAACCATAGAATCTAGCGTAGGTTGCACAGAAACACATTCAGATGGGTCTTGAAAGTCTCCAGATATGAAGATAGCAGAAAGGGAGGAATAGAGCTGTGAAGCAGGGTGGACAAAAGTGTGGGTTCATTCTGAGAGGAGAAGGCGAGTAAGAAATGTGGAAGCACTCAGAGACTGCAACCACTGCTGAGATAATCAAGCGTCACTGCATGTTTGGCTGCTGCCAGCAGACTTGCAATCTGGACAGAGATACATTGGATCTAAAAGGATCCCCTGGGTCACTGAACTCAGGTCTCTAGTATTGAGACAACTATTTTATGTGACTCCTTTCAAAAGCCATTCACACTCCTTCCAAAAATAAATGCAGGTCCTTTTTCCTGACAGTCCATGGGAAAACTTACTTAGAATGTCAACCTAGAGTTGCTTCAGATGTTCTAGCTACATTAATAGATAAAAACGTATATATTTTTGTTCCTGTGCCAACAGTTTTCTTTTGTTGAAAAAGCTCTTCTTGGTGTTTACCCCCAAAATATTTATGTGGGCATCTAAGTACTGATGTTTAGAGTCTAGCACCAGCGTAAGGAGCTATTTATGGCAAGCAAAGTTTGTGTGGGATGGCCTATCAGCACAATCAACTGCAAAGGGGGAGACACTCGTAGAAACATGTTTTTGAAAGAGCTTAGATTACCTGGGTGATAAATCGATATGAACTACCATACTCCACTGTCTCTGCTTTTCTAAGCCATCAAAAGAAACTCACTACCTGTCAGTCAGTAAAAGGATATGACAGCTTCACACACAGTTGTTCAGCAGCATAAATGCAGTCTAAAACGTGTCTTCTCTTCCTTTGGTGACTTTGCTTTTCTTTCCATGCACCAGCACAAGTTTGTATTCTTTCTTGAATAAAGGTGCTGGACCTTTCACAATAGCAACTGAGTCTCTCTCCACTAAAAATAAATCATCTGATGCACTGTGGGGTTATACTTCTTACTTTATGGCTTGTAGATGTTCTTGCTGTAGGCAAGAACCTAGAGTGAAAATCCCAGTTGTATAGTTCTTGCAGCCTTGCTGAGACCTGCCCTGTACTTTGTATCAAATCAAATCCTGTAACCCACATGTAAAAATAAACAAACAAACAAACAAACAAAAAAAAACTTGTGACTTGTGCTTCCATTCATAAACTGCCAACCTTTATTGTGCACTTTATTTTGTCACGCGAGGTATCCAGAAGTATGAGATGCTTTTTAAAAAGGCAAGCAAAACCCAAAAAAGTAACAATTACTAAGCTACGGAAATACAGCAGGGAGGTCTGACATACTGAAAAGGGGACTAAGTTAGCAAGAAGACAACAGCATTGACGTTCCACAAGAATGTGGGGACAAGAACAGGAGCAGTGAGTAAGCAGACTGCAACACGGTACCTCTAGTCTAAGAGAAGTGCTGCTGCTGATCCTGCTCAGGCATCACCTATATGGATCGCCTATAGAGAATGTACACCTTTGTATGATGTCAAAGAAGAGCCCAAGCCTCTAGATACCCAGGCTGCTTGAAATCCCATCCTCCCCAACCCTCTGGGGGTGACCCAACATTCACACATCCTGTATTTTTATTTGGCTTGTTTCTGGGAGATCCACAACACAGAAGCGTCTCTCTGAAGCTTTAAAATAATGAAGACCAAATTTTCACAAGCACAGAGTGCCTGTGATGGACATGCAGCAGCTGCTACTGTGGATCTTCAGCACCTGCAGAAGTCATCTCCCTTCCTGCTTGTGCCCTCCTGCCCACAGCCTAATGTGGGTGACAACCTGCCCTCACACAGGAGCATGGGTGAGTGCCCATAGGATGGCTGCCTTGGCCTCCTCATGGAGCTGGCACGGGCCAAAACCAGGCACAAGGCCTGATCGCTGTTGGAAGCCATTCAGACACCAGGTACCCTCCCTGCTTACAGACAGGCCAGCCTTTCCTTTTTTTCTAAGTTAACCCAGGTTTCACAATCCTTCAGATAGGAGCCCTGCTCAAGGTTGACATGTCCCTCATGTTTTTGCACGGCTTCTGCTTCCCGACGGGGCCCATGCCTACACTGAAATAGGGCAGGAAGGCCCCAAAGGACCATCACTTCGTGGGCTCCCCAAAGGGTTCACACCATGCCGCAGTAAAACCTGAGAGAAAAAGGAAAGGAAAAAAGATCCTGAGAAAGGGGAGGAGATGACCCAAGTTTGGCAGCGACAGTCAAAAATATCTTCACACACATCCCCCCAAGGCTCCCAGGTGCATTTGGCAGTGTGGATGAGCTGGCCCCCCGGAGTGCCGGTCCCGCTGTCGGGGCGGTGGCAGTTCGTACCGCCGCGGGGGAGGAGGCCGGGGGAGGCCCAAGGGGGCGCGGACAGAAAAGGCCGGGGCGGGCATGAGCGGACCTCAGGCGGGGGCCGCCGGGAGCAGGAGCCGCCGGCAACGCCGTTAAGGGGACGGGCGGTAGCTATAAGGCCGACTGTGCCCCCGCGTCGGGGCTCCAGTGCAGAGCCGCCGAGAGTAGCGCCAGCCCGGCTGCGCACGGAAGGTGGAGGGAAGGAAGAGATGGGGCTTCCCCAGTGGGAAAGCTGTGACTGCCGGGGGAACGCACAGCGCTTGCTTTGAGTTGTGGTTGGTTTTTGGTGGGATGGTAGGTCGAGGGAGGAGAAGTGCCAGCCTCCCCGGGCATTGCTCTCGCTTCGCCGGGCACGTCCCGTGGTGGGCAGGCCGGTTCCCCTGCCGCGACCTCCAGTGCTTTTCCGTCGTCGCCTCCAGCCCGCGGACTCTTATTTTTGCACTCTCACACCCCGGTATTATCTTTACTAGCCTCCTCTTCAGGCACACTGGACTCCCCGCCCCAAAACTGAGCCTGGGGAGGTTTGCACCGGCCCCCCCGGCCGGCCCCGTCGAGCAGGGCCCGAGGTGCGCGGTGGGCACCACCATCTCTCCCGCTGCCGCCTTCCCTACTGCCGGCCCGCCTAGGGATGCGAAGCCACTGCCAAGTGCTGGGTTTCCTCTTTAGCAACCTCGCCGCTTGTTTTGCTGTGTGAGGTTGGTGGTTGTTTTTTTGGTTGGTTGGTTTTTGTTTTTGTTTTCTTCGCCGAAAGGGAGAGGGAAGGGGGAGTAGTCTGGATGTAGGGAGGGGAGAGGGGGAGAAACGTTGGCTCTGTCCATGGTCAAAGTAATTCAGCTATAATCCCCCTTTCTCTTCCTCTCCTGGAGCTCTATTCATATTCTAATCACAGCTTTTCCTTCCCTAAACCAGCCACTTTTATCAGAGCCCTAGCTTTGCACTTTTACTTCCACTTCCAGCACATACAACCGCTTGCAGAATAAGCAACTTTTTCCACCCTTCGTCCTGCCCCCCTCTCCCCCCGCAACGTGCTAACCCGAAAAGGGATGCTCGCGTCCTCAGGCTAAAGCTGGAAGGGCACACTAGTTTGAAAACCCACACGTTTGAATCTTCTTTTCTCTTGACCATCGGGATCTCCTATCCTGATGCCTTTACCCGGTTCTACGGAAAACTCTCTGGGGTAGCCGCTCTCCGCTAGCACTCAGGCCGGTAGTGGGGCTGCCCCCACCCCGCCGTGCCATCTCTCCCCGGGGCCACAGGGAGACACACGGGAGTCTCCTTCGCCGATCTACAACGAAAGCACAGTTCACCGACGCGCTGGCAACTTCTCTCATCTCTCACCGTCCCCTACCCGCACACATCGCCCCTTGTTTTTTTCCCCCAATAAACTAAGCTTACAAGGTATTTGGGACGCTGTGCGGCTTCGAACGCCATGTGCCCGCCAAGGACCCCAACCCAGAGCCCACCAGGAGAAGGAGGAGGAGGGGAGCTCGGCGGCGCTGCACGCACACCCGGCAGCCCCAAAGAGCACAACCCCAAACCTACTGCCCGTTTGAAGATCTAAGCCAATTTTGATCTCGGGCTGTAATGAGCCAAGGACCTTGGGTGGGGGGTGGGGGAGGGAAAGAAGGAGTGGAAAGGCCGCTGGAACTTTAAATAAGAAAAACGTTTCTAATGCTCTAATAGAAGAGGGAAGTCGAAGTGTTGGGATTGCGTAGATCTAAGGCCCCCCTTTTTGGAGGAAAGCTTTTCTTATTCAAAACAGCATCACAATGGGCTTCACATTGAGCCTTGCCACATCCCCATCTGAGTAGCAGCCATTCATCAGGCTGGCTGGCCTATCAATGACATTTCTCCCATCAGGGCTTCTATAAAATGATGCTTTTTCCCATGAAACATCCGCAAACATTTTGACGGGTCTGGCTTTGCCCTGCTGGATTACGGAGTGTCCCTCTCTCCCGCGCTAACCCACCCCCACCCCCCCCTCAACTATCTGCCTCTGTCCTCCTTCCCCACCCCCTCGCTGCCACCCTGCTCCTTCTCCCCCGCGCATCTCTGAGATAGGGGCTCTCCACACCCCGGGACTTTGGGGCTCCCGTCCCGTCCATGGGAAGAGCATGCATTGCGGGTTGCTGGAGGAACCCGATATGGACTCCACAGGTAAGTGGTGTCCTCCCCACAGGGAGCGGGCTCCTCTCGCACGCCAGGGAGGACTTCACAACTTGACCGTGGCGGCGGAGGCAGAGCGGGCGGCAGCGGCGGGGGGGTGGGGGGGTGGGGTGGCGCCCGCCTTACCGGCCTCGCAGGCAAATGAGCCCGGGCGTGTACGGGGAGCGGGCTGCGGGCTGCGGGCTGCGGTGGGGGAGCTCCCGCTCCTGGGTTGTACTTGCAGATACGATGGAGCAGAGGATTGTTTTGGGTTTTTGTGGGTTATTTTTTGTTTGTTTGTTTTTCTTTTTCTTTTCTTTAATTTATTTTTTCTTTTTAAAGAAAAAATACTTATTTTCTCCTTCAAAGGCTGCGGGCCGGCAAACTAGTTTCCCCTCCGCTTCTAGGTTTAGGCGCTCGTTTAAGTTTGAGCGGAGCCTTTCAGAGGGGCGAGAAAATGAGGTTTATAAGGGAAGATAGTTAATGAGCTAGGGCGAGCCTAGCACCGAGATGATCTTGTCCCGCAGGCAGAGTCGGGGATGGGCTGCTGCGGAGGGGGGGAGTCTGGGGAAGGGCAGGCTGGGTCTCTCTCCTAGCACCCCCAAACGATGGAGCTGGGAAATCGGACAGGAGAAGGGTGTTCAGTCCCACCAGAGAGCACCGCAAGCGAGAAGCCGCCCCGGCAGCAGGCGAAGGGGTACGGGTGCAACGGAGGGGCCGCTGGACCCAGGCCCGAGGCCCGCGCCCGTATACTCGACGGCGGCCTCTGTCGCCCGGCCGGGCCCGGGGGCGGTAGCAGAGAACGCGAGGAGGCAGGACACCGGGCTTTCCCCGGGGGCAGGGCTCAGGCCTAGGTCTTCCCACCGCTGCTGTCAGCCGGCAGACTTCCGACACCACAGCCCCTTCCCTCTAGCTCTCCCACCGACCGTGGCTGTGCACACCCCGCCCTACGAAGCCCTGTTTCCACCGCCCGTACTCGATCCTGAGCGTAGCCCCAGTGCGCCCGTTCACAGTGGGCCACAACTTTGAGATTTAATTAACACCGGAAAACACCCTCTCCTCTCCTTCCTCCAGCCCTCCCGCCCTGACCAGGCGTCTGCAAGGCGGACATCTCGCAGGTTAGGCAGGACACAGCCCGGGAATGGCTCCCTCGCTGACCTGCCCCATCTCCTCCTGCAAACCACTATGCCGGCCGTGATCGCCCCGCCCGCCCGCGGTGGCCGGCGCGGTGGTCGGCGCGGTGGTCGGGGAGCGGAGACCGGAGACCCGGGCTACCCCAGTCCCGCCGGAGCCCGAAGCAGGATCGGGTGCCTCTCGCACTTCCCCGACGGCCGCGGCTGGCGGCGTCCTGGCGCTTCCACGGGGGGGCCGCGGCTCCGTCCCGGCTCTTCTGGGGTCGCCCAGTGCTATGCTGGTGTAGCTAGTGCGAGCGGGGACGAGGCAAGGGGTGGCTGTGGCTTCGGACCTGCTTCGCTTCCCGTCGCCTCGAACCCGCTACGGCCTTTCCCACCTCTCGCCCCCAATGCGGTCTGAAGGGCGTTAAAAACAAACAAACGAACAAAAAACAACCAAAACCACAAGTCTAATCGAAAGCAAAATAAAAAAGAAGGGAAAGGGACATTGCCCAGCCCTGCTCGGCTGCGCCTGCTTTATTCCCGGCTCACCAGGCAGGCTCAGCTCCTCCTCGGCCACCAGCGACATCAGCCGGGTTTGAGCAACTTGTGCTGCTGGGTCCCCAGGACAAAATCTGGGGAAGCTGCTTTGGGGAGAAAGCGCTTGTCGGGGAAGGAATCATTGTGTTTAGGTCAGGGAGCGTGCAGGTCTTACTAGGGTGTAAAATAAAGTTGCGCTTGTGTCCGGCGGCACTGCCGAGATGAATTTAAGGGCACAGCTGGCAACTTCTCGTTGTCGAGAGTAATGGGTGATTAGGGAGGGAAAAACAACAAAACCAAAAGCAAATCAAACCGAAAAAGCCCCGGGTTTTCTATCCCTGCGTTCAAAACTGCCCGTCCTCGGGGTGAACCTCCGTACTATTCGTTCCTTAAATTCAGTATGGTTATAATAAATAGCAGCATGATTGATTAAGATAATATTAATCAGAAAACACTTCAGTCTTGCGAAACAGATGGCAGGAAAAGTAGAGCTTTGCAGTTGTCTCATTCAGACACCTTAACCTCCCTTTCAGAGGACTTAATCCAATTAGCTTTTCTCCTGAGTTTTAGTTGTTATGTAAAGATCCTTTTGCATTGTGGAGAAATATGGCTTCATTGGGGGGGGGGGGAGGAGGGAATCGTTTTAATATCTCAACAGATTGTTTTTCCCTAAAATAGCGGGGTGTGTGTGTGTAAATCACCTACGGCTCTGATTTTAAGGCAGGGGAGCGGTTGGGTTCTTTTTCCCAGCAGTGCCGTGAGCTTCCACCGAGTTCAGCTCAACGTTCCTCCAAAGTGGGCAGTGACCCACGGGGACTGTCACCAAATCTAAATCGACTTCTGGCCGTCTAGGGTTCCGAAAACCCCCCTGTCACAGGGCCCAAGGCCCAGTTTGACAAACGGCACCGTCAGGGCACCTTTAGGACACCGACAGCGCGCGGCCCCGACGGCCCGGCCTGGGCACGGCGCAGCCTAACAGGAGCACCCAGCCCTCAGGGGTCTCCCGTTGCACGGCGGGGCCCGGCCCGCAACGAGGGAGGTGTGCAGTGTCTTTCCTCGCAGCGTTTTGCCACTACCGTTAACTCTTTCAGTCGTTCCTGAATTCCCCGGAGTCGGGCCTAAAGCCGTCGGGAAAACTTGCAACCACCACAGGGGCTCGTCCTTCTGCCCCGAAGTGGTCGCCCAGAGGCACCGTGCCTGGTTTTTGGGGCTCGCAGGAGCGCGCCCGCCGACCCCTGCCCTGTGCTCGACCAGGGTCTTGCCCCGCAGCCCCGTCAGCCCACTGACACCCCCGTGCTCGCAGCCTGCCAGGAGCTGGGGACTGCTGCACCGGGACCCCACCTCCTCCCCCAGCACAGCCCACCGCAGGAGGGCGACGTTCTCGGGGGCAGCTCCGGGAAGCCCTGGAGGGCGGCTAGGGAGGGGGTGGGAGACTTTGAGGAAGGTTACCGGTTTTCACATCCGCAGCCCCCCCTAGTGACACCGGCACGGTGAGTGCGTGGCGCTGTCGGTGGTGGGGTGCGCCCGGGGAGGGATGGGATGCCCGACTGTACCGCGGGTTAGCATCCCGCGGGCGGGGACCGTCCTTGGCCCGGTTCCCGGCACCCCCCTGTTATCCTCTCCAAGCAGGATCCCCCACTGGGCTTTCGGGAGGCTGAAAATAGGGATGTGGGACGGCACGGATGTCCCTTGGGGTTTCCGTCCTCCCCTTCCCCTGGGAAACTTCCTTGCCGCACAGCTTTAGGGAGCAGGGGGTGAAGGAAACAGAGGCGCGTTCTTGGAGTGCAGCTTTTCTGCATGACTCGATAAATATCCCTCCTTATTTCAGTGTCGGAGCCAGGCAAAAACTCCACGGGTTGCAAAGTGCTAGATGGATGAGAACTTTGGGACATGAAGCTGAACCTTAGGAGCTGATTCAAACCCTATTTAAATGAACGGAAAGCCTTTCAGTGTTGTCAAGAACGTTGGAAGGAGTTTGTGTGAACCACGAAAAGCAGATTCCAATGCGTGAACTGAACACATCATGGTGGTGTCCAGATTTTGGTTTATATTCTTATCAATATAGGGATGCTGTGGCAGTGGTGGGTGACCTTTCCTATAGCATGCCATTTAAAAAGAATCTAACATGTAAGCACTGATGAGGAGAGTGAATGGCTTTCATACTCCGGTTCAGTTAATGAAACTGCCAATATTGGTAATAAATACTTGAGTGGTAGTTGGGAAAGTAGTTGTGACATTTCCGAATATCCGATGCTGAAGTGTGAGATCTGATGTCTCAGTCACACTCCAAATGAGTGGTTGATTTTGCTGATGAAAACTGTTTGCTTGTTGCAGTGTAGTTACTAATAGATAAATAGAAGCTTGCTATTTTTTTTTTTCTTTCCTGGAGTAGGTTTCATACTCAAGCAAAAATGTGATTTATTTTTGTTCCAGTAAATTAAAAAAAAAAGTTTGTTACTGTTTCAGGATTTGTATTTATAAAGGGTCTTACCTGCTGAGCAGTTAGGATGAACCAATAATTCTTTTGAGTCCTAAATTTGATATGGTCGGGACATGCAAAAGAAACACTACTGGTCTGTTATATAATTGAATCTGACTATTTGTCTTATGTCATTTCATATCTTATAAGATATCACAAGTGAAAGAAATGGAACAACCAAAAAAAAAAAAAAAAAAAACAAAACCAAAACAAAGCCAACAGAAATGTTTTCTTTTCTGCTGGCTGTGAAGTTTGTGAGACAATGTTTGCGCAGTAGGCTCTGATCCTTGGTAACTCCCTCAGCAGCATCAGAACTGGAATCCAAATGAAAGTTCCAACACTGGATCAGGTCTTCATTCCTGAGGGGGGTTTAATAGCTTTGCAAAATATGTAGGGATTTTTTTTTTTGAGATTTGTAAATTGGTCAAACTTACCTTGAACTTAGAAGAAGTTCATCTTCTGTCTCAGAGAAAAGAATGATTTTATTATTTATTTGTCTGTTAATGAATTAATTCTAAAATACTGGAGGAGGGGGAATTATGATACTTTTCACTGCTCTACAATATACTATTTACCTGCATTAAAGAAAAGACCTCTAAAAGGATGGAAGGAAAAATTAACAAACCAAAACAAACCCCATAAACAAACAAAAAATCCCCCAACTAACTAACTAACCAAATAAAAAAAGCTTCGGTGTTGAAAAGTCATAAAACTGTAGAAAACTATTTAATATATTTAAATTACAGTTTAGAGTTTGCAATCCTCAGGGCTGTATTTTGGTAAAACTCTCATTAAAGATATTTGTGATCCTGCCAGAGCTGTTCCACAGATACACAGCAGTACAGAACCCTGCTTCTGTTTGCTTTGGGAAAATAAGTCTGGTTTTCAGTCCCTGGTGCAGGGAGCATGCAGGCAAGGAAGGTTAGTGTAGCTGTAAAATCTGCAGCATCTCCAAATGGAAACACCTTTGCATTTCTCAATTTGCAAGGAGTTTTCAAGTTAGGACAGCCATAAGGATGTGCATCCTTTGGGATACAGTTTCTATAAGTAGGATTTGATCATAACAAAATAAAGACAAAATCATGTGATCACTGAAATCCATGAGTTGGTGAAATGTTACTGCCTCTTCAGATGAAGACTTTTGAAGAGGTGGCCTTAAATACAGCCAGGGCTTGGTGGATCATAACCATTCCTTTAGAGCAGCAGTGGGCTGTCATGTAACTAATACAAATAAAAGGTCATCCCTTTGGGTCTACTTGATGTGACATTCGAGTCCAAACAATTAGCTCACAATTCTATGAGCAGTGAGGTTTGTGAATTTTCTGAGTTCACCCACTTGTCTGTTTCCCTGCGTCTGTGCTGGATTTTCTATTTGTTTCATTGTGTCTGAAAATGAATACCCTGGACAGTCCGACCCTGCTGGAGCCCAGTGCCCCGGCGGCCGAGGGGATTTGATTGCTAACATTCTAGTTAGGGAGATGGATGGCATAAAGGATGTTTGATGGCTGAGCGATCCTATAGATAACAAGCACAGGAAGCAAGAGTACGTGATGATGACTGAGCCCATGGAGGCCTGTGCAGGTTTTTTTAATATGTCTCTGCTAAAAACCTTTGTACACATATTTTAGGTCCTGTAGAATTGTACATATGTGTCAGAGGGCTTCTGTGAGTATTTAAATCTGCAATAAAATTCACTGTTAGAGATGGGTCCTGATCCTGTGGTGTCTGCTCCACAAGGCAGACACCTGTTGAAGGCCATGTGTGTGCCTCAGAAAGGGCAGGTGCCCAGGGGTAGCTTGTAATGATCCCTCCCAGTGGCTGGGAATGTGTAATAACTTAATTGCAGCTATTTTATATGCATAACTAGCAGTCATGGCCTGTCTTAATTTACATTTATTTTCTCTCAGGAGATTTGTGGCAAGAGCAGTTTATTAAATACAAAGTACTGCCCAGTGTTAGATGTGGTGCTTCAGGTCAATGGCAAAGTCTTTCTGGCTTGCAATTTCATTCCCTGTATATAAATAAGGGTTGTGTTAAATACTTTTGACCATTGTTCCCTTACTGATAAATCTGAAATCAGGAAAAGTAGACAGGGTTAAATAGAGCCTTGGCTCTCGATGTACCCAGTAAGGAAGAAAAAGTTCATTTGCAGCTTAAATTGCCTCAAGACTGAAACACAGAGCTCAGGCTCAGCGTTGTCTCATTTCCTTCACTTCGGCTTACAGTTAAGCACTTTTTATTTTCTTTTATTGGTAAGTGAACTTTATTTCTCTGAGATGAAATTTGTTACAAAACCCAAGGGGCTGATTCACAGCTATTTCACAATCAATTAGCATCTTACCCTGTGTATTTTTCTGCAGGATCCCAAATATTATGGTAATGCTAACCAAAATATTGTAGATAGCTGGAACATTCTCTGAATCAGCAATGCCCTGAAACTTACAACCTTGGAAATTAGAGGTATTAGTTTTAGAGCAGCAGGCTGGGAATACATACTGGGATTTTGCTGATTTTCTAGGCTTGTCATAGTCTGATGCTGTGGTCATTTTTCTGACAAACTTCATGCTGGATCTTTGGGTGCTCGTGAATCCCATGGCTTAGACTCACACACTTAGAAACACAAAATCCTCTTCTCTAGGGGTTTCGATTCACCTGCTGAGAGTGTATCTAGAAATAAAAGAAACAAAAAAAAGAGATTTGCCTGGAAGTAAGGACTACAAATTTGGAGTGTTAGAAATTACTACATTTTTTCTTTTTATTTTTTTTTAAAGAATACTGTCACTAGAAATAAACTACTTGTTGCTCACCCTCTCCTCTTTTTCAGCTTTCACTCCTTAGAATAATGCTATCAGACTGTCTTGTTTTCTTTAATGTAGCCATCTGCACTGGTCTGGATACTTAAAGCAAGAGTTAAGTAGGGTGGACACTGATGTTAAGTCAGGTAGAGCTCATGTGAAAAATGTCTTACAATCAGATGAAAGTTTGCAAATGAGACCCCTAAGTCAACAAAACAGGCATGAGCTTTCTGTTCTTGTGCAGATCTGTAGATTCAGATCTTGCTTGTGCTAATCTTGTAAAGCAATAAAATACCAGAAATGCAAGAAGAATTTAAAAGTGGTGAAAAAGGCCAAATGTAGGGGTAAATGCAGATACTGCAGATACTGCTAAATGCAGTGATAGGAAGGTAAACATATTTTTTTTAACATATATATTTTTTAACATATATATTTTTTTCCCCTCATAGAATCCTAGACTATTTCAGAAGTGCTAAAATTTCTTCAGCTGCAGATAAGGAAGGGCAGTATCCAGGGAGAGCCCAGGTGATAAGTGGGATCTCATGAGCAGTCATACAGTACTGGGAGGAACCACCTGTATCCTGGAGCCAAACCATGGTGACAGCAATGCATACCTAATTCAGAAGGCCTCACAGAACATCCTTTATAAAATCCACAACGTTTTCTCTCACTCTATAACAAAAGTGCAACCTGCTGCAAAAGACCAAAAGCTACCGTGTTTCACAGGAGAGGCTGCTTGTTCTGTTAATATTCTAGGATAAGGCAGAAACAGGCCATTTGTTGATTAAAATTCATGGATGGATGTAGAAATTAGACCAAATCCTATCCTTCAATGGGAAAAAAAGATTTCCTCAACACCCGGACTTGTGTGGTTGCCACCTCACGTGACATTCAGTTTAACCATGAACATGTGGCAGGATGTCCTAGTTAAGCAAATGAGTGTTCAATGCTCTTGGCTTTTGCAGCATAGCTTGTAGGTACCCTGGTCTTGGCTGTTCCCATCTCCAGTGCTCAGAGGAAAGTAAAATCCTTCCTGGGTGCTTACATGTCTTAAGCAACAGTGGGAAACAAAAATTCCTGGCGGACCCTTAAAGTGACAGTGACCTGACAGACACTGTAAAAAGACAGTGCCAGCAAATGTGGAAGCCGAGTCCTGCTCCGCAAGTGCCGTGCATCAGGGTGCAGCAGCAGCAGCAGCAGCATGCAATTCTGTGACAAGATGCCTTCTGTTGCAGTGGGTGTTCCCTGGGTGCATCGTCTCACGTTGGTGGCTGCAGGGAACGGGCTTCTTTCCTGAGCCTGACCTATCGCCCAGCACAGTCCTTCAGCTCGAGGTCTCTGTATGTCAGGTCTGGCCACGCAGCAGGTCAGAGATTTGCTGGCTAACATGCGTAGTACCTCAGGGTCAGCAGGAAAGGAGCTGCACCCATACTGCGTGTGAGACAGAGATCCCACTGCTGACAGGAGTCAGATCAGGACTTCTCAGTTGAGAACAGGTCTGCAACATGCAACTTGCGTCCGTAAAAGGCTGCGTCTTCTGGGCCCCTTGTGGTCAAGAGTAGAACGAGCTCTATTTTAGTTGTCAAGGGAAATTTGGCCGTATGAGGGGCTGTGTGCAAGTGACACATTTGCTAAGGGGCGTGTTGTGTGTGCACGCCAGCCTGTGGCCCAGCTGGGCCTCCTGGAAGCTCCCTGTGTGACACTATAATGCACTAACTCAGAGGAGGAGCGCTTAAGAGACCTCTGAGGTCCGTGGCAGAAGGAGGCATCTGCCGGGTGAGATTTACTCTGTCTTTTGCAAGCTGAGAGCTGAGACACCCAGCAGGGTGCTCTGCTCCTCTGCAAACTGCTCCCTGTTCTTCCTTCCTCCCAAGTGATGGCAGTAACAGATCCTGTGGTTCGACTGACTGGCTGGCTAGTGCAGGTTTCCCAACGTTGGAGCTCACATTCCTCTCCTAAACGCAGAGTCATGGGGACAATACTGGTGTGGAGGCCCCTCTAGTACAAACATTTTTCTTTAAATGAGTTGTGGTAGGGGTAGCAAATGGCCTCCATTGTAAGCGAGGTGGGCAAAACTGGGGAGGACTGCATTTACAGACCAGTTTAATCACATGGATGGAGCAGTGTGTTCACCTCTCCTCCTTGCTGGGTCATTTCCACTTTGAGCTCTGCAAACAGACTGTCTATTGAGCAGTTAGTGTTCAGTGCTGAATATTCAATACTAGACTCTTGTTTTGGTGAGTCTTAGGCAAGAAAAAAAGGAGGAGGAAAGAAGACTTCTCTTTTTTCTCATGTTCCCTCCCTGAGTTTGCTTTGCATATTGTTCAGAGGAGACTGGAGGCTTCTCAGAAAAAAACAGGGTTCTATGTTTAAAAGCACTGGTTTACTTCCATAGTACTTTCTAAGGTGAGGGAAGAGGCTGTGTGGAAGGGGCTAAATTCATACAAGTTTATGAGTTTGTAAGTCTAGGCACATGGGGACTGAGTGAAGACATATATGGCTGTAAAATTAATGGCGCAAGAAATGCTTGTTCTGTATATGCAGATTAGTTCTGAGAGGTACCAGTCTTTGTGGGAGTATATTATGATGATTTATTGATGTCCACTCTGCTAGTTTTGGTAAGCAGATACTCTCTGGGTGTATGTTGAGACCTGAAATGAATTTGTTTCTGTTGTTAGTGCTGTTATTTTCTCACAAAATTGGCTGTGAGCAATGGAGTGGCTGCATCCTTTAACAGTAGAGAGCAACTGTTAGGTTTGGAATAGATGTGCATAAAGTGAGGAAAAGTGTCTACCATCTGAATAAATGCAGTCTTTCTTTGGTGCACACTCTTCTTCAGTCAAGTGATTCTTTCTTTCTTACTGCTGTGGTTACATCCTGATGCATGACTTTCCTTTGCACATATTTGTCTGTCTATTTTTTCTCTCTTGTTCTTTCAGTCTGCCTGACTGGATGGTGTTTCTTATGAGACATATTTACTATTCCTTCAGGAGTTGACCTTTTTCTTCTAATTTTAAAAAAGTCTCTATAGTTACTCTTTCCTCCTGTGCTTTATTTTTGACCATAGTTGTTTCTTTTTCATTCATTGTTTTGTTTCCTCTCCTTTCACTTTTCACCTCCTTTCCAACAACCAGCCTTCTCCCTTTTCTCTCACCTCCCTGAGCCCTACAGCCCCATGTTTCTTGCATTTCTCACTCCTCTCACATCTTTTCATTTGTCATCTTTGTGGCCTGTTTTACTGATGTACTACCCTTTCTGTGTCAAATTGGCCTGTCTGCTTGGTTCACCAGCTCTGGAGGCAAAGAGAAGCATTTCATGGATACTTTGTGCAAATCCTGTCTCTCGTTGAGTCCCAGGCTTCCTGTTCAGCTAAATAACTCCAGCCTTGTGCACTGGTGAAGCAGAACTGAATGAAAGATTTGAGGACACCGTGTCTTCCTCATGCATACTGGTGAGCTGAGGGACCATGAGCTGAGGGTCCATGAGCTGGGAATGTTTAATCCTAGAGCTAGTGTGCAGAGACTGCTGTAGGAGTATAAGAAATGTTGTGATAAGTGCCCGGAAGTGGAGGCCAGCCTCATATGAGCTCTCTAGTGTGCCTCATGTTAATTTTAGAGCATAAGAAGTTAATGAAATCTGGACCAGAAGGGGCATCAAGAGACTGTCCTTTATTCTAGGAGAGAAGAGGATCATAGAATCATAGAATGACTCAGCTTGGAAGAGACCTCAGAGATACCTACTCTAAACTCCCCACCATGGGCAGGAACACCTCACAATTGGACTTGACTGCTCAAGGCCTGGGACTGGCAATTAGGAAGGGACATGTTTGCATTTCCTTGGAAGGAAGCTTTGCAGCTAAATTTGAGAAAGTGATAGCATTTACATTGGTTCAGACAGCAGATTCTGAACGACTGGAGATCTATCATATGCCATGTTGTAGAAGCATGAGGGTGTGCTCTGCTATATGTGGAGCTGGTGCTTGGAAAGCACGTGATACGTGTGATTATCCTACTGCTGGAAAGATTGGCTGCACATTGCACACCCATGTGTCCTTGAGAGGTGAATTTGTGATTCTTGTGTCTGTAGCTTAAATGACCCCAGGTGACAGTGAGGAAAAGTCAGTTCACTGAAATTGAAAGAGGTGAGGTTCTCTTCCCTGTTAAATTAGGAATGGCCTTGATGTGACAAAAGCCAAGTGGATATTTACTGGTCTGTTGAAACTTAACTTTTCAAAACAGTATGATAGAGAAGTATGTTACTGGCAGAGGGAAAGGGTTCCTTATTTTCCATACCGAGTTGGAAATGCAGTAGCAGTACAGTATGTGATTCCAGAGAAGGGATGGATAGGACTTTGAAGTCCTGTCTGATACGGGTTGGAGGCTGCCCTAAGTACCAGAATCAATATGCAGAGAAACCTTGTATTCTAGGATTTCATTGTGCTTGATGTACATTTTCAGCTTCTTAATGAAAAATATTGTTGACAGAGTACTTCAACTGAAATACCACATTTAGATGAGCTTCTGCATAGTACATGGAGAAACAAGAAAGCAACATCTCATAAGTTCCATTTATCCTACCAAAGTATTCTAGGCAAATTAAAGATGATGACCTGTGCTGCTTTTCATTACACCAATTTAAACACAAGATGTCAGTTTTAAAATATAGCTCATCAGATGGGTTAACAGAAAATCAGTACGAGAAGGAAAGACCTGGCTAAACAAAACAAGAGCTCTCACAGATTCAACAGTAATTCTTTGCATTCTTATCATGATGCTCCACCAGAATCACGAGTCAAAGAAAAAAGGACAAAAACATTCCTGCCAGCATCTTGTAAGTGCTCAGGACCAATGTCCATTAACCCTGAAATAGTTCCAAGAGAACTGTATGCCAAGAAATGAGAACAAAAGAAAGGACTGCATCGAGAGTGCCTGACATTTCCCCCTGTTGGAGACAAAACAAAAAGTTAGATTAGCAAACAAAGCACTGAGGTATCTGGCAGCATGTCAGTGTAGCGGCTCTACCATCTGCACCAAGGCCATGTGTCACTGTCCTCCCTGAGGAGCAGGTCTCTTGAAAGAACAGAAGATGGCTATGCAGGACCAAGGAGGACACTGGCATGATTTTCTGCAGGCCTGAAGATGTTCTTGACAGCTCACGTGCACTGCCTGAATGATATGTAACTTGTCAGCCGATGGCACAGAACGAGGCAGCGAGGAGCAAACCTAAGCTCTGTGTGGCAGGTCCACTTTGACGGTCAAAGAGGAGCTGTTTTGTGATAGAGGAGTGTCTGTGTAATGCAGTAATCATAGAGAACAGCAGTTGGATGGTGGCCTTGATGTGGTCTCACAAATCTTTCATTTGATAATGGAGAGGAGGGAGACTACATCACCTATGAAAGTCTAAATCTTAGAAAAAAACCCACTGTGTGGTTAGCTGTCCCTAATAACCTATCTTGCTTGATTTTAGTTGATTTTGGTAGGTTGAATGCCTTTGATGGGAGCAGCTTGCCAAGACTTGCCAAGTCCTGTCTTGTTACAGGCACGTGCTTTCAGACATTGTGGTTCTTGAACCGCTTTGAATGTGCTGCTGTCACCAGCCCTCGCAGCACTCCAGCAGCATTACACTCCTCAGCTGGCAAAGGTACCTAGAACCAGTAGTGCTGTATTGCAAGGTGTGTGTGTGGGAGATTCAGAACATGAGTCCTCTGCTTCTAGTCAGAGCAGGTGTTAGGTGCAGCAGGTACTAGAGCAGGCTTTTAATAGCTTGAGGGTTAAACTTAAGGTTTATCTCCTAGTCATTACTCATGAGAGAAAGGGGTAGTCTCTTTTGTGTTTAAGGGACTGTCCTCATCAGTTGTCTTCTAAGTTGATGTGACTAATTGAACTAAGACATTAATGTGTTAAAAGATACAGTTTTCACTTCCACCAGTGAAAATATTAGTTGTACTAGCTCCTTTTTTCCTTTTTTTTTTTTTGCTTTACTTTCATTCATATTGCAATTAGAAATTAGGTTGGCAGCATGCTAAGGGATAGTCAAAGTAGGTTTGGTCACTATGAATTTAACAGCTGTAGAGTTCACTGTCCACAGCAATGGTGTCACACAGACAGCATGAACAGAGGCCTTTTGGGTGGTGGCATGTCTCAGACCATGTTCTGCAAGACAAGCTCTGCAGAGAAAAGCCTCAATGGATGGTGCAGATCTCAGCATTTATTCTGAGAAGGACAACAAAAGAAGCTGTCAGGGCAGTGATGGTTTTCCTTAAAAAACAAACCAAACTGAAAACCTGAAAAACAAATATCATCCAATCAACTCCACTGCAAAATTTTGCAGTAGATACAGTGTCTGGTTAGTGCCGTGGGCTAGCAAGCTAGAAATTAGAGGTTCATGATTTTCTGCCAGCCTCCTGAGCTTTAAAAGTACTTATTTTACCTGCTAAATCTGCTGTTTGCAACCACTTTCTCTTGGACTAACAGATCAGATGAGCAGCTAGGCAGTGTTGCTGGCCAGCTCAGTACTGAGACACTTGGCAGAGATACTGCAGGAAGAGATGAGTAACTCTTCCCTCTGAGAACAACAAGCAAATAACTCGGAGGGGTGCTAAGACTCCATATGCATGACAGGAGTTCCTCATTTGTCACAGGAACTGTAAAATTGCCTGTCACCACTTTTCAATACTCATTTTTCTGCTAAAATTTAGTGGCCCCTTTATTATTACCTATTATCTGTATTTTATGTATCTTTGCTCACAGTTGGTTACTATCTTTTTCTACATCTGTCTTGAGACCCCAGGGAAACAATTACAAGAGCAGCTGTGAATAGAAGTAAGGAGTTAGACTGTTGCAGCTGCACCACCCAAGCTGGTACATGGTTTAGGTAGTAGTTTGGGCCCTGGTAAATCTCTAATTCTTATTTCAGAGGTAGCTCTATTTCACTGACAAGCAAACTTCTGCAGAAGAAATGCTGGTCCATGTGCATCTCACTAAGTAAATTGTCATACTCATTGGCAAACTGCTTTAAAGTTCGAAGGGGCCAATCTGGAACTGAAGTTGTATGAGGAATTTCTATGCAACTGGCAGGGCTGTGGTGGAACAAGCATATGGTGGCTGTGTGAACTGATGTTGTGATTACCAAAAGCTTTATCTTTCTAGGCCGTGTGGTTCTCATCTCATACAATTTAGAGAAACAGTGATTCACAATTATGCCAGTGGTACCAGCACATCCAAATCAGAGGATATGGCATAACTGGGGAAAACCAGAACTGTTAGCACCACTGTAGGGTACTGAGGTGAGGCAAAGTGCACCTCAGAGCAGATGACCACAGACTTTCATTCTGCCTGTAAAATCTCTTAATCTTTCTTCACAATGGACGGATGTGCCCATGGGCTGCATCCAGCAGTTCTAGGTATGATCACCTCCCAGATGTGCAGGAGCAACCTCTCCATCTGCTTTTGCTATCCTGCTTGCATGCCAAACAGGACATGGTGGCTCTTAAAGGCTAGAAGATGCTGTGATTACTGGTTGTGCTAATACTGAAGCAACTCTTGCCCCTCCTGGCAGGACAACAACTGCAGAAGCTACTGCAGGCTAGAGTCAGGCCCATCTCCTCTTACCCTCTGCAGAGTGGAGCCCAGGTGGCTCTCACACAGCTCTTGTTGTGGCCATGCACATGTGAGAGCAATGAATGCTTTCTTGAATGCAGGGAGTAATTATTTCATTAAATACACTGGAAGTATACAGGTGCCTCTTCTGTGTTCTCTCAACTGAATCTCTGTAAAGAGAAACCTTTCAAAGGTCTTCCAGGAGCTAAGCCTTTCCTTTTGAAGGAGATAACATGTCAAGGTAATCTACCATCAAAGACATGTTTAAAAAACAGTTCATGCATCTCTTTCTTGATAGTTCATGAAAGCTCCTGTCTCTGAGTAGGTCTCACATGTTTGCCTCTATTTTGGGAGGCCTGCCTTCTCACCTCAGTGTTTGAGGTACCATACACAAAAAAATTTGCTTGTCAGTGTGAAGAAGAGAGCCTTGGTGGGGACAGGGGGAAGTCTTGCAGGCTATTGTTCTGCCAGCTTTTGAAAACAAGCTTGGTCTAAACTTCAGTTGTTAGAAGTGTGGTGGGCACATTTAATGGAAGAGGAATACTGTCATGACTGATGTTCAGTGGATATGTCAGTCTTAGTAAGATTAGAATCAAAAAGAGAAGAGGGAAAATGAGGGCTAAAAGTAGTTTAATGGTTCTTTTTAGTCCATCTTTCAGCACATCATTGGGAACAATATATATTTTTGGTTTCTGTCACAGTAAATGATTCTGTCAGAAAACTGATGCTGGAAAAATGATAGTAATTTGAGTAGCCACCTTTTTTCCATCATGCTGGAATCCTGCAGAAGATGCAATGTATTCAGTGGTGTAGAAAATGATATAACAGAAGTTGTAAGGCTGAAGGACATAGTGTGCTTCATTACAATTCACTTATGACCTTTGTGAAGTTAAAGAGTTGATACAGTATGTAGAGGTGCATCTTCAAAATGCTGTGTAATGCATCTTGTTTGCATTCTTTGCTAATAGGGCTGTAATAGTTTCTCTGCTGTGTCTCAGTACACTCATCAGTATGTGACTACAGTGCATATTACTACTAGATATTAATTAACCTGTTTATTTTACCTGGATTGTTGTTGGCTAGTGCTGATCCTTGCTCAAACCACTGTGCTGGTATATAACTGAGGGTGCAGTACGCTGGCACTTGGGATTTGAAGAAGTCCCAGAGAGCAGGGAGGGGAAGTGACTTAAGACCTGACAGACTGAAAATGCACTGAGTAAAAGTCTGTCCTGTATGGGACAGGATGCGTTTTCTTTTGCTCTCACAAGCACTTCATACTAGAAATCTGAGGTTTATACATGCCGTGTTAATGATTCATCATTGTTATCAGGTCTGATACATACTTCTGCTTAATCACCACCTGAACTCTCCATTATTCTGTAACTCCTCCTGATGTTAAATCTTGTCTGTGAGAATTTTGTAAGGTCCAAGCACAATCATTTAGGTTTTAATCATGTAAAACCTGCCATACCATGTGCTTCAGTGCTTGTCTAGAGCAGTGGTGTAGTGTGATTGATGTCAGTCTTGGGAACAAGGATTAAATCTCAGCCTGGGGACACCAGGAGGTAGCCACAGGTCTGTTCCTCAAGCTCTGCAGCTAGATTGCCTGGGACAGGCTTCAGTTCATCCTGGTTGTACACCTGTGTCTCATGAAGACAAGAGGTCATGAGATGTGTACAGGGCTCTGCCTAGTGGGTTTGTTGTGCTGGGGCAGCATATAATGATATTAACACTGAAAGAACTTACGAAAGTCAGATTTAGTTTGGGCTTTTCATTTTGTTTGCTCTGGCCCTTTCTCTTTTTTGTTTTGTTTTTATTTTATTTTTTTTCCATTGTTTTGCTTTCTTTCAGACAGGTTCTAGTATATTTGAGATGTGCAGGCTTTTGGAGGGAATATCTTAAATTTGAACAAAACCATGATTGTATTTTTTTTAAACAACTGAAGGCATTCTTATTAATACTGGGAGCTAAAAGTTTTGTAAAAACTTTTTTCTTTATATAGACAGAAAAAAATCTACTAGTAGGTGAAGATATTTATTAGAATATTTATTTACACTTGTATCAGTTAGCTTATAAATACAATCTTTAAATAGCTACTTGGTGTTGCCACATTTTGTCATCTACCAAATAATTTGCCACAAACTTCCTGACATTTTTGCTGAAAAGAGTTAGTTTGCTTCATTCTTTCCTGCCAGACAGGTCGTGTATCTTTTCAGGCTTGAAGAATTTCTATCAGCTATTTAAATGCAAGGCCACAAAGACAAAGCCAGACTCAGGCTGCAGTGAGCTGAACTGGGGTGATTCAGAACCAAAGGAGTTGCAGCACATAATTAAACAGTGACTGCACCTACTCCAGAGAGTTTATATCTTGCGGTGTTTATACAGAGTTTATAATTTGCTTTGCCAGTGAAAAAGGAGTGTGTTATATGCACAGTTATCAGAGACAGTGCATCACTGAGGATGGTGAAAATTGCTATTCAGTGACACTTAAAAAGTTTCTTAATCTACTACTTTAGGCAGGGAACATGAGTAAAGATGGCTGCTGCCAGTTCCCTGCTGCTGAGGGAAGAGGATGCTTCCCAGCTTCCCAGCTCTTGGTGCTGGGAGGAAAAGAAAGGGCAGAGCTGGGCATCGGTCTCTCCTTGGCGCTAACGGCAGCCGGCTTTGCTTTTACTCCCTGCAGCTGGGCTCAGAGCCAAGGGAATTATATACAGCCATGGCTGTGTGCTGAAAAGAGGAGGGAGGAGGTAGGGTAATCTTTCTCAAAGCTTCTCGCACCTCTCTCTGATGTTATCCTCGGCAGCGAGTTTCTCTTCACCTCATAGTGATCTATGAGGATCCAAGCTGCTGTCTGCCAGCTCACAGTACTAAAACAGGAGAAGAGAGATGCTATTAGCTCAGATTTAGCTCGATAAAACTAATCTGGCATGAAGCTGCCATATCGTTGTGTTGGCCCTTAGACAAGGAGGTGGTAGCCTCCTCCTCCCCCCCCAATGCAGCTGAGCAGCGTGAGGAGGGAAAGCCTTGAAGTGAGTCACTGCAGGCTTGTTAGTTTGTAACTGAGCAGAAGCTGATTAGACAGCAAAAGGTCTCGCTGGCGAGTTTCACGTTTCGGTGTCACCAACCTTTGAGCAATTTTTGTACAAGGACATGTTGAATTCGAAGAAATATCCTGAAAAAATCTATTGACAGCAAGAGTTGGTTTTGCTGATTTTTCAGAGAGGCTGCCTTTGGCTGCTCCTTTGGCCAAAGGAGCAGGCAGCATGGCCATGAGGCTTTGTAGACTTAGGGCAGATTGATGGTGGATGAGGAAGACACACACAGGGATGTGCTTGCACCCATGAAGATAGCACAGCATGTTCCTGCTGTGAATACAGGCAGAGGGAAGGGAACGGCCTGGAGCTGCCACAACCTCTTGTACACTGCCTGAAAACCAGAAGCACACAAAGCAACAGTGCTTGGAGACTTGCAGCAGAGCCTGGAAATCAGTTCTGAAGGGGTCTCATCAGATCCATTCTGTAGTCCTATGTGTATGCTGTTGGCCTTTTGTTTGCCTGGCAGGGGAGAGTGTGTGTGCAGAGCAATATACACAAGTTTGTGCAACTGCCTGGGTTTAAAAAGCATTTTTCTGCAGGATCTGTTTGGCCGTGACTATTCATATATTTATTTTTGGCATCTAGTGCTGAAATAAGTTATACCAACTTTTGCCTTCTCTAAACCAGATGGGCAGCTTTCCCAAGACACTGGGCTTCTGCTTTCTCTTCAAGCCTGCTGCTGTGATGGGCTTTCTCTGGCTGGTAGACAGCTGCCTGCACTGTGCTGGTAGCCTCATGTGTCTGGGGAGTAGCTTATGAAAAGGAATCTGCAGCCATTTCCATGTCTTTGAAGGTGTTTCTGGCTCTGGCAGTTTGCTGACAGTGAGGTCTGTTTCCCCTTATTTTTTGTGCATCTCTTAACTCAGTGGGCTGGTTTCCTGTCATAAGGTGTGGGGTTACCTTGCAGCCTTCCCACCTATCCCTTCCTTTTCTTGCTTTGACTATAGGAAGCTCTGTGAGCATAAGTTCACTTCTGTCCACATGCATATTCTTGAGAAATAATCTTATGAGGGAGGTCAGTTTATTGTAGCCATGTCCAGGGACTACAGGCAAATTCAAGGATTTTATATTTTATACTTTGTTCAAGGAAACACACATGAAGGTGCAACTTTTGCCTTGAAGTCCCATAACAGTAAATTCTGCTGAGCCTGATAGATTCTCTGAAGTCATCAGGGGGATGCATGCATGATACAGCTTCCAGAAAGAGTAGCAGAGTCAAATCAGTGTAACGCTGTACCTCATCTGACTGGTGGGAATAAATTGGAAATGAGAAAGGACAGGAGTGGCTCAGTATGCACTGTGGAGTGGCAGAGGTCTGAGTAGTTTGGTGGCTGCTGACTCACTAGTAATACCTCTGTGGAAAAGATCTTGGTAGGGCTGAAAACTCCACCAGTGTGGATGGGATAGTGGGACTGGACTTCAGAAAGTGCAGTTTGAACCCCACTGTAACAAAAATCCACAGGAATGTTACACACATTAAGAGTTCTGTCATAACCAGCGAAAACGAGTATGTAAGTCTTTGCCATACTAAGATTTAGAAATTAATGCAATTAAGTTTCAGTTGGATAGGTTTTGTTTTGTTTTTAAAATGTATTGTGTGATGAGGAGGGGAAAGCATAGCCTCTGTTGGAAAAGAAGCCTCTGTTATTTAAACCACACCAAAAAAGAAACTGAAAAGCAACAGCTAAGTTCAAAAACAAGAAAGGATTTTCTTGCTAAGTAATGTCAGACTGAGCCTGTTTTAACACAAACGCTGCAGTACACAGTTTGCTGAAAACTGGCACTTTGTTTAGTTTTATATATTATGTTTTAAATTTTTTTGTGCAAAGACAAACGAAAAAAGAGCATCTTTGTTCTTTTGCAGAGAGTTGGATTGAACGATGTCTCAATGAAAGTGAAAACAAACGGTATTCCAGCCACACCTCTCTGGGGAATGTTTCTAACGATGAAAGTAAGTAACTTGTTCACACTTTAAATCAGTAACATGTCCCTGTGCTGATTTCCTGATATTTAAGTTGCTACATCTTGGGAACGTTTTTATTGCTGTGCAGTTTGAAGGTACAAGTCACTTGACACATCCAATAGTTGTGGCTGGTTTTGAGTTTTTCTTTTTTTTTTTTTTTTTTTTGGTTTTTTTTTTTTTTTTTTTGGTTTTGTTTCTGGAATATTTGCTGTTTTGCATCATTTAAAAGGAAGTAATACTATCTATTATATAAATAACCAGAAGAATTTGACTGTCACTGAATAAAGCTTGGATGACCTCTCAAATGTGCTGTTAGTGTTAGCTGAGTAAAATCATCTGGTTTGCTTTTCACTGGTCAACACCATGTAGTTGAAATACAGGAAAAATTGTGCTGTTTTTTCAATATTGCTGTATCAAATCATACATGTAAAATCTTTAAGAACTAAAAAAAAGATCAGTTTTTAAAAAAATCACATACTGAATCATGATATTGCTTCCTTTTTAGTCATAGAGAGGAATAATAGTACAATTTAAACCAGTTATAGAGAGGAATACTCTAGTAGAATTTAAACCAGTTATTTTTTTCCTATCTCTTCTAGTTATAGTAATACTAGATCTTGATTTTTTTTAATTAAAAATACCCCAGAATACCTTAAAACAACCTGTTTATTTTTTTAAATTACAAGACAAACGTTCTTTTACCATTTAATTTTCTCTGTCTATGCAATTTCTAGTATACTTAATTTGCATAAACCAAAATATTCTTCACTTTCGTTTTCGTGCCTGGGCCTCATATGTTAGTTCATATGACAAGATATTAATGCATATTGAATTCTTTAATTAAGAAAGTCTCACATTTTTATAATATTCAAGGACATAAGTTTAGAAAAAAGTATATTTAATAACTTCTGAGTTGCTGAATGATCCCTTTACTTTTTTTCATTTTAAGTAAACTTTTTATTCTGGTTTAAGTAAACATTTTATTTTGATATCACAACAAAAGGAAATGCCCTGCAGAGGTGATTTAGTGGATCATGAAATTTGCTGTATTGAGACCCTACTCTTATTTACCCAGGGTTCTCTTTTGAGGCAATAACTCCTCAGAAGGATAAAGGAAGTGTTAGAAACATTGTGTTTATTCACTACTCCCAAGCTAAGAAGAGCAGACAAGAATCCTTAAAGATGGCCAATAAAACCTGGACAAGTTTCTGTTTGTTTGGTTTTTAAAATGAAGGAATGGAAAATTAGTTTCTCTTTAAAATTGTAGTGAAAAAATAAAAAGCATCTGCTCATTGATTTACATTTAGTGACAACCTATGAGACATGAAATTCATTTCACTCTGATGCTACTGAGAAACTGATGGAAAGAATCTGTAATGAATGAGATGTGACTTCAGACTCTTAAGAGGATCGGAATTCAGGATTCTGACTTCAGTGAGCTTTTCCTTAGACTTGCAGCTTAAAACAGTCTTGTCAAGGGAATTACATAGTACTACTAGTCTACATTAAAAAAAAAACACCACAACATTATAATGTCATAATTATAAGTTTTCTTCTGTGTTCTGTTCTAGATCTGTTCTCCTAATTATGTAATAGCAAAACTAGCAGTAGTTTATGTGCTTTCAGTTTAAACATGAACATGAGAAAACTTCCACATACCTAGGGACAGTAAATGGATTTTCATGAGTTAGAAAGAACAGGTATTTCAGACAATGGCATTGAGAAGATAGGATGGTTGCTCATTTTGTTTTCTGGCACAGGAATAAAGGGGCAAGCAATGAAAGGCTGCAAATTCAGAACTGATAAAACAAATGTATTTGTGTGCAGAAGACACAACGGAAACCCAGCTGATTTCATCTAGTTTCCTTCTTAATAGACAGTTCTTCCCCTGTGCTTATGCAGCGCAGACAAGAAAATCAATCCACCTGAAAAGTCCTATTTGATTTGGGGGATGAGGAAGGAGAAGGGACAGGGTGAGGAGGTAGGAAAGAAAAAGAAGCCATGTGCAGAGTGCCAAGAAGACCAATAATCTGTGACATCCAGAAGAAACTGCAAGTGTCATCTTAGAAATCATTGTGCTATGTGCTCCTTTCCAGTGCTCCAGTTTTCTAATGTTTCTCTAACAGTGCCCTCACTTCAACCAAGAAGTTTCCAAACATTGTGTCACTCTTTGTCCAGCCTCTGTTGTGCATTTGCAAACAGCAGGAGACCAAACGTTTTGAGAAAACCTGCATAACCCTGTTTGAATTCTTCAGAGTGGTGGTCAAATTGCTGTTGTCAGTGGTGTTCCAGTTGTCATCAGCAGCCAAAAGAAGGTGTTGTCCATCTTTCTCCAGACTTTTTTTTTTTTCTCTAAACACATTAGGTAGCTTTTGGCTGGAGTCTACCATTGAAAATGTGGTTTTGTTGTTGGTTTTGTTGTTTGGTTTGTTTTTTTTGGCCTTGCATTCAGCAATACTGCAAGAATTTACACTGTGAACTGGTAGCATTCTAACTCAGTATCATGCTTGCTCTTGTGACTATTTTTTCCTGGATACAGTTCTTAGGGTTTTAGGGCAAGAATAATAACATTGCTGGTCTCCTTTTCTACAGATGAGGTATGCTTCAGGGCAAGGGGTCCTTTGCAATCTTCTGTTCTCATCCGGATACCTTCTTGAGCATGCATTACATTGTGAGGGGAATCAGTGACTCGTAGCTGTGGATTCCCATGGTCTCACTGCTTCTTGAGGCAATTCTTACCCTCTCAGAACCTGTCTTCACTTGGAGTTGTTCTGCTTACCGTCTTTAAGGCAGAATGCTTATAGAGGTGCTTTGCATAACTGCTATTATCTCCATGTCTTGCTCAAAGAAGCAAGAAATCCCTTGAGCTGGACTTAAAACTACACAGTAGAATTATTTGAGGTTAGTACTGAGAGTTCAGGGAAAGCCACAAACAAGTTGCAAACAGAATTCTTGTCCGGTGGCTTTGAAACAGAATTTTTAAAGGAAAAAAAATGGAGCTGGTAGTAAAGAAACTTCCATGGAGTTTGGGACAGGAAAGGTCCTTTGATATCTGTGAGAGTCAAGAAATACTGTTTTTTTTCTAGTATGTTGATAATCCCAGGTTTGAATCTCTTTGAAGGCCATCTCCATGCTGGGAGTTTTACTTGCAGCTATCTAAGCTTGCAACCTGAAATTGTCCCAAGCTTTCAGTTTAGGATGGGTACTGGCTTTCCCAGCTAACCAGGTACCCTGAAGATACCTCTTGATTTCACACACAGAGGTTAGGATTTCTGCACCTTAGTTAGGTGAGGGGTTGTATAGATCAAAGGCTTTCAGCTTTTCCAATTCTAGTCCCCCTAGCAATTTACAGCGAGGTAGAAACCAATTGCATACTGAATTTAAAGCAGTGGATAGTAGGCTTTGGCACTAGCAGGGAAAGATGTATGTTGCCCAGCCAGGCAGTGCTCTACCCCCTGCAACGCCTTCCTAAGATGAACCATTCACAGCTATCTCCCTTCCACTTTCACGTTCAGGAATTGTTGGGAGGCTACCACCTGCTGGGCACCCACCGGGTTTGGCAGGCAAGGGGCCAGCCTGCCTGTGGGTAAAGGAAGCTGCAGCATCCTCTGTGCCTCAAGTCTCAGGAGCTGCCATAACTCCTGCGTGTTCTTCTCAGTCCTGCTGTCTATTTTTTCCCTGACTAGAGTGACCAGGAAGACACAGCAAGATGCAAGACTGGACTGGGATCTGGTCAGGACTCTTGTATTTTACCCCTCTATGGCAGCTATGGGGCTGCCCACTTGCCCTTCCAGCAGGTGCTCTTGCATCTCCAAGCCAGGCTCTCCTGCACTCTCTGTCACCTGGAAAACCCAGGAAGCTCTTCCCTCTACAGAGCAGGGCAGCCATGGCTGCCATCTCTCTCCCAAACCTCTCCTCAGGGATGACCAAAGCTGGGCAAGCTATTTTTATGGTACCTGTGTCATCGGTTTTGTGGAAGTCAATCACTGTTAGTTAAGGGCAAGAAAGAAAAAGCATTTGATGTTGTGAGAAGGGATGACCCTGGCTATTTTATCCACCCAAATTCCATGCTGCACAGCTCTGCTTCCCACTATGGAGAAGTGGTTTGTCCTGCCACTTGCCTAGCTGGGGGCTGCTGTGAAGTGTCAGCAGCTTGCAGCAGCCATGGCTGCTCAGCATTCAGGCCCTGTGCGCTGAAGGTTTGTTGGATGCTGACCATTTGTTTAGGAAAAACAAATGAAAAACACAATTTAAAAGTGATTTGAAATGTGTATGTTGGTCCTATGGGCTGAATAAAAGCGAGGCCCTGAAAGGCAGGCAAGGAGTGTGCAGTCCAATAATTAGAGGCCCATTGTTATGCAGATGGAGAAGAGGGGCTGTGCAGTGTCTGCGGGTAACTGTAAATCTGAATTTTCCTGACATTCAGAGGACCAGCCTTGCAGGCTAAAGGATGTTCAGTTAACACAACTTGCCCTATATGTAATGGAAGAAATATGTGGCGTGAGGGCTGAAGACAGCGTTTTCCCAAGTGGGGTTTTGTTTGTGTGCATCAGTTCTGCACAAAAGACCTCCCAGTGGGGTTTGATGTTCAGAGGAGATAGCCTGACTCCCTTAAGACTCAGCACCCTAAAGGCTCACTTCTGAAAGTTCATTGTATTAACAAATGAAACTTGCAGCATGGTGTATAGGTGCAGTGCTTTACCTCATTTTTTAGGTTTCAAAGCTTTCTACACTTAATACTTCCATCAGGGACAAAGTTGTTAAAAATATCAAACCGTGTTTGATACAACAGTGTTTGCCACTGCCATGCAGTTCTGGAGGTGTTGATTGTGCTTCACCTTTCACCTGGGAATGTTCCATATACTTTGCAAATCACAATTGAATAGGAATTATTCTATTCATACTTCTAAATTGTTTTAAAAGAACTAATCTGAACTAGGAAGACTGCAGTATTTTAAGAGTTTTATTTTAATTATCTTTTTTCTTTTAGTCTTTTGTTCAAATTCTTGGAAAGTTGGCAAATCAGAGTCACCTTGGAGACAGTTAATGAGGAATACTATCAGCAAAAAATATTTGAAAAGCAATAAAGTAAATTTTTAAATTTGTGGTTTTCTTGTTCAGAATTAATCTTTGTAAATTTGCAGATATCTAGTGTGCATCATACATTAGGATCACAACGGTGGATGAATCACAGTAGATTAAATGCCTCATCTAATGCAAAACTTGGTTAAGGCAACTGTTCTGTTAAAGCAGATGAAAATGTTTTTTACGTTCTGCCATGCTGCTAGAGGTCTAAGAGTTACTTTTTCATATAAATTTATCATTTCCAATGCCATTATTCCTATACACTACCCTGCTCTGGCCATCAGTGATGTTTACAAGGTTTATTGCTTTATGCAGCACCTACTTATGCTAGTTTAGGGAATATGATTATTTACATTTCCACAATTTAGCCAATATTTTGAGAAAGCTTTGGCACTTAAGAATGTTTGGTTTCCTTTTTTTTTTTTCCCCTTACCAGTTCATAAATGCTTCATAAATTCCTACTGAAATGACTTTTTGTTTGTTTGTTTGTTTCATAACAGATGAGGAAAAAGAAAATAATAGAGCATCAAAACCACACTCAACTCCAGCTACATTGCAATGGTAAGATGCCTTTAAAAAAAAAATCAGGAAAACCTGTTAGTGTTTTTTCTTATACTTTTCCCAGTTCAAGTGAATAGAGCTCTTGGTCATCTCACACAGTTCTAAAGATACTTCTAGTGGATATGTTTAATCTGCTTGTAAGTATCCTGTACAGCATAGATATATGTACATTAATGAGTTTCTTAACTCTTGCAGGATTTGAATGTAGGAAGTCTCTGATAGAATTTAGATCTACTTAGCTTGTTTGCCACCCTTCCAGATGGTGATTTTTTTCTTTGTCATGATTGTTTATTACAAAAAGAAAACTAGTACTGAGATTTTTTTTTCTCACTCATATTTGCTTCAATGTATGATGAAGCCGACTTTTACTGACTCTGGTACTGAAATGAGATCTCTGTAATTTAACAGAGAAGACAATAAAAGAAGAGAGCGAGTTTTAGGTTTGATTCCTTTCCTAAAAATCTCCTTGAAAATTTAGTGGGGGGTAATAAAGAAGGAGTAATTAGGAAGAGATGAAGAGAGGACAGGGAGAGGAAAGCTTGTGAATCTGCTGTGCTATGAAAAAATGAACAAGTGCTGTTCACTGTGATTTATAGCAGTATTTTAGGCTGCACGTTCTGTCATGTTACTTATGCTTCTGATAGTCTCAGAAGTTTGGCTGGTTTTCACTTTTCCCTTAACTTACATTTTTATGCTTGTTTACCTTTCTTAATATTGTAATTGACCAAGCAGCTTTCAGGAGGTTCCTTGTATCTGTAAGAAGGGAGCTGTGTTACAAAGAAGGCTCAAAGCATGCTTATCTGAGAAAAAAAACCCATACTTTTTAGCTTAAGTCTTAAAGAAAGGCCTTTATTTCACCTGTAAGTACTTCTCATAGTTTTCTGGATGAAAAGAGAAGATTATTGGCAAAAATGTGAGCTTTTTACCAAAACACTGGCAAAATTTGTTTTCTGCTTCTGTCAGTCTCTTGGGAGGTCTAACTGAACAAAGAGTAACTCGTTCAGTGCATTTTACCTTTTCACCTCCTGTGAAATTCTGTGATTCTGTAAAATGCACATAAAGAAATCAGGATTGTTTTCTCTCGACTGGCTTTCTAAAGCTGAACAATTAAATTCTAGATTTAAAAAAAATTCCTAGAGCTGTGGGCTGATTTAGAGTAAGTTGCCCTAAGTATTCAGTATTCTGCCTTGCAGAAACATGCAGATACTTCCAGTGCAAATAAAGAGATGTGCAAACGTAAATGAAGACATTTAGTTCTGAACTATTGTTTCTTTGTACCTACTTGTAGCACAAAAGTGCTGTTCTTCCGAGTTCATGAAAAGTGAGTACAGAAAGGGAGTGACTACAGACAAATATTAAAATAGTGAAATGTCATAGAGGTATTTCATTATTTTCTATTATTTGCTCACACAACTTCAACACAGCTGAAACAGGATAATAATGAACTATCTAGCTAAAATAAAATAGCAAGTGGATCTTACCAGTTCCAAAATCAGAACAGTGTTTGTTTTGCAGTAGAGTCAGTTAAGAGTCTTTTCCACAGGAGCAAATAACATAGTAGCCAAGAAGTCAGAGTTAATTAGAACATGCCAATGATACTGTTCCCAACAGAGAACATGCAAATACTGTAAACAACCTTTTGCCAAATACTTTTGAGCTTCCTAGGTCATGAAGGCTAGGAAATCCCTAAACTCCTGGGATATTGAGCCCTGCTGGAATGCAGCATGCAGGCTAATGCTCATTCAGCAGTGTTTGCAATAGAAACCCAGAATTTTGATTCTGAAAAAAGGCTGCTTGAATCATCTTCCCTTCACTCTTGTTAGTGTATTGGTTTACTACCTGTCAGCTGTTTTATTTTTCTTACTCATTTAGGTAGTACAGACATTCTCCCGTTTTAGTCTTTCAGAGCATTTTCAATTTCCTGCATTCAATTTTTATCACAAAACCCCCAAAAAAACTCCAAAACAAACAAACACCCCCCCCAAACAAACAAATAAAAACAAAACAATCAAGAGAGGGAACAGAAAGCAATTTTACAGTTTAATTTCTGTAGCTGGTGTCAAACTAAATTATGTGACTGTCTCATTTATTAATAAATCTGTAGGTGAAAGTTTGCCACCACAGAACAGTTCTGTAGTGGTTTCCATATCCTTTTCAGCATACGTACTGCAGCTTTAAACAGGTATTTCCTGGGGAAACTGCTACTGGGTTTGGTACACTAAATAAAATGACAAGCTGCAATCAGCTGTAAGCAAAACAAGCTAAAGCAGTAAACTGGAAACCCAGGCCAATTAGCATTGGGTTATTTGTATTGTGGTGGCACATAGCAGCAGGTCAGTAAGCTGTTGTGGTCAGCACTGTACTAAATGTGGCACTGAGCTCTTCATGTAGGTTTAGCCTTACATGTTTGACAATTGGCCTCAAACCAAGTTCTTGCACAGACAAGAAGGGCAAATGACTAAACTTACCTTATTATGCCTTGGATAAGAGTGTGTCCTACCCTCTTACAGGAATCTCTAGTCCGGACTCAAGTGGTGGAAATGGAAAGGTAAATTGTTGACCAGATTTCAGGGTAAAGTACCTGACTTGTCAAATGGAAGTACCACAATTGTCTGCAGTGTCTGGTGTCTACCATGTGTGTCTGGTCACATATTTACTGTTAGATGCATTTACAGCTAATGAAGGCAAGGGACTGTTGGAAAACAGAAGCAGAGGAAATGTCAGTAGCAAAGGGAAAAAAAAAAGCTGGGGGGGTAGTAGTAGGAAGAGTGAAGCAAGACTTAAGGGAAATACATAAATTTTGTCATGTGGTTCCTATTACCATTGCCTTTATTAGTTATTTCTTGTCTGACATCTTGATGAAAAGAGTGAACAGCATCAGTCCCACAGGGATTTATCCTAAATGCTCACACCTCTTCAAAGGCAAAATACATTGAGTGCTACAAACGCAAGGGAGGAAGACGTAGCTGAAGGTGCTAAGAGGCATGTCTGGATGACTATCAGCCTGGCTAAACATCCTTTTCCTGGAAACAGGAATGATGTTTTTGTTTCCTTTCATTGGTGACAGAAAATGAAGTGAAAGGCCTGGTAAATGCAGCATTACTGCCAAATACATCGTAACTGGGAAGCTACATGAGCTTGAATTTAACTGTTAAAGCATGAATACACCAATACCTGATATCCTGTGCTTGTCCTGTGTTCTTATCTTCCTTATTATCTGTAAAGCTGTAGCTTGCTAAACACTTGGCTCTTAAAAGTTCGTGATTATTTAATTGGTGAACTGTTTGACCAAATAGTAAGTGTGAAAATTTACTTTTGAGATGTGTGTATGTCTGCTTCTCCAAAGACAGAATTATTCAAACCACAGACACCTTACTCCTTGCAGTGGTGGCTTACAGTGTAGGAGTTCCAAATAATAACAGTATTGTGAAGCTAAAGTAAAAAAACTATTCTATTTTCTGTGACATTTGTAAAAAGAAGTAATAAAAAAAGAGGATGGTTAACATCGCAGTTGTTATGTTGCCTTCATATGTAAAAAAACCAAATCTGTAACAACTATGACTACTACAGACGTGGCTCTGCTATAGGATAACCTCATTTAATCTAGAAGTATGTAAGTGTATAAAGAGGGAAATAGTAATAGGGACAGATAAAATTGTAATTCCTGTGGAAGGATTAAGGGGTTTATTGCTGTATTGCAGTGGTACAAAAGGTCTCATTGTGAACTACTGGGTTTCACATGGCTTTATTAGGACATTAAAAATGTTTTTTATATATATATATATTATTTCTGATAATGATTTGCTAGGTAGAAGATTGAGTTCATTATCTTTCTACAATACTGTAGAATGAAGCTGAATTCAAAATATGATAAAGTTGTTAAATAAAAGACAGGAAAATAAAAGAAGTGGAGCAAGATGGGATTTTGATCATTAAAAAAAAATAGTTCAGGTATAATGGAGCATTGTTCAGTGTCAGACTAATGACTCTCTGTGAAAGAGAGGAGAAAAAGAGAAAAATTCATCAGATATGAACAGAAATAATTAACTGCTTTTCTTTCTGTCCTGTATTGGTCACGGAAGCTGACATTCCAATTAGCAGCTATAGTATACAAACGAACTCTCCAGGTTTTGAAAAGAGGTTTTGTTAAAGCGCCATGAATTTGAGGAAAGATGCCGTGATGATATTTCTGTAGAAACCAGGGAAGAATAGATGGTGCCCATACAAACTGATTCCATTCATCTAGCCAGATATCTTATTAAAATAGTTTGCAGTCACAAATGATCATGGTAACTGAACTGGAAGATAGGTAGGTCCTGCAAAAGGCAGCGAAGGAGAGAAGCTAGATATCTGGAAGGTGCTCTACAGCTATCAAATGGTGGGGGCTTATTTACTGTAGAATTGGAGCTTTTGAGAATATGTATTAATTTTCTAATACATTTATGAAGAAGTTGCACCTACTACCTTCTCCTAGCCAGCAGGGCAGACCAGCACACATGTAACTATGTATGCATACAAGTGACACCACAGATGACAAGACTAATTATGGTTTCAAGTTAGGTGTGTGTGTTAAGTGTATATTGAACTTTCTTTGATCAGCAACCATAAAAACATAATTTCAAAGAAATGTTTCTTCTAAATTATAGTTTTATAATGAGTCCAGTTTCAGTTTAAAGGTGAAGCATTTACCTATTCACATATTTGATGCATAATTGAAAATGTTATAGTTGTTTGCAGGTGTAAAGGAATAATAATAGTTTCTGCAAGGCAGAGGAGAATGTTATTTCACTATTTTATTCAGCATTGCATTCAGATCATGCACTCTTTTTTTCACTTTGTCCATAAACAATAACTAGAAAATATTATCCAGATACAATTTTGTGCACAAATTTGAGTATTTGCAAATAACTTTCCCTAGCTACATCTGCTTCCTCAAGGTAAGGAATTGCACAGCTGGACCAAACTGAAGAGTGTCACAAATCAAAGGTGACCTTGTTCTGTGAAGAATGAGATAATGCTTCCCCTCAGTGAATATTTATTGTTTTGTACTGGTACAAACATTTGTTTACTGCAGGATGCTTTTAAGGTATAGCAGATTACTAGTATTTTTTTTTCCCCTAAAAATAACAGTTTGGACCATGACTAAAATCCAGTATCACTCTGCTGGCCTCTACTTGCCTCAGAACTCACAGACTATGTTTTTGTAAGTAAATATGAACCAAATGATGCAATTAAATGTTATGGAAGTGAATTGGAAAGAGCATTTAGGAGCAAAGCAGAGATAATTCAGTAGACAAGCAGAAGCCAGAATGTTTGGTCTTTGCATACTGTTTACCATACAGGACATCCAACATACTTGCAGTTCTCTCTGTTTGTTATTTTCTTTTTAAGGCTGGAGGAGAACTATGAGATTGCAGAAGGTGTTTGCATTCCTCGAAGTGCTCTCTACATGCATTACTTGGACTTCTGTGAGAAAAATGACACACAACCTGTTAATGCTGCCAGCTTTGGGAAGGTGAGTCTAAACCTCAGTGTGATGCCTTGAGCTGTCACCTGGTTCAGGTGACTCTGGATTACTGAAAATAATTAAATCATCATTACTGCTAGAGACAGAGGTATATGAATGAATCTCTTCTTCAAGGTATTGTGCAAAGTCTAAGATTTAAGTATTTTCAGATTGGAATAATTTCTAACCATGACAAAGCTCCAGAATACATGAAATGTTTTTATGACTTCAGTCCCCAGCCTTGCTGACAGTGGCATGGTATGCAATATTGGCAGCTTGGATGTCAAATACAAGCCAGTGTAAACACATCTGCATTGTGACCTGCACTGCTTTAACAAATACATACTTAAAAAAAAAAAAAGGGAAAAATAGCAGCCTTTGAATTCCTGAGCCTGTCTGTGACATTCTTGAAAGCATGATACAGAGACACCTGAATGATATCAGACCACACTGGCACATATTGAAGTACAGTGCCTCCAGATTCAAAAGTCCAGAAAGCATCTGACAGTGTTTGTATGGCACTGCAGGTACAGTCTACCACATTACCTTTGCACTGTTTCCTTCTACTTCCACGTTCCTGTCCAGCTCTAGTAAGAGACACTGTGGTTAACTCCAGACTCACAGTGCAGATGTACTGTTAGCTCAGAGGGAGCTGCGTGTTGTCCAGATGTGACCAGTAAAGCTCTTTTGCTATACACCACTAGCAGATGTTACATGATCTGTGATTCTGTGACAAAGTTCACATTTTGGATTCACTGTTCAGAAGATGTTTTCCACTCAGTGAAAAATAGCATGATATTTTTGTAGCTTTTACATTTTTTGCTTAAAACAGAAATTTCACTAGAGAATGTGTCACAGGCCTTTAAAACTTGTAGGCTGTGGACAAAACAAACTGTAGAGTTTGCAAGTGTTTCTGAAATGACTGCAAGCATGAATTTAATGCTGATTGGCCTGCAAGCTATTCTCTTCCAGTGTTTGCAACATTTCTTCTATAGAAGTGTTGAGCATTCAAAGAGGGAAAAATGTTCCTAGGTTAAGTGCCTGTGTAAAGAGTAGGAGAAGGAGAATAATGTATTTAATGAGGTGTAATTTGCTGTAGTGAATCTTTATGTAAGCAGTTTGGCAAGGCAAGTAAAATGCACCATTGCTGTAACATTACTATGTTGTGTCTTAAAGACCTACTGTAGCTGAGTTGATTCTGTGTTAGGCTTCTGTTTAAAATGCACTGCATAAGTGTGAATGAAATTGTTTATTGTACATATTATAGCTACCAAGTGGTATGCATGGTGGCAACATATAACACATTTGGAACATGGGTAACATTTACATGCTGCTGCTTTTGCTATGAAATGCTTTTCTGAAAATATTTAATCAGAACATAGGGACTTCAGCAATTTTCAGCATGTGGCAGTCTTGTTACAGTGCACATTACTCCATCCTCCTTCTCCCCTGCCTTTCAAACACACACTTGGTAGGAGTACCTTGATCTAGCAGGAGAGAGAGTGTTTTGCATACAAAAATCATGGCATTCCAGAGCTTTTTTTTTTTTTTTTTAATGTGGTGTTATCCAAATGTTTTCCACTTGGTTGCAATAAAGTTCTGAAGCAGTGATCCATGAAATTTGTTTTCCCTTTTTGTGGAGAGGAAACCATGGAAGACCATCCTAGTACTGTCTAAACTAGTGCTTCATGTGGCCATTACTTTTGGATCTGGGAACTTCTGCACAAGTGTATCCAGAAAGCTCAGGCAACACTGGCACAAATGTGGGAAAAAAAAAAAAAAGTGAAACAGGCTTCTGCATCTCCAGAATCTGGAGCAGACCCCAGGGATTCTTCCCAACCTATTTTTGCTAAGAACAAGTACTGCATAGTCATGAAGATATGCAAGGCAGACACCCTCTTCATTCAGTCAACAGTTGGCAGTCAGCTTCTCCTTAGTAGGAGCAAGGTACATGGGTGAAGTTTTAGCCAGCAGAGTTTTGTCATGCAACTTAATTACCATATTTGCAATGTGTGTTGCATAAATGCCTGGGAGGCAGTGCAGTGAAATGGGTGCTGTTTGAGGGGTTCTGTGTTCAGCTGCTGAATCAGAGACCCCAGACATGTTTGTCCTCCTTGGGAATCATCAAGAGTCCTGCAGGTGTCATTGTCTTCAGAGAAATAAATTAGTTGTTCAGTGAAGTCATAGACAGGTCGCCTTTCAACAGACCACACTGAATTTATGATTTGTCTTTGGACTTCTCTGTGGGCAATGGTAAACACTTAGGCTTTTTCTTTAACAGACTGGTAGTTTGTAGAAGGAGACATGGAGTTCAGCTCGTTAAAACAGTCTGTAATAAGGAATGTCCTAATGTAGTGTTACATGCTCAGTTAAATCACAATTAACAGAACGGTGTTGATTTCACTTTTCAAGATATCACGACAGACGTACAAAACTTGCCTGAAAGTGATCTCTTCAGAGGAAGGGTTTGTAGATAACACTTCAGCCCACATGTACTTCTTAAGCCTGGTGTAAGCCAAATATACCCACAGGAGAGCACAGCAGGGAAAACAGACAAGTTGTTAATGAACAGCTGAACTAATGGATCTTGTTTCCTACCATCTCTTACTTTACCTAAATCCACAGCTTTACCTAAATCTTATACAATGTGTCCCTGTTTCCTTGCAGTATGTTCAATTATTTCCAGGTCCCAGTCACAACATCAAAGTCTTGCTTCTTTTATTTTTATCACACATCTGCTGCACCTTATTTCTGCATTATTTTTTTGGAGTGCCTTATGTTTGCCCATCTATTCACGTCTCTTTTTCTCTCCTAATCCCACTAACACTCATAGTCGTGTCGTCCCAAATGAAAGCCTGAGCTTTCTTCCCTGTCTTGTCTTCTGCATTAACACCAATATGCTCTCCCCAGTATCCATACAGTGCTTCCTATTAAATTTGAAGGACATGGACTGGACCTCAGGCATTTGCTAATGTGTGTTCTTCCCACAACTCCCATATGCCCCCTGGAGGTTAAACACTTTCCTCTTTTTTTCCCCTCTCCCCTCTGCTCTCCTCTCTCTTCTCATTTATTTTTTTTTTATTTTGGCACTTTCCCAATGTATCTTTTGACAAGCAATAATAAATCAATATTTGAAAAGCAAAACAAAAGATGTTGACACTTTGCAGAATGGTTCTGCCCCAGCCTGAGGTCCCTTTACATCACTCTGGCAGCATAAAGAGGTTTAACAATGGATGGATGCTCAGACAAATTTTAGGCCCTCTTTGTTGCTCTCTGATTGGCTTTGCTGTAAGTGAAAATTAGATTCCAACAAATTTATTTCACAAAATAAAGAAGGTTCAAGTCCACGATGGATTTGTAATATTGGTTAGGAAAGAGAACTTTTACATTTTTTGACCAATATCTCCACTGAATTTCTGAAAAATGGGCTGAAGTGTGATTATAGCAGCAGCAAAGTGCCTTTTTTTAAAATTTTCTTTTCCAGTAGCTTGCTTTGCTGCAGGGCAGTACAAGCTGTACCAGCCAGAATACTCTTTTATCACTATGCACTCCCTCTATACCCAGAAGTTCTGCCAGCAGGCCCATTCCTCCAAGCATGATTAGCATAAATAGGGTTTACAGTTTCCTGCTATCATACTATATATATTTAATGTTTAAACAGGACAGACAAGTAGCCTTATTGAAACCTCTTTGATAATGACACAGTAATGTGATTGCAATCTGATTTGTCTTTGCATTGAAATGCACCCTTCTGGAAATTGCCTGCTGTGTATAGGAGATACTTCTCCTGAAGATATATTTTTCTTCCTTTACTCTCAATTTGCTTTTAAGTAGCCTCAATAGTAACTGCTATAACAAAGCCAAACATACCCTTAGTGTTCTCTTCTGACAGACTAAAAGCACGCTTGCTTTATTATGAACAATTCTAGTCAAAATGGAAAAGAAAAATAGAACTGGGGGAGAAAGAACCTAAAGCTGAGATGTGATTTCTGTTAGTGCGTTGAAGGACTTTATTAACCTCTAGGTGCTGAGCAGTTCCCGCTGTTTCTTCAGCTCTCTTTAACAACTGGGGGTCCTGGCTGAAGGACAGTTAACACCAACAAGACTTTCCTTCCTGATTCACAATCTTCTGGGCCAAGCTTCTCTGAGGAGGCTGTAAGAACAAAAGGTCATGCTGCTGTGGGGAGCAGGGGTCCTGTAGTGTATTCGAAAGGTCTTTGCCCCCTCGGCTCTTCTTCACTTACCCCTTGTATTATCTCAGGTTGCTGATTACTGCCTTTTTCTCCTTGAGCTTGGGAAGCAAGAAAACCAGCAAGGACACTTCAGTTTCTTTGGAGTGACTTTTCTTTTCCCAAAGCTTTTGCCCTCTAGCAAAGGGATTTTTGCTACCTTTGCCTCTTCAAGCTTTCTGGCTTCTAGTTAGGTGTTCAGCATGGAGTGGCCTCTGGGCTGCTTTACCTCATGCATGTCAACATGTCCCAGAGACTGTTCTTACAGCACAGGGTCTGCCAGAGTGCAGGGGTCCTGGCACCCAGCCTTTTCCCACAGATATGCTGGGTGATGGCAGTAAGCATGCTGGCACCAATACAGAGCAGGGGGAGTTGTTCAGTTAGATCTGCTTTGGCTTCAGCAAGTCAGCACTGAAAGTGGCTGCAGCTCAGCTAAGCGTTTGAGTCAGTGTTCTGTGTTTGCAGCTTTGTTGGGATGCAGTAATCTGTTTGATTGTGCCTTAGGCTGAATTCCATCTGGCCAGAGGAACTGCTGAAGGAGAGTGCTGTTGTACATGGAAGAATTTGAGAAGTCTCACAAACTTCACTAAAGTGTCCAGTGTGGAGTTCCTCATGGAGTCTAATCTCAATAGCAGGCAGAACTGGGCACAGGCATTAAAGTGCCAGCAGGCTTTTCTGACTTGCTTTGCAGTGTCAGTTGAGCTGTATCAGTGCTAGAAACAAGATCTTATCCTACAGTTTGACCATGCCCTGTTCCACAAAATGATGAAAGTGAATGGAAAGAAATGGGAAAACCTATTGAATCTAAACACATGAGATCTATCTAGAGTCAAGAACATTGGACCCAAACACTACAGAGGCATGGGCCACTCACGTAAGCAAGCAGAGAGACAGTCAGATCTCTTTCTCTTTGCACAGTTTGGTGGCTTTGAGGGATAGAAATCATGTTTTGCAATGGACTAATTTGATGATGCTCTTCATCCTGTCAGTGGATGATTTTTGGAGCAAAACTTTCTCAAAGTCACGTAATGTTAAGCAAGCCCCAAGCCGTCTCTGAGCCAAAAGGTACCTGTTAACACAGGTGTTAATAATGACAGACTGTCTCAGGGCAGGGTTTTCAAAGCACATTGAAGCAGATGGGGAAACCCAAGAACGTTCCAGCTGGAGCAATACCAGGACAAAGATGAACGAGTCTAAAAATCCCCCACTTACTATATAAGATTGAGGTTATCAGCATTGTTTGTATTTCACAGCAATGAGAATAAGGAAAGCATAGTTGGGTGGGAGTGTAGCTATCTTTCCTGCTGCCAAAGGAAGAAGTTTGGCTGAGACACTGAAATAGAATCTGGTAAATAAACATAAATCTTCTGTACTTGAATTCATAAAAGAAAACAATGTCTTCTAGATATGGGACTTGAAACTCGGGCTGAGATAGGGCTAAACCCTGTTATGAAGGATTGCTATCAGAGAAAATATGATTTATTATGCTGGTTTTAGAGTCTCTCTAGAACCTTCCAGAGATACAGATGCTGAAGCCTGAAGTCCATTTCTCATTTCGGCAGAGTAAAAATGCTGGATTGCAACTTAATTCAGTTTTATTTCATTATTCTGGGAAGTTCTAGAAACGTGCTTAGAATTACTTCAAATAGGAAGGAATGAGAGTTATGAGAATAAGATTTCTCCAGATCAGCTGCAGTAACAAAATGAACACACCTTTTGAAAAGTAGCAATTTAAATTATTCCATGGAAAAGACTTAATTTTAAAAGTCATCCTCTGCCTGTTGCCCCTGTAGCAAAATCTAGTATTTTGACAGACAGAAGGAGAAAAAGGTGACTTGTGAATTTTCCAAACATCTCTGATTTCTTCTATCCTTATTTGTTTGCATAAGAAATTTTGTGAGATGGTTTATTGGTTTCTTCCCCCCCCACCCCCGATTTGTTTCAGCATTTTGTATCATGGAAGAAGTTAGATGGGATAATTGTTAAACAAAGTTCACGGTTTGGTATTGAATGCAATGAGTAGTGATGAGTTGCAGTCTAGGACTGAAGACAGAATTGCCAGTACATTTTAAAGCTGGGGCTGACTGCTTGTGTTGGAATGTCACAGTGCTGGAGATGCTAGGAGAGAGGCAGTGGCAGAGCTGACAGCTGGCAGTAATCGGAAGAAAGGAATGCACCTTTGCAGCCATTTCTGGGCAACAGAACAGCTCCTGCCATTAGCCAGGTGAAAAAATTAGCAGATTGTGCTGAGTATAACACAGATTTTACAAAGCAACTACATTTATTTTTCTAGTCGTTGCTCATAAAGTTTTCTATGTTCTGTAGGGCTGCTCAAGTAACTTCTTTAATTTTTATTGCATTATTTTAAGAACAACCAAAAGTACAAGTAACTAGGTTGTTAATTCATGTTTATTTAGACACCTCTACTACATTTAAAATGGAGAAATGGGACAAAAATCCTGTTAGCTCCAAAATCTGTGCAATCTGTGCTGAAAGTTGCACTATCAGTTTCATAACGTCAGTGTGAGAGAATGATACAAGACACTTTTTTCCTGCATTCACTTTGGCTGCTCCATACATTTGGAGTTGAAAGGTTACTGCTGTCTATCAGAAAGAAGAAGGTCCCTTTATGTTCTACCTGCACAGACATTCCTAAAGCCATACATCAGGATTGTCTGCAAAAGAATTAAAGAAGTTCTGACCTGAATATACTAGGCCCCTAAAAAGGTGTAAACTATATATATATATATATGTTGTTTTGTAATGTAATGGCTTATGATGTTTGACTCTTATGTATACAGTAGGCACTCATGAAAAGACCTGTGGAGTTGCAAAATAAGACAATTTTTTAAATTGGGAAAAGCACACAAGATATTTGATAGGCAAAAAGCAAAGATCTTGAGCAGGGCACAGAAGAAAGTGAGAGAGAACACAACTGAAATTTAGTAACTGAGGAAGAAATTGAGGGAGCATTGGTTTCTGAGGCTAATACAGTAGGGGCAAAAGTTATTTGCATGTGAAACTCCTAGTCTACATCCATTTCAGAATGAAAAAAAAAAAAAAAAAAAAGTAGTGGAAAATAATGCCTACCAGTCAAAACTGTTACCTAAACTAGGTGGAATTCTGCTTGGGAAGTGTAAAACGCACCCTTTCGCTCAGCAGATCTCATATGGTAGCTGGATTTGTGGTCACTTTGGAGAAGCACAAGTTGAAATTTCAGTTCCATTGAAGGACAATGGTAAAGTGCCTGCTCATTCCAGAATTCCCTTCGATACCACCCCTGAGATCTTTTTAGCACTGCTTCTGTAGAGAAGCCAGTGCTGCTGTCAGAAAGGAGACTGGGCTCCGTTCAGAAAGCAGCTCAAACCGCATGGCCAGGTCTTGATTTGTTAGCTTGCACAACCACACTGTAGTGATGAAAGGAAAGTGGTCCAACTTGGTTTGCAGATCTGAACCTGAACTTCCATGTCAGACAATTAGGAGCTCCCTTCCTCTCTAGGTATAAAAATAATTAGTTTTCTCTATGTGTCTTTAAAAGCTGATAAGCATGAAATACAATCATGATATATTTTATGGGGTGACTTTTTTAGGCTCAAAGTATGATTTGAAAATCAACATTTTGGTCCTTCTGCTTTTTCCATTGATTTCAGCACAGGGTGAACTCCACCCTGCCAGATCTGGCTTCCTCTCTCTTTTCAGGGAAATCTCATTGCCTTTGGCAATATCATTTCACAGGAATTTGCATAAACGTGGCTAAATACAAACATTTATATGACCAGGCTGTTCATGTAGTACTTGACTTGTTTTATTCCCAAACACAAACACCCATGCTCAGATGTATGAGCACCCAAGCATGAATATGCTGTGTTATACATATGTTACATATGCAGCATTAGATAAAAAAATCCTGACTTTTATTTTTCGAAGGTTTGCTAGATTTTTATGTATTTTTGAAACAAATTATTAGTAAACAATATTTTAAGTGATGTATGCTTCTCAGCTATATTCTGAAAGGTGTATCTCATTGTTTAAAATGTGGTGGATTTAAAAAAGAAGCAAAGAAAAAGGGTTCATCTGATGAACTCCCTCATTATTCTTCACTTTTCCTGATCATTTCTGCCCTGGTATGTAGAAATTGGTTGATTTATTTAAATCCCAGGAACTCCCACAGCATATGGTTCATAAAGTAGTATTTACAGTGTGCATTGTAACACTTCATCAGGACTAGAAGGAGTTGAAAACAATATGGGTTCAAGTTGTTCCAAAGGAAAAAAAAAGTATCTCTAATACTTTTAAGACTGCTGCTGTAAAATCACCTTTTGGAGAAGAATTGTATTTTTGAATGACAACTGAAAAAAAAAAAAAGAGTTAAAAATCCCCTAGCCCAAAAAAACCATCCTCAGAAAGTAGTTCTTCAACACTGCTTTTTTTCCCACAGCCTTGTGGAGCCCCCAACCCTGTCTGCAGAAAATGAAAGAGAGAGGGGTGGGATTAATGTGTAATTAAAGGGAATTTGGAAGGCTGAGATGTTGCGGAATGTTAGATCAGTAGCTGGAACAGCATGTGGTGTTCTTTAGGCAGGCTTCATTGAATCCATACAAAAAAAGAAAGAAGGGCTGCTTGCCTGTCTGCTCATTTATCAAACAGCTAGGCTGAACTTTCACAGCTCCACAAAAGTGTTTTACTGTTTGCTGAAGTTTTGCTCCAGAAATTAAAGCTGAACAACCTAGCGACTCTGAGACTATGCTGTGTCTTTGACATCAGCCACGTTGTGCAAAGCTCTTGGAAACCAATACAGGTCAATTTTTGCATGATACAAAGGGAAGATGATTGTACACTTGCAAAGAAGAACAAAAGAAAGAAAGGGAAATATTACTGAAGAAATGGTCAAATGTATGACATTGTAATATCTTTGTTTATGTAGCACTTTTTGATCCAAATACCTGTGCCCAGAGCTTTCAGTCATCAATCGGGATTAAATATTTATCGTGATGGCAAAATGGATAGTGGAGGGGGGAAAAATCTATATTATTTAATCAATTTTAAATGAGGTTTTCTTCTACTTGAGCAGTTATATTGCATCTTGTATGCCTGTTATTCTTTAATATTAGTTGGTGTGTTCCCCAAAGAGGAAACATTTAGTGATTTATATAATGAAAACATAATTAAAATAGATTATAAATTTAAAAAGAAAGAACATCCTTTTGCAAGTGAATCTTCAAGGCTTACTGCAGCTTTTCCTGCATGACTGTTCTGCCAGAATTATTTTCTTCCTCCTACAGACCTCACAGAGCATCAGGTTCAATCCTGCGAGGTGCTGAGCACTGCCTTTTCAGCAACAGCAGAACCTTTTCATCAGATCCACCCTGGTTGACAGAAGCTCTGATTACTGAAGGCACAATTCATTACATTCATTAACCCATTTTCTTAAATGCTTCTGGCACTACAGAAGTTTTGTTTTACAGTAGCAATGTTCTTTTAATCTCCACTGACAGACTGAAGTCCAGATTCTTGATGATGCTCTGCTGTTTTTGAGGTGCACTTGTTTTCTATAGACAATAAATTGATTACAAACGCAACAGTGAGTCTCCCCTGATAGAAGCGGTGCCCCTGTCAAATACCAAAATCTTTTCAGGGAATCTCGTTTGAGAAACATGAGTGTTTAATGGCAGGTTTGTGAAGAACTGTGACCTCCAAAACTCTCGAGAATTTCCTCTATTTGCATCAAACCAAAGTTCGTTCATCTTGCAAGCCATCAGAAATGAGGATGTCAATTGATCATAATTAAAATTGATTTACATCCTTAGTTTAGAGGCAGAACTGATCTTAGATTTTAAGAAAATGTGTTCTACTTCAGTACCATATGAAAGTTTTTACTTAAATCACTGGTAATTAATGGATTTACACTGAATATTAAAGTCTCTTCCCCTCTTTCAGCAATAGAAAAAAATAAAAAGGCTTTATTTCTAATTTCTCCTGCCCTGTGTTTTGCTGACATTTCAGTACAGCTTTTGTGCTTTTCTGCCTTACCAGTCTGTATTAAGTGAAGTGTTAGTAAATGTGCTTTGCAGGTTTTTTCTAACATCAGTTTTATTTGTTTGCAGATAATAAGGCAACAGTTTCCACAGCTAACGACAAGAAGACTCGGAACCAGAGGCCAATCAAAGTAAGCAATGTATGGTATTATTATCGTCTCACACAGGGCCCCATCTGTCTCTGGCTTTGCTGAATAGAATAGTATAAAATCAGGGAATAATTTGTCCAGCTGGGGACTTAAACCCCAACTTTGATGGAAGCTCTGTTGTAGCTTTGGCTTTGCCTTATTGGTTCAGCAGTGATCCTGCAAACATAGTCTCATGGAGATCCTTCGCTGATTTCATCAGCAAGGTTTCTACGTTGTTCCAATGATGTTTTTCATCTCGACTCACTTTACACGAGTTGAGTGTAAGGGACGGTCACACCCAGGAGTGATGGAGCTACTGCTGCAGGCTGGGAAATGACAGTTAATCTCATGTTTCAAGTTGGGAGAACAAGTGGCAGAACCTGGTGTTTAGGTAGGAATATACATTGTGTAAACTGAAACTGTCCACGAATCTGGATTAAATCACTGTGTTTCCTTTGTTACCAAATCCAACGTATCTTAAGTGTTGAAGGAATTAGCCTATTGCCTTACCCAAAAGATGGTACTTCCTGGAAACAGTTAATCCTAATACCAGAATGATGAATTGATTCAAAGAGAAGAATGCACTTCTGGGGTTATTTGGCTTTTCCCAGTTGTTGACAAGATGTGATTCTGTCTATCTCTAAAGAGGACAAAGTAATGTTTTTATATTTTTCTCTGCTTGTGGACTCTGTGAATTTTCTCTAGTGGAGCTTGAGATCTTTTTATAGCAAACTTAGGCCCCCTCCAAAAAAAAACCCCAACATATATCTGCTGTTCTTGATTAGCTTTCACAGAATCTACATAGTAGTCTAAGGGTAGTATCTGTAGGTCACAAGTGGAAAAACTATGGAGGGGGGAATGAAAACCTGGGGTGCCTTTCTTGCAAAACTTGCTGGTAAAGCTTCTTTTCCAAACTGAAGTCTGGAAGCACAACATTGCTAAATGCTGAGAAGCAAATATGCTGTGGAAATTGAACTTACATACTAAAGCTAGAATGACCCACTTTCTAAAGGAAAAAAGGAATTAAGATGCTAAAAGAAATGTTACTAACTTTACTGTGCTTTTCTAAGAAGTAGTCGGTGCCAAGCAGTATCTCTTTGGTGGGATCAAGTGTGCTTTCCCTCATCCTGAGATTCTCCTAAATCTATAATTAAGCTTTCTTTTTCTGGAGAAGCCATATTTAAGCAGATAATTGAAGATCTGGAATCTCTTCCCAAATGCAAATTCAGAGCTACTGTAGCATCACTCATAACAAAGCTTGAGTGCAGGAATCTCTTGGGTGCAAGTTCTGAGCTAGTCCAAGAGCATTGTTAGGAGAGCCTGACTCACAGAATCAGGATTTAGCACTGAATATAAGTTCTGTGTAGGATCACAAAGACGCAGTGAAAGTGTGTACAAGTTTCTTTATGGAAGCATTTGTATGAGAGTACCTGCTGTCAGCCATGACATCGCTCTGACACTGGCTACAACTTTGTTATTTGTCTTCCTGTTTAATGAAAGGAGTGAGCACTGCTGTATTTCCAAACGGGAGTTCTGCCCACATCCTCAAGAGTCTCTCAGATCTGCTAACTGAAGGTGTCTTGCGTCTCCAAAAGCTATGTATCTTTACCCTCAATGAGGCTAAAATTCAATGAGAATTAATATTCTTGCATATGTCCCCTCTAATCTGCATGCCTGTCAAATTCACAAATTTCACAGCCTCAGTAGATATGAAATTGAGCTCCTCTGCTGCTGAGGAGGACGCCTACTTCTTCATCAGTGAACACCCCGAGGATTCTAGCATACAGTGGAGTCATTCACATTTGATCCAATGAAGAGGAGAAATACAAACCCACACACTCTATGTGCAATGTACTTTTTAAACAAAAAAAATACACTGCTTGCTAGACCCAACACAGCTGTAACTGGTTTTGTTTTCACCATCTGACAGCATTCCAATTAAGTGTTATGTAAAGACATTACTTTAGGCATTAACACTTCAGTCCCTTTATCGCTGGCTATGCTGAGCTGTTGCTGCCAGTATGATTTCCATTCCACTTCCCCGCTACTGCCAGAGGAAATTCTGCCATAGAAGTGGTTAAGATTATCTGACTTCACACTGTTCTGCCTTCAGTCTTTTTATAGCACGGCTGCCTTGTAACATTACAAAGTTCAGAGCTACAATGGTGCTATATTCTTGGTCATCAGTTGTGTGGCTTTTTTTTTTTTTTTTTTTTTTGCAGCTGGGTTTATTGCTGTAAGCATGCAGCTGTTCTCTGTCTCACTGAGCTTAAAAACAGTTCCACCAGAGGTGAGCCATGAGAAAGCAGCCAATTTTCTGTACTATAGCTTGAAACTCTTAAATTATGAGTACAAGAAGTTAGTTAAACTGATGAAAACTTGTGGTGTGAAGGGAATTTTGCTTTTTTTTATTTAAAGGAGCAAATATTAGACCTCTGAGAGTAAAGAACATTCCAGTATTTACCATAAAAATTATTGTGTTATCTACTTGTTATTCTTCTACAGATCAAGCTTTCAAGCCCTGTTTATTGAATTAAGTTTGGGGTTTTGAGGCTTTGTTTTCTTTTGTTTTGTTTATTGATAGAAATAAAGAAAAACGCTTGGAAAAGGATCTTTGTAAACTGGACCAGTGAAGCTTTTGTCATTTGGGATGGTAAAATTACTGTAGGAACAAGCTATCTGGAAAATCTTGTAGTTAATTTAGGTAACTGCTGCCTATATGATTTTGGAGCTACCTGGCAGTAAACTACAGAAGAGATTTTGCCAAGTGCAATATACCAGAAATTAAACACACAGTGAAATTCTACTACCATTTCCCAGGCTTCATTCATTTTTTTTCTTTAACTGATTTAAGAGGAAACTTGAGACTGACCCCTGGTTTAAAGTATGCAAACCTTTCAGTCCATCTAGAGCTTTTGCACACCTGCTTGCTGTGACCTTTTCCCTTCCCCCCCCACATTCCCTTGACAGTTTGTGGTGCTAGCTCCTTGTAGCATTTCCTATCAGTTTCCCCAGCCACAGACATATCACATAAGACATAGGTGAACTGTATTACTCTTCTGTGCAGCACATGCATGTGGCACAGACTTGTTCCATAAGGCCACCAATCCATTTTTATAGCACAGACACAACTGTGTCATTCCCAGCGTGGTCTGCACAGGCAGCGTTAGTGTTGTCTAGATTCCCTTGTTGATCTAAGCGCTTATGCTGAGTTACAAAGCAAATAATTTTCAACTGTACATTTTCTACCATTCATTGCTTTCCAGCACAAGCCTTTTCCCCCCCTTCCTCTCTTTTCATTCAAGTGTTTTCACTTCTTGAAACGTTTCTGGTCAACTCATTTGCAGTAAAGCCTCATGCTTTTTAGGGATCAAACCGGCCCTCAACTGAGGTCTGAGAATCAGGGAGCTGAAACAACAACAGAAGGGCCAGTCCAGAGGATATGTACTCCTGCTTATTGCTAAACTAAAGTAGCAGCTGCACAGCAGAGCTCTGCCAGCAACTAGCTTTAGGATGTTTGGGTTTTTTCTTAGAAGGAAAAGAAATGGAATTCCATTATTTTCCTGCCCTGCAACAAAGTCAGCTTTATTAACTCTGAAGAGAGCTACTTTTACCAGAAGGAATGAAAATTGGAAGCCAAATACCTCACCACAATATTCTGCTTCTGGATCAATGCTTGTTAATAATACATAAACTATTGCACAGTCTGTTTTGTTGTAGAAGTCATTAGAATTACCAGTTTCTTTTACCCCCATATTTTATTTTATTTAATTTTCAAACAACCTGCTTTATGAATTATACATCTCTATGTATCAGGTACCATTATTATGGAATTGCAGTGAAAGAAAACTCCCAGTATTATGATGTGATGTATTCTAAAAAAGGAGCAGCTTGGGTGAACGAAACAGGAAAAAAAGAAGTAACCAAACAGACAGTGGCATATTCACCACGATCCAAACTGGGAACATTACTGCCAGAGTTTCCAAATGTCAAAGATCTAAATCTGCCAGCCAGCCTGCCAGAGGAGAAGGTAACACTTTGGAAATCTTTTCTTGGCTTGTCTTGGATTTTTTTCCCTGCTCTGGATAAAAGCTTTGTCTAAAAAATAAAGACTTCAAATTAGAATAGGTTTAATAATGCTTTGACTTTATTTATGAGGGACTTCATTACTTCATATAATAGGAAGAAGTATCTTCCCTTAAAATACATGGCTGACGCTATCAGCTGCACAATATTTCTAAAGCCTGTGCATACTTCTGTTTTAAGGTTACATTGCTTTACAGCAGGTGAGGTTTGAGGGCAACTCCTTACTCTGCAAACATGTTTGATGGCAAACTGAAAAATGGGTCTGGTGCTTTCTTGAGTGGAGAGGGTCTTGGTGCATTTCTTATCCTTCTAGACTAGAAATTAGGAGAATCCTATCTGCACATAGGACAAAAGTGCTGTGGCTGCTCTTGGCTGAGCTTGCTAGTTTTCTGATGTGTTCACATGTGTGGTATCAATGTGAAGTGGACAAAAGAATAGGGTTTTATAGTTCTTTATGTCCTAATTAGGGCCACATTCTCGTCTTTGATCTCACTGAGGCTTTTTGCTCCTCTTACATTTGAAGAATCCCCATTGACATAGAAAAATCCATGAATTCAAAGGGAGAACTTACTTTGAGAAGAAAACTCATCTTAAAGCTAATCTAACTAATCTAACTAGACTCTAACCAATTTCATTATTTTTTTGCAATTGTGCTCAGGTAAGATAAGAAAAAAAACCTTAACTTTTTTGTGCTTCATATTCTGATAGTTTAAAAGCAAATTTCTTCAAGTAGAATGATCTTTTGTGTGTCTCCCCCATTCTTTTTCAGGTCTCTACCTTTATTATGATGTATAGAACTCACTGTCAGAGGATACTAGACACTGTAATAAGAGCAAACTTTGATGAGGTATGGTTGGAAACTGCAGTTCTAGTTTAATGATACAAAAAGGTATTAATGGATTTGAGAGATTATTTTGAATGTGATATTGCAAATTTATGTTTTTGTGGTGGTTAATCCTTTCATGAGTAATGAACAGTGGCTTTACTGGAATATGTGTAATACGTGACCAATAGCATTAAATCTCGCGTCACTGTGAGCTAGAGGAACAAAAGCAATGGGAATGTTTTTGTCTCTTCGTTCTCCATCGGGATTAAGGTTACAATATCCCCTTACAAGATGTTGGACAGTTGTGGTGGATGTCCACCACCACTTTTCTAAGCTTTAAGTTGGGATGGAGCTCTGTTTGAAAGAATTCCTCTGAGTGTTCAGCACAGACACAGAGCAGGTGTACAGCCAAAACAGTGGGCTCTGCTGTTCTATTAACAACAGTGCAGGGTGGTGGAGGGGGGCCTACAGCCTCCTAGATATCCCAGAAAGCTGAAGCCTTCAATTGCTCCGCTGTATTCCAGTGCAGCTTGGAGAGCACACACTGCTCAGCAGTTGATAACATCCATAAGAGATGGACAAGGTTTGTACCTGCTGCATATCTGACCAAATCTGATGGTTTTCTGGCAGTGCATGCAGACAACTCTAATGAGAGCTGAAAAAGAAAACATTAGTGGAATGCCAGCAGTTTTTTATTACATGTGAAGAAGGCCTTTAGTCCAGAAAAACAATTCTGACTACAGAGAAGCTGAGAGCCTGATTCAAATACGACGTCCAGGTCCTGGAAAAAAATCAAAGGAAATGAGTCTTTTGACCTTGCCTTCTGAACAATGGCAATGAATTCCCTGCTTTTCCTCCTCTCACTGTTAAATTCTCACACTCCTCTGGTTTAAAGCTGAGGCTTTTTATAGTCATGTACCCAGTCTAGATATTTCCATGTGAGAAAAATATGGGACACATATTCAGGAAGTTTTGCTGGATGAGTCTCAGATTACGTTCATGAAAGCAGGATGTTGCATTTTGTTTGGAAATCTGTTTGTCAGGATCGGTGGTGGGGAAGGGTCTGAGCAACAGCAATGTATAAGCGAGCAAATATTTACTGCACCTGCTGTGGTTACTTATTTCAGTACCAACTGTGTGCAGTAGATTATCACTTACAAATGCCAATGTTCTTACTCCTGTATGATCATATCATTCACTGAACAACACCTTTATTTTCTAAATGAAAAATTTCAGAGGTATATTTTACTGTATCTGACGTCTCCTCTCCATTTTCTTTTTTTTTTCTGTCTTACTCAATTCTTTCTCTGCTTTCCTTCATAGTGGAGGAAAGAATAAGTCCCAAAGGGTAGTGTTTCCAAAATGAATACAGAAAGTGGTATGTTGACCCCTGTAAGCCATGTGCTATCCTCCTCTCCCTCCCTACACCAAGCCCTAGATTGCATTCCTTTGTATACAGGGACAGAGAGCAAAGAGAGAGAAAAAGGCTTGACATGTGGAAGCCAAAGAGTTACACTCACCAGCCACTGATGGAAGGTAAAAGTATGGTGGTTCCCATGGGTCTCTCTACTGTAATAACACAAAGACACCCTGTCACACAAAGTCAGGGTGTCTCTCACCCTTTGGTGGATTATCCCATTGTGTGCTGTGTTACAGTATAAGCCTGCTGACTTAAGGAACATGCCTCACCTGCGTTCTGTACCAGCAGTCCAGCTCTGGGGCTAAAACAGATGCTACATAAGCAGGATAGTTTAAGGAAAAGGGTATTTGTGGCCTTTGGTTATTTTAATATAAGCATCCCTGCTTCTTCTCATGTTTGCAGGTTCAAAGTTTTCTTCTGCACTTTTGGCAAGGGATGCCTCCTCATATGCTGCCCGTATTGGGATCTTCGACTGTAGTGAACATAGTTGGAGTTTGTGATTCAATCCTGTACAAAGCAATCTCTGGAGTTTTGATGCCAACAGTACTACAAGCATTGCCTGACAGGTCAGTACAGCCAGCAGCACTGACCACTTTTAGCTCAGCTGTTTTTGTTCAATTCTTTTCTTCAAGAATGACACCAGTTCTCAGATGCTTCCTGCCCCTTGTTTCCTGAGTTTAATCACAGTGTCAGTTCAAAGAAGTTGAAGAGCTGACATGTTCCTGAAGAAATGCTCAGATTTAATAAGACTTGTATTATGAAAAACTTGTTATATTTTTGTGATGAAGGGCACAACCAGCTTCTTGGTTTATTAACATCAAGCTGATAATCATGTCCCAACTTTCAGGGAATGTCAGAGGTTTGCAGGCTGCAGAGAGCCACACTGTCCTCTGAAAATTTCAGGCACTTCTCTGCTGGTCAAGGATAACAGCATAATGACATTCTTAATTATAGTGACAACAGGAACTGCCCTGGCTGCTCTGTTTGTAAATATTCTCACACGTATTCAGGCACTGCAACCTAAGTGTTTTCCTCTGTGTACACTCTTGGGACCCAGTTGTTATTCTGCACAAAACATGAAGTTCATACTTGTGAAGTCTTGGACAAGCTGGTTTAATTTAAATACTATCCTATGGAGAACAGTTGCATGTTTATTTTATGATCACTTTATTAATAGTAAGAAGTATTTGCCTCTTTTGTTTCAAATCTAAAATCACTTTTCCAGTCCATGTGGCACATCTCAGCTGTCCTCTTCCTGCCTGGAGCTCAATGAGCCCAAGAAGTCTTGTTTATATAGGTAAAGGAGGACAGAGATCAACAGTTCACAGCAAAGGGTGTAATCCCTGAGTGCACTCAAATTTTTTTACCCTCTTTGATTTTCCTAATACGACCACATCAGGATCTGGGGTTTTGTCTAAACATATGTGTACACCTTTAGTATTAGTTGACTGATGTGTTCCTGAGGTTGAGCAATTTGTTAATTAAGGACATTGCTCTAAGAGTTTCCCACTGGTGTTGTTTATTTGGCCCTAAGAACTTTAAAGCATTTCTAGGCATGGCAAGATGTTGTTCTGCTCTCCTGTGCATACACCATGACTGCTGAAGTACAGGCAAAGTTGTTTTCCACAAGAAACCTGTTATAAGAATGGGCTTTCCTTGATAAGACATGTAAATTTTTACAGGCTTTGCCCCTCACCCCCCAAATCTATTTCATTGGAAGGATTAAACAGAACAGCAGTCCTTTTCTCAAGCCGCTTAGTTCTTTCATAGCAAATAAGGAGAGACTTGAGTGTGAATATAGACTTTTGTAATGCATATAAAGGGCCAGATTGTGGCTATTAAGCCATAGCCTGCACTGAAGGGGGTGAAGAAGGGTCTCACTGCAATGGAAGCTCCTGAAGGAAATCTTGCTGACTCAGCCAGAATCCTCCTGGTGACTTCCTGAGAATAGATATTGGCTGTCCAGAAAAGCCACATCTCAGTGGGTGCAGCAGTTATCATCTATCCCCTGTCGTGACTGTGACTGTGGAGCAGAGCTGGCCTTTGGCTGTGTTTGTTTTACCAGCTCTGTTCTCAGTGGTGTTAGCAATGCAAACAGGAAAAGCTGCCTGACTGAAAGAGGGGAAAAGTCCCCTGCATCTTTCTTCTCTCTCTCATTTGTGTGTCTGGAGTATTGCTGCAAGCTGTGCAGCTCAGTCTGGCAGAACCAACTGTTAGGAACACCCTACAACTTTTCCTGGAAACTGTCATTTTTATAGTCATTATATACTAGCAGTTCTAAGAAGGATACAATGAGCTGCCTGCCAAGTTTAGCAGGAAATAGTGGAGCCATCAGAAAAGGGTAGTAAGGGAGAAAAGAGAAATCTCACTTGTCTGGGAAAGTTCCTGTTCTGTGCAGAGATAAGCATTAGGCAGGTGCTGCTCCACCCCACCTCACCCACCTGTGTGGGCTTGACCTGGAAATTCCTCCCCACCATCATCACCCACTCACTGACCCCAGCCTGCAGCATAGTTGGTTTTTGCACATCCCTGCATACATCTGTATAAATATGGGCACCAACGAACTGAAATCCAAAGCTTTATCTATTGTCTTTTTTAAACAGTAGTGACTTTATGCTTTCATGTTTGTACAGAATGGGAATGAATTTATTTCAGACTAAGAATCCTGTTTGTAAGTATCAAAACAGTGCAGTACAGAGACGTTCAAAAACTTACAAGGAATGGAAATGGTGATATGGTTTTCTTTTCCTGCAAACTTCTTCAGAAGTTCTTCTTCATGCCTACAAACCAAAATGTGTCATCAGTTCTGCACAGTAGTGAGCTGTGAGTCAGAGGCTCTCAGTCTTCACCCTTTCACAGAGTAAACACCTTCTGATGCAGTGGTTTCCCTTTTCAGTTTGACGCAGGTGATCCGGAAGTTCGCAAAGCAGCTGGATGAGTGGCTGAAAGTAGCTCTCCACGATTTGCCAGAAAACCTACGGAATATCAAATTTGAATGTATGTATTTCCTAATCTCTCTCCTTTTAACCTGGAATGTGTATTGTGTTTATTGACTACAAGGCAATTCTAAGTGAGACTTAGTGTTCTTCTAGGAATTCAAAGCTGTCGGTGCTACAAATCTTGGAGTCGCTTACAATCTCCACTTGTTCCTGAGAACCAGTTTTGTGTAGTGAAACGAGGCACTGCTCGCAATGAGAATTGCTTTTCCTTTCTTGTGGATTCTGATAAGAAATTAATTTTGTTGATAGTAAGCAAACATCAGTGGTGATGTAAGGCGAAGGAAATTATTAAACAAACCTTGATGCTAGCACAATTTGAATACAGCTTGAGGCCCTTACTCGAAAAAGTGCCAGAGTTAAAAATGAAGGAGATCAAATTACCCTGTCACCACAGGAAAGGGCACTAGTCCTTTTCAGAAGTGCTTTGTAGATGCCTGCAGTGCACATCACCTATTGATAAAGCCTGCTTTATTTCACAGCTCTCAATTCTTTGCCTTTCATGAGCACTAAATTCCACACCACAAAGTTAAAGGAGGGGGGAAAAAAAAAAAACTAATTTAGGAGAAGGATTAAGTATTTTGATCAGCATGGAAAATTAGGTGTATATTTTACTGAGAATAGTCAAGATATAAGTTGGAACAACTACTTTTATTTTGGTTGATTTTTCCTTGTGTTATTTAATAATTTATTTCAAAAGTTACACAAAGTCAGAACTGGTCATAATGCTTTTTTTCCCACATTTTTGTCCATTCAAAAATATCAAGACTCTGCAACAAGAAAATCTTTTCTGATCTTACCGGAAGAGAGAAAGAAAATGGACAATGAATTTTCTAGCTGTTCTCAAGCTGTATTCCTTAACTATCCCTACACACAGTAACAAGCCAAAACCTTCTCTGGGGCCACATCTAAGGCCTGTTTGGATATATGTGCAAGTCTTTGGTGATTTTACTATAACTTAAAACTTGAGTAAATCCTGCCTTTTACATGAGCCTTTGTTGTTTCTGCAATTGTTTTCTTCACATCAGGAACTGTTATGGTGTAAACACACAGCCAGTGGGAGGTACTGACAGGAGTAACTGCAAGCCTTGGTCATGTTTGCAATTCCAGAGTCACAGATTTCAGACAAAAGATTCACAATACAAAATTTTAAAAGTTTGTTTTCCAAATGTAGGAAATATCTTAATCCAAGGTCAATATCACTAGGCAAATAGGAGGAAAGGATTGGCAAGTACCTCCTGGGCCATCTTACTCCGTAGCATATTAGTACCTCATGTAATTTCTTTCAGAAACTCCCAGAAACTGATTCAGATTTTAGCTTTCACTAGTCCAGTCAAGAGTCCTCCAAAATGTATTTGCATTAAGACTTAGCAACCTTTTCTAATTTCCACACATAATATAGCTATCATTATTTTGTGCTCACTCTTCTTGCACTAACATTTTTCTTTCTGTTAAATAGTTCTTTCTGATCTTCAGTTCCTTTGTGTATCAAGAGAAGATTTGTTATGCGGAACAAGCAAAGCTCTTCCATTGTCCTCTGCATTTCTCTTGTCATCTCATTATTCACAGCATCTATAAATCATTGCTTGTAATATGCCTCTGTAAAACTGATTGAGCATCTAGATTTACGGGTTTAGGTCAAGCTTTAAACTAAGTTAAAACTGGACTATATGAATGAACTTTATGTAGTCACCATTGTAAGTAGGAAACAGGGTATATTTTTTTGGTTATTGTTGTAATTTAGTGTTTTCAGAAATAAGTCTCTTTATTTAGCACAGTATTTAGATATGTATCTCTTCTCTCCTGCAGTGTCCAGAAGGTTCTCACAAGTACTCCGTCGACAGACATCATTAAATCATCTCTGCCAAGTAAATATTTCAATTATCTAAGTTTGCTGGATGCCATTTTTACTGATTTTTTTCAAGTAATTTTATGAATTGACAGACTAGACTTCACTCAAAGAGGAAAAGATCATGTTAGCAGTTTTTCTCCCAATATTTATTGTGACCATCTTTATAAAATCAAAACAATCAGCAAAAAATGCTTTGCTGACAGGTGGCAACCCCTGATCATTAAATTCAGCAGGGTACTTCTATGAAGCAAAATTATTATTTAAGAAATCAAATTTTCAGAAAGCAAACATTCCATTGATTTCAGAGCAGTTTGTGTTAGGCCTGTTGCAAAGAAAAATATTTCTATATGCCTGACAGTTAATTCCAAATCTAATTGTATAAAACCAGTTGAACTACTGGAGTTTTAAATAGACATATTCTTCCAGCCACAGCAAGTGAGTTTAAAACTACTCCAAAGTGTTTGTTTTTCACTAGTTTATATAAGAGTTATTTATTAAAAAGTCATGAGAACAAATTTTGTGTGGTATGAAAGGGGAAAGAATGCATTAAATTCATTAACACCTCACCCATGTACTGGAATAGAGAGTTTGTTTTCCCAACACACTGAGAGCTCCATTTTTTGAAGGTGTGTCCAACACCTTACGTTAACCCAGTGAGTGGTGAAGCCCACAAGAAGTTCCGGGGGGGAAGAAAACCCACTCCTGCAAGGACTTCTTTGTAGAACTCTTCCTTCATTGTTTTAGTGGTGGAGATAGAAATACTAGTGCTGCCTTCCCCCAGGCATGGTGGATCAACACTGAGCTTTGGAGGTCCCTAAGAATTCAGAAGAAATCGAGATATGGAGACCACAAACTTCTGCATCAGACCTGGGATCAAAGAGTTTACTTTCATGAAACTCTTCAAATGCATAATTTTCTTGGAGAAGCTGGTAACCTTAGCATGGGCTATCATCTCTGCTTAACTTACAGAGATCTGGTGACCATGACCTTGAGTCACTTCCTTTCCTCTCAGCCTGTCTTTCCCATTATCAACAGCAGACTCCTGTCTCAACCAGCCAAGAAGCAGATCTGATGCAGAGGCAAATGAATTTCAACATTTTCATGTGGCTGAGGGAAGAATGAAAGTCTTCATAGTTTGGGTGATGGGAGGTTGCAAACCTTGAGCGGAGTTTGTTTGGTTTTGGTTTGATTTCTCTTGCTGCTTGTCTTTAGATTTGAACTGAAGCTGGTCAAAAGAACCAATAGAGCTGTTAGAGACTGGGGAGTCTAACAGCAGTACCACCAGATCAGGGTTGTTCTTTGGGGTTTGTGGTGGATGCAATCAAAATACTTGCAGTTGATTAAAGCAGGCAGAATGACCTGGGAGTTCTCTGTGATTAGAGGGACCTGTAATGTCCATAAGACATCAAGCTAGTGGGTGGGGATCCATGAGGAAAATCAACTTAGTAAGCCTAGCTAAGGAAGCGTAAAAGGGGATAAAGCCTATTTTTTAACTTAATAAACCATGAACTAATGAATAGATTGGATTGGATTACAGGCATCAAGAACAGTGATCCACAGTGCAGACATCACGTTTCAAATGCTGGAGGACTGGAGGAATGTGGATCTGAATAGCATTACCAAACAAACCCTCTATACTATGGAGGACTCACGGGAGGAACACAGAAAGCTCATCATACAATGTAAGAGCAGAATCCTCAAATAAAGTCAGGTGAACTTGGTTTCCTGCTGAAAACAAAGCTCAGTGAGAGTGACACTGGTTTTGAGCCACTGGTTTGCCTGGAGGCTTAACACAAGTATTAGAGATAAGACCCCCAGGAAGGTTTCATGTTTTGAGGCATAGATCTGGGTACTCTTCCATTAATGAGTTTCTTTATAGTATCCAGAGCAGCTGGTAGCACAAAACTTGCACCTAGATTCAGGAAGATTTTTCTCCATGACCTTCAGCAATTAAGTCTGTGAGTTTATCATTGAATCTGATAAAGTCCAGTCTCTCTTGCTGGAGAGTTAGCTTTTTAATGGCTTTGATACCAAAGTATAGCTTTTTTTATGGCTTTGATACCAAAGTAGCTGTTTATTTGAGTCCCATGTAAACTTATTTATAAAAAGGCTCCATTTTACACAGTGTTTTAATAAACCAGATCATTTGATAGGGTAAGCTTTTACCCTGAACTTTCACGAGTAGGTACAAGTCCCATATTGAGTAAACTCATTGGCTAATTTAGATTCTGCCTAGTATAATGAAGAACGTGAACTGAGAAGTGGCTTTGGAGATGCTGGCAAATCAGTTTTGGAGTCACAGATCTTTTGCAAATATAAAGTTTAATTTGCGTTGTCCACCAAGTGTACATGGTTGTGAGTTTAGGTGTAACACTAAACACACTGAACCCGTCCCTCTGAGGCACAAGAGGTGACCAGCATGTCTTTAGCATCATTCATAACCTCACCTCCCTGTGAACCCAGTTGTTTTATTGCCATCTCTCTCCTGAGGAAGACTAATCATCTTTTGTCCAGAACCATCTTTAATGGGGACCAACCTGGGCACCCACTTGTGGGAGCCCTGCAAGGGTAGGTTTACGAGTGAGGTAACTCTTTCAGTGAGTGACTGGGAAGAGGAGGGCTGACACCTTCACATATATGCTGGACCCTGCAAGGTTGACTTGAGCAGTTGTTCCACTGTATAAACACTGGATATCTTCTTCCCTGTTTAGGGATGGGCCTTGCATTCTCTGTTAGCTCTGTTTTCCAGCAGAGGGGTGCTTGGAACTCTTTTCTTCTTATCCTTTGAATAATTTCCTGCCATTGCCCTTTTCCCTTTTTGAGGACATAGAAACCAGACATGGCAGTAGGGCAGGTGGCATATAGTGAGACTGGAGTCAGAAGCTGGGTGCATCCTTCTGTCATCTTTTATGTTTTTAGTACGTACCAAATACCCTCCCACTGGCCAAAAAAAGAGTTCTCAAAGTTACAGTCCCTAGAAGCAGTAACAGTTTTGGTTCTCATTCAGAAAATCCTTCCTGTTTAGGAAAACTTTTTGTATATGTGTGAACTATTTAAATACAAACTTAAATGTAATAAAATAAATCAGAATTTCCCTGAATGCTAATGGATTTGAACACATTTGTTTCATACTTCAGTCTCATGTAGTCCAATAAGCAATTGCTTAGAAATGGTAGCCTTATATGAATGTTCATCATGAGATGGGATTCCACTGAAATGTGCAAGTGTGTTTAGAGATTATTTTAGAGCTTACAGGTTTTTTCCCCATCTTTGATGTTTATTCTACTTGGCTGAAGATTTTTTCAAAGATCACACACTGTATGATTCATGTGACATAGACTTAAGGCCTCCTTTCACATTCTTGATATTAATAATCCAGAAAGTACAATTTCCAGCTACTGTTATTGGCAGGGGGGAAAAAGTGTTTATAAGCCTGTAAGCAATAGAGGAAAAAAAACCCTGGATGTAAGAGAATCTCTCTCCTGCTGTTATGGTAGTTGTCTCTGACATGGTTTCTTCTTTAGTCTTTCTCAGATCCTGTTGAGCTATTTCTAGCAGTCACAAAAGGCTAAACAGTTACTTTTCTCAAATAGATCATTGCACACAGTTGCAATGCTGCAGCAGTAATGCAGGCAACTGATTTGTTTTTCCACTCTTGTTCTCCTCTTTGCACAGAATGTAAATTACTTCATCTCTTGTATCAGGCAGTTTTTTGTCCAGCCAAATTCTCAGGTAAGGAGACAACATTTAGATTTTTCTGTGATCCTGTTCTGCATAAAGGGAGGTTGCCCATTCATAAAACAATGAAGCAAGATAAGAGTGGCCCAGACATCACTATTTCCTTTCTTCCCCAATTAATGTTTCTGGCCATCCAGTCTTTGCAAGTCTTAAGTTAAACAAAGTTGTAGTCAGGTGTGAAGCAAATGCACTCCTGCTTGTCTTGCTGATCCAGTTTAGAGAACAGGGAGCTTTTTCTTTGCATTGCTGTTGGACAGCTTCTCACTCACTTTAGCTATCATCTCCAAGCTTTGCCTCCTCCACCTCCCTCTCTATCTTTCCTATGGTGGGAAATTCCTTACTCCTGTTATTCATAATTAAGCATAAATTGAAATGCATAGCACATTGAGATCATCCTATATCACAGCAGGTAGAAACTATCTTTCTTCTTGACTTATAGGCCTTTTATTTTAGCTGAATTGAAGAACAGTTTCTTAAGACATCAAAGCACACAATTCTTTGTCTTCCAGCCATTGACTCTCACAAACTTGGTTTGCACTTTTAAAAGCAGCAGTTGGATGACTCGATTGTTTATACTTTCTGTACTAAAATATGAATGTGTGTACTTTGGAGGGGTTAAAAAGTATACAGGTTGCTTTTTTAAACTCTTATTGACTACATTAAGTATAGTACTTGTGCATTGGTAGCAATTTGTTCTGAAGAAGTCTAGGAAATTCTTTGTGTGGGTGTCTGGCATTGCAAATAGATGATTTGAAGCAGTTAAATTATGTTTTTGCAACTAAAACATTATACAGATGGGAACCCTACCAACAATACTCATCTACGTGGTGCTTAGAAGATTCTTCATACACTTCTAAATCAATTTCATGCATGACCTTATTTCATCATCAGGGTCAAGGCCTAGGTTCATACTCTTCATAGAGAACGTGATAAAGGATTCACTTCCAGGCACACCAGAGAGATGAAACTTAAATCAAAAGATTAATTTTAAACAAAAGGTCCTGATTTGCTCACATTAAAACACGATGCCCATTGGCTCCATCACTTTCAACAGAAACAAGAGACCAAGTGAACTTTACAGGGTCAATACCTAGAGAGATGTATTTGTCATAGCTAAGCAACCTGTTACAAAAACTACAGCAAAATTACAATGTTATTGGCAGCTTTTGGTGATTTGTTTCTCTTTTGTTCAAACTGGGATCCAAGTACTAAGGTAGGCTATTTTTAATTTGTCTGCCAGTGTATCAGGAGTTTGATCACCTTCTGGAGGAGCAGTCCCCCATTGAGTCATACATCGAGTGGCTGGATTCCATGGTGGACAGATGTGTTGTAAAGGTTGGTAAGCAGGAGTAAGGATCCAAGTTCCTGCTGTGCGTTATGAGCTCTCTACGTGGCATAGATTTAAAGCAGAAATAGTTAGAAGAAAACAACAACAAAGCCAAGCATTGGTTTTCATGCTCAGGACTCATATTCAGGATTCTCTTCTTTTTACTACTTTTTTTTCTATTCTAGCCCAAAAGATTATATTCAAAAATGGAACAGGGCTGAGGTTTCCAATCATGTGAATATTTCAGGGCTATGGAAAGATTAGTTCAGAGTTGTCCTAACTTCATAGTGCAAATAAAAAGCATACTCTTGTCTGAAGTTTTAAGATTTTTAATTAAAATAGTATCTTTCTAGGCCAGCTAATTAATTTATATACATTTAAATGAAAGGATGAAGGTCTACATTACCATGCAGTCAGGGACAGGTTTATGTTGCCTTTTGAGCTGATTTGAGATTTGAGAGATACCAAGGACTTATATTTTATTTTAATTTAAGTTTGTGCAGAAACCTACTATGGTCAGGCATCACCATAACTTCCAGAGTATGGAACTATATGACTGACAGTTTTAGCTTTTGTCACTAGATATAGTTTGTACTAGGGTGTCATACTAGAATTCCAATTCTACATTCCAGTTGTTATTGATATAAATTTTCAGTATAGAGCTAGAATTCTTGATTGTAAGTTTCCTCCTTAATTAGGAAGAAAGAATGAACACATAAACAATTAGTTTGAGATGAAGACGAGAGCAACTTATTTTGGTAGTCCTTTCATCATTTAGAAAGGAAACTCAGTCTTGATGTTGAATAATACTTCATGATTTCCGCTTTCTGAAGGTGGCTTTCTCTGTAAGCTTGTTTTTGTTGTGTGTTTGTTGGGTTTTGGAATTTTTAGTGTATGTTTTAAGATAATGGTACATGGGTTTTCAGTGTATAAAAAGAAGTCAGATCAGTGCATCGTTCAGCTGTTTCAGACAATAGAAATAAAAGTTTATCTGTGTCAGATGTATCTGTTTTCTTGCAGGTAGCTGCCAAGAGACAAGGCTCTTTGAAGAAAGTAGCTCAGCAGTTCCTCCTGATGTGGTCCTGTTTTGGCACTCGAGTGATTCGGGACATGACTTTGCACAGTGCACCCAGCTTTGGTACTTTCATTTTCTTGTAACAATTGCATGCCACAAAACCCAAACCAAACCAAGCAAAAAAACCTTGTATCCTGGCTTATAATGTATCCTTTACATGAAAACATAACCAGTTTTCACATATCCAGGGCTCTGCTAACAAAAGAGTTGGGGCTACTATAGCTTGGAAATAATGCTTAGATGTGTCTCTTCAAAATCCAGCTGGGGGAGATTGAAACGTTGCTACTTTCTTCTGTTTGTCCTTAGCCAGTCGCTGGAGTTATCAGTCACAGTTCAGCTGTTGGAGTCAGTTACAGGAGCATTCCCTAATACACTTCAGTGCAAACCGAGCCCAGTTACCCAAACCACTCTGACCACGTGTTATGCTGAGAGAGATGGCTTTGTGCTGAAGTGGATGAAAAACTCTCCAGCAAACCACTTTGCCAGCTCCCCTTTTAAAGGACATAGCATTTTAAGATAGTCTTTGCAAACTAAGCCAGTTTCTACAGTCTGGACAGATTCTCTTCCATTCTCTTAGAATTAGTCAGGGTGGAAAACCAGACTTTTACTTTTTAAATGAACAAGCATATTGGTTTTTTTTATATATAGTTTTGATAGGGGCTTTGTCCTGAATCCTGTGTTGCAAAGAATTCAGATTAAAATCAGTTAAAAGCAGGAATAACTGAAAATGGACTGCTGAGTCATGAGTGTCAACATTTCCAGTCTCTTGGGACAGGGTTTTGCATGAGGGGTGATTTTTACAAATAACACATTTGGCCAAATACATTAGCAGAAGATTAATAATTACTGAATTTATGAAAGCACTGCATTGAACAATTATCAGATTTTCTGCCAGCTGAACTTTTACATCCTTTATGACATTAGAGCCATCTAATAGCACAAACTCACATACCATCAGAGATAGGCACAATATCTCCTGTATTTATATTTTAATCTGAATCTATCTTTGTTGGTTTCAGAGTGGTAAAGAGTTTGCCAAACAGGTATTAGAGAGCCACCACTAAACATCAGGATAGTGAGAATCCCCAGGATGACCACAATTTCCATCTGCTAGCTTCTATCTTCAGCACCGGTACCCTGGACGCAGCTATTTTCCACCTTTTCTAGGATTCGTTTTTCCCTTGAGTCACTGCAGCTCTTCTTTCACTGTGATCATAAAAGTAGCTGATACTGCTTAGCAGTATACTTTCCCCTAGTGTTTAAAACTCCCTTTGCATGAGTCCTGAATGGCTGAGATCTGTTTTCTAGCACTTCAGGTTGCTGCAGACAGCTCTGCAGACATCATCCTAACCTGTGAAACACACCAGAACCAAACAAATGAAAAACCATCCTACACTGGTGCAGTGTTGTGGTTCCACTGTTACAAGTCCTGAAATGCTGACATTAAAATGCCCCCAAGGATACATGATTGCTACTGAATTGCACATTGCATTATCTTTTTTCTTGTTCAGGATACGTTTGTAACCTAACCAAGCATTCTCTGTTTCGCAGCATCAATCACTAAGATGTCTTTAATCAGATAGGGATTCCTCAAATAGTTCCTAGATCAGTTGTCTTGATGGTGTCTACAGTAACCCTCAGATGTGATTTCTTACTTATTAATGGAAATATTTATGAGCTTGCCATGTTGTGAGAAAATGAGAAGATTGAGAATTATTTGTTGGTTTGGTCTGTGGACACACTACAATATTGTAGTATCTACCAAAGTAACTTACCTGTTGTCTCTCCTCTAAATTTGACTCATTTCTCCTTTTGGACAACTGGAACCACTCACATAAGTTTGTAGAGCGTGGACTGTTGGGTTTTTTTGAAATCTTTTTAGCTCACTGCATCTGTCTGTGTGTGTAAGTGCATGATTCTGATTCTTCCATGGAGACACGCCTTTGAACATGAATTTGACATTGTTTATATGAAACCACAGTCAGGAAAATAATGTGCTGGTCATAGCTGATGTGTTTTTCATGGTTATGTGGTGGTATAATTAGAACTAGAACATAACTGCTTCTCAATTTGGTAGCCAAAGTAACAATTTTATTTTTTAATTTTTTTTAATCAATCATTGTGCTCAGTGTGAAGCTGAAATACTTTGGGATATTCATCAAATTCAGAAATCTTCATTTTTAAAAACATGAAATTAAAGAGAATTATTTTGTATCTGCCACATTTTAGTGCTTAGACCAGAGTGTTTGCCTCAGCAGTCTTGAAGCTGTGTTAATCACTGCCAGAACAAGATCTTTAACCAAAGAGCTAGAGGATTTGTCTTGTGGGAGAGTTTTCTCATATTTTCTGTGGAAACTCTTTCACTTTGTACAAATCACCTAACCATATGTTGAGGTGTACAAGTCTGCAGCCTGCTAGGTTTGTTTTTCCCTGGGAAGTGATGTGACAAGAGCTTGTTCAGTCTCTAGAATTAACTCTTATTTATAGAGGGTAGATTTTTCCTTGCTCAGGTGCAGCTCCAGTAGAGCAGGAGGAGATCTGAGTCTTCAGGTTTTCCAAGGCGAGAATGATACCAAACCCATATCCCTATCCTATCAGGCAGAAGCCTGGGCTATCCTCACCTTGTTTCACTCAAAATGTCCCAAATGTTATTTAGCCATGGACACAAATTTTAATAATTGTATTAATGACACCACTCTTCTTCTCTGCAAGGCCATTTGACACATGAAATAGTTCTGAGCAGGTTCCAAAAGAATAACCTTTGAATGTAAACAGCTCAGATCCAGATGGCAGAAACTCTTCTGCACTGAATTTAACACATTTCCTTCCAGCTTTGCAGAATACTATACGCATTTAAGTGTGATCTATGCAGAGAAATGAACACTGATTTACTATCCTAAGTATTTACATACATACACCTTTGTTCTTAGATTAAAAGTTTCATATATTTCACTATGTTAGAAACTATTTCAGTGGACTGAGTTTTAATGATCTATTATAATTCAAGCAATATATATACTCAGATACAGTGGTTTGGGGTTTTGTTGGTTGGTTGGGCTTTTTGAAGTAAAGCATTAAACGGTGGGATCTTTAATATATACAGGACAGTATATTATTACTTTCGAAATACATGATACAGAAATTGGATTTGAGCAAGTTGGAATACCTGGCACTGGACTGGCCAGCACAGAGGTTTGATTCTGCAAAGTTTTTAAGTGTGGTGGCATGAGCAGGTTGAAACAATCCGTGGAAAAAAAAGCTCCTCTCTCTCTCTCTGCTCCCTCTCCCTCTCCTTTTTTCTCTCTGCCTGCTGCCTCCCTCCCTCCTTCCTGTCTGTGCATATCAAAGGCACAGTTGGTGGCAGTGTTTGGGTAATGCATCCAGTGTATAAAGTAACTAATTAGTAATAGAAGCTCCATGTTTGTCTCCAGTTCTGGAAATCTCAATGTTGTTTTACTACTTACACATAATTCCTCTATCTGTTAATAGCTGCTGACACCATACATTAGATGGATAATCATTGCCATGATTTCTGTTAACTACTGAAAATTAGAGCTAAGCTGTAAGTCTCTTGAATTACTTCTAACCTCTCCCTCAAGAAGCGCATGGTTTTCCAGTCACAGTCAGATCCATTTTGGTATTTAAATATAAACTTGAAAGAACTAAATAGTTACATGTGAAAAACAGCAGCTTGTAAACACAGAATAAATTATGGTGCATCATGCTGAACAGCTATTCACCATGTGGCTGAAATGCATGCCCTGAGACTGGTTTCACTCTAGAGCTTATATTTCATCTGACTCATTAAAAAAGGTAAAAATATTGCATTCATTCAGTACCAACAACTTGTTTGTCTAGTGTCTTTCATGCAAATTCTGGGCTCAAATCTCTATAGAGAGTTTAAAAATACACAGTGGGAGAAATAATAGGGGAGGAAGAGAGAAATTCAAAAGAGTGACAAGGGCACTAGAGTGTTTTTAAATGCTGCATTCAGTATTGCCAACCCCAAGTCTTCAATATAAAGCATTAGATTCCCTGAAAACAAAGACTTTTTTTTTTTTTTTAATTAATAGCAAATCTTGGAGTTCTGTCATTTGCTTGTCTTTAAGGTTTTAGTGTTTAGTTTGCAGTTCCAAACATTATTATGAAACTACAAACACCTTTCCTTAAAAGATTTGGGGGGTTTTGGTTGGTTGGTTTTTTTAAATTAAAGCTGAGCAAGGAGTTTGATGGGAAACACTAAATACCCTGAGCTTTCTACCACCATGTGAAGTTTGGCAGCATTTAGGTCTCTGTTTTCTTACCTTGGAAATACTTATCAGGGTAACTGCACTAATGTAAACTGTCCACTGAAAAACTATAGTCAGAAGAAGAGAGAGCATGACAGTCTAGATTTCCACTGGGAAAATCCTAGACCAGTAATAAGGTGATTAGCCAGGTCTGCTGTCTTTATTGTACTGCTAAACTGAATAGGATTTATTTAACCAGACTTCGAGCCCAAAAGATTTCTAAACCCAAATTCTCTGTAGCAGTTAAGTGAAGATCTCCACTGATTTGCCCTTGCAAGGTTGGGCAAACCTGTTAAAATATTTGTGTGCATAGATATGTGAAACAAATGAAAAAATGAACGTTTCAGGTTTACCAACAGCCCCAGATTTGCTCCTCATAGCAAAGGTGTTGCAGTCACATACGTACTTGTTCTGTGCTGCCTTGCCCAAGAACACAAAGGCACATGTTCACCTCCCGGGGTGTGTGCTCAGCTCATATCAGTGCCGATAGAAGCCATGCCGGCACGGAGTGAAAGAATGAAGCACAAAGACCATCCAGGTCACAAAGAAAAAGAATGTGCTTAGAGTTCCTTTGAAAGCTGAACTGCCAGCTAGAATTGTATAAAGATAGAGGGTCGTTCAAACCACTTCTTCTGCCCTTCAACAGTATGTTTGAGTAGCAAAATTGAAGTAGGGGTAGTTATCCTTCTTGTGGCTGTGGTAAAAGCTACTATCTCAAGATAAACCTAACTTTCCTCTGAAAAAAACAATCACTGTGAAATCTGATGGGATGTGAAACTTGTATCTTTTTCTCATGGAAGTGTTTTTCTTCAAAATGTAGTAATGGAATTTCAAAAAGAAGGTTAGTTGTTTTTTTGTTTTTTTTTTTTTTTGTCTGGCCATAGTTGATCTCTGCTTCCCTCTCAGCTGGTGATCTTTCTCTGGTTTAAGCCAGTTGCTAGACTGGGTATTACTTTAGCTCGACTGCATTTAAAGTTGCCAGAGTTATTTAATAACTTATATGAACATGTTTTAAATATTCCATGCAAGTCTAAATAAACATAGGAGCTTTAAAAAAAAAAAGAGCATTGTATGATAAGATGCCTTCTGGAGCTATTGCAAGTACTCTTATGTCATGATATCTATTGCATAAACTGACCAAATTCCAGCTTGATATTTGTTAGTCTTCCCCTGCAGATGAACATTATTCCTTTCAGGAGGACACTACACAGCTCTGATGCTTTGCTCTTCTAATTTTCCCTTGAAATGCATCTGTGCTGTCTTCTTCCACATGTATTTTTGTGGTTATGTGTGCTCCAGGGCAAACATTTCTTCACCCTCCCTGACATGTGTCCTTCTTCATAAATTATGGGAAGCAACTAATTTCTTTTCTGCAAAACAAACACAGCCATGCATTTTCAGTCATTTAAAATCTATTATCCATTCCCTGCATCCTCCTGCTAAACTTGTCCGTTCCAGTTTCAACTTGTATTAATTTTTCTTGAAGATGAGTTATCCACAATATTCTAAATGAGGTTTAACCAGTGCCTTCTGCAAGAGTATTAATACTTCTATTTCTATGAAGGACCTATATAAATCATAGGATGATATAAATTTCTGAGGCCAGAACTTCTTACAGTGTGCTGTTAATTTCCATTACTTTAGTCCATAACATCACCCAGTCCTTCCTTTTAACAACATCAGCAATTTCTGTAGCTGTGTTCAAATCTTACTTGAGGATTTGTGGCAAACAGCTATCCATAGAATCTCCTTCTTACAACTAATTTTCAAAGTATATTTGGATTCCATTCTCCCATTTTCTTTTGTCTATCCCCTCACATCCTTTAGCCCTTTGGCCCTCAAGTTTTTCACATTGCTGTCACGTCTGTTAAGAAATAGTATCCAAGGCATCTTTAGAAGTAAACACAGAAACAGGCCAAATGTTATGCCTCTTGTATGATTCAAACTGATAATTAGGAAAAGATGATGTAGTAAAATAATGATAGAGTGAAGCTTTGGCACAAGTCTTTCCATTTAAGACATCTGTGACTGCTGCTAACACGTCTGTGTCTGGCAGTTAATGGATTCCTTATCCAGTCTCCAGTCAATGTGCTGGAGATGGACCATCAGGAGATTTGGAAGATTGTTTCTACATTCCTAATGATGAGTCTCTTATTTCTTTGTTCAGTAACACAGGTAGTTCATAAAATTCATAATTGTATGTGTCACTAAGGCATCCAGTTGAGGGTTTTGCTTCTGAGAGAAACTTATATCTGATCATTTAGCTAAAAGGAAACAATTCTACTGTAGTGTAATTGTCTAAATGTTTCAATGCTAATGAAACCTCATCAAATCCCAGCAATCAGCTAGGCAGCTTCCTTGTACCCTAAATCACAATAATTAGTTGTATAAGCCTGTATTAATCGAGGCCTGAACGGAGTTTGCTAGTCCAGAATTCTCCTTTAACCTCTCTTACCCTGAGTAAGAGATACTTCAATGACATTGACTGAGGCAGTCTTACACAGTGCTGTTTGTGTTGAATACTGTAATCATTGCTTTAATGAGTGTATTGAGACAGTCAATGGCTTTTTTTGTCTGTTCACTTTATTACTAGGGTCTTTTCACCTTATTCACTTGATGTTTGATGACTACGTATTGTACCTGCTAGAATCACTCCATTGTCAGGAGAGAGCTAATGAGCTAATGAGGGCAATGAAAGGAGAAGGAAGCACAGGTGAGTTTGTTCTTTTATTCACCTTTTGTTGTGTTTTTCCACGGGAGTCACTATTTTCTATGTTAGGACATTTCTTCATTGCACCCAGTGAGGCTTGTCAAGCACTGCCTCACTAGAGTAGAAGTGAACAGATGTTGCTTTCAGTTTCTCTGCTCAGGGCAGCCAGCCCCTTATGATGAGAGATCCTCAGAGATCTACCTTCCTTGCATCTCTCATTAATTTTGGTAAATTAAATTCTGCTGTCAACTTTGGGAATTCCCACTCTTCATTTTAGCTGTGACATAATTTGTGACCTTGTAGATTTCTGGGAAGAAGAACATTTCAGTGATGAGGGTAATATCTTCTAGGTGTTTAAAGATCTGGAATTCATTGCCTTCCCATAGTCTCTTGGGTTTTTGAGAAGCTGTTTATCCCTTTCTATACAGCTTTAGAGTGTCATCCTCTTCAGTCAGTGAAAAGTTCATGGTCAAAACACACTGGAATCTCCTGGAGATTCCTGCTTCTTTCCAGTGTCTTTAGAAGGAGTAGGAGTGCCTCACTCAGACTGGACTTCTAATTTTCGGTATCTAATAGCCTGTTACAGGAACATAAACCTTAAGCTGTCTGTGCATGAGTTTCCCCTCCAACAGGAAAAAACACTTTCCTTTAACAGGTCTTATGAAGGTACACTGAAGATTGTAATACTGAATGTTATAGAAGTACTCTTTCAAAGAGTTGTGATTCCTGATATGCATTTCTTGAAACACAGCTTACAGAACTTAACTGCTTGCATTAATGGTTGGGGGTTTTTTAGTTTCTCAGTGTTCCTTTATTTTTTAACTATGTTTTATGATTTTTCCTTTATCCTGCAGCAGAATTAAGAGAAGAAATTATTCTGAGTGAACCAGCTCCTCCAACTCCTTCCCCAGTGCCATTCTCCCCAGCTAAATCTGCCACCTCAGTAGAAGTACCCTCTGCCCCCTCACCTGTCAGCAATCAGTCTCCAGAATATGGTGTCATAGCAGCTACAACAGGTAGGTAGGCTTATGGAAGCTGGATCTGCTTTTGCACTTGATCACCTGAAACTGGGCCTGAGAACATAATGAGATGGCTTTCAAGAGATGAGAAGCCTTCACAAACAGAAATCCAACTGAAGTATCAATTATGCCTTCTCACTGTATCCAAACATTATGTGCAAGCTAAGAGGAAAAAATCGGATGTTTGGCATCCAAAAGCCGAGCAGGAGATCCCAGACTTCAGCATCAGAATCTGCTCAGTAGCTGAGACCTTCAGAAGAGCAGACCCATCACTTTACTTCTCAATGGTTTTAAAAATCGGTCCAATTTTTTGTATTTCTAGCAATGTCCCAAAATAATTGTTTATGAATACAACTCCTCTGAGCCTTTTCAATGACTTTAAGGGCAAACTCCCTAGAAAACTGTATATACTTCAAGGAAATACGCAAGATATTTTAGGGTTAAGTGAGGCTTTCAAGATCCTGAACTACTAGTGGTTCAGGAATTCTTGGTTAAAATAGGACTTGGATATTTTTCAAAATATTGGAGACCTGAATATGTTTAAATAGCTGTTCAAGTCTCTCTTGGGAATGTTTTAGATGACATCGGTGATTTTTGTCTTTCAGTGTTAGAGACTAGGGATTACATGTCTGAAGCCTATTTTCCATTGCACGCTCTATTATGGCAACTCATGATCTAGTTGTACTCTGGTATGCCTACAGATTAAAAAATCTGTGCTTAAAAGCTATTCAATTTATGGGCAGGATTGTCAGAAACCCAGAAGCTCGAAACTATCTTCTTCTTTATTCTGTCTAAATAGACAACCGTCCTGTGTGCTCTAATGTAAAATCACATGTGGGCAGGACAATCTCTATGATCAAAAAAAGAAAGTCACAGGAAAAGACAGGAAGAAATGTGAATGACTTTCAGAAGAAACTCCAGACAGCTGCTCCTCAGTGAAATGGGTGCACAATCAGAATGTGGAAACTGTCACTTTTGTGACGTACTAGAAAAGTTACAAAACCTTCTTGAAAGAATGTCAGAAAGTGATGATACTGGAGAATTTGGCAGTAGCTGAAGGACTGATAAATCTTTCTGACAAATGTTTTTCATGTTTTCAAAAGCACCACAGGGAAGCACAGCACATAATCGTGGTGGAAACAGATTTAAGAACATTGTCCCTACATCAAAACCTAAGGTTTTCTCTCTGTTGGAGACTACAGTATATTTAAGAGGGAAATAGAGTGGCATTATGCCCAGAACAGTTAGATGAGTGATTTGTAGACATAGCAGGTGAGTGCAGTGTTTTGGATCATGCAGCACTGGGGGTGGTAAGTTTGAGTCTGGAAGTGCTGGGTTTGTGGGCAGCGTGCTCTCCAGATGTAGTGGCCCAGTGGAATTGTGATGTTATAACCAGAACTTAGTATGATGTAGAAGTGAAGTAAAAGGATGAAAAGTAGGAAAATGCATGCTCACCAATGGTGCTGGCAGGAATGGAGATTTGAGGGACTTGTGTTTAGGCTGCAGAGACCACAGCTCTGTGTGGCTTATCATAACTATCAACCCAAAGCTTATTCCAGATTCATATAATAGCCTATTTGTGGGCTGTCTGGGTTTCCACCTTCAGCTTATTTGATTTACGTACTTGACTTAGGCATGAATCTGGGCAGGCCTGGAAACTACAGAGTTCTTTCCTATCCTTCTTGAATCCCACTAATCATGCAATGGAATGGATTCACACAAAAACTACATATGCAATTCTTTTTTGTTTTCATATTGTTTACTATTTTATTGTAGTCTGGTTTACTCTCTAATTTTTTATGTTCTGTTAAGACCAAGGTCAGCAAGCTTGAAGTTTCAACCCAGAAAAAGGATCATTTAGGAACACTTGTTGAAGGACCTACTCCCACAGTACAGACAGGATAACTCGATGTAGTTTTTCCCATGGCAGAACTTCTTAGGCAAGAAAGCTATTTACAATTATTTTACCTCTCTTTCCCCCCCTGCCCCCAGCTTTTCATTTTTAGGTTATTTTTAAAACTTTTGTTTGGTTGAATTGGATTTTATTCTTAAGGTCTAATGCAGTCACACTTGTGCAAATGTGAAAATAATTTTTTGCCCAGCACAGTCCAAATTTGTTAGTGCAAGTAGTGGTCTGGTTAAGATTAAATACAAGTACTTGGCTGTTTCCTGGTCTTAATTTAGGTAATTAGTAATACCTCCTTTTTCTATGTCCACCATGTAAGGTGAACTGATCATCTTTTTTAGTTTGCTGCCCATTACAGTGTGGAATACAGGGTTCGTTCACATAAAGTAATGCAAAATAACAACTATGTTCCAGCTGTAGGAAATTGCTGTACTTTAAAACAGGAATGCTGAAGATGTATTGCATATAAACAAACTATCCCATATTCAGATTTGTGGCATTAATGTATAGTATTTTAGAACAGAAACCCTTGTTCTGGGGAGATATATTTAACTACATTCTGGATTTTCTTATGTGTCTTTTATGAGGTAAATGTAAAACTCTGCAAATGCTTTGCAAATCCTGAGAACTAGTTCCATCAGTTACTACTAGCTCTCAGTTCCCCAGTTTAAGACACCATTAACTCTTTCTTGCTTGTGGCATTAGCAATAAAAGTTAATTATTAAACTTGCATTTTAACGTTTTTGCCTTCGGTCAGTGGTCAGCACAAACCCAGCAGATTTAACTGTTGCAATTAAATGATGGCAAGCAAAAGAAAGATAAGTCTTATATATAGCATTCTGTGGTAGAACATCTGGCTAACTTTTTTTTTTTTTTTAAGTTACTAGACACTTAAAAGGATAATTAGACTCCATCCTTTCTAAATCACAAAGGCCAGATTAATGATTGTTCAAACTGCAACAATATTGTAATAAAAGCAATAGCTATTAGGCTGACTATACTATTCTCTCTTAAACCCCCCCTTAAAGCTGTGGTTACTTGTTTGCCAATGCAGTAATTTTTAGACAAAATGAACTCTGAATTGTAAGTAGTTCCTAATATGTTAGTAAATTAATCAATGCAGTTTGCTCTTTAGTTTCAAGAAATGTACGTGTAAAATAATTCTTCAGGGACACAATCATCATTTAAGGTAATTGTTCTTCCAAGGCTAGGCTAGATATTGAAGATCTGGAAATTCAGCACAGGAGATACATGCATAGAGATATCACATCCCATATTTATGTTGTGAGTAGAAGAAATTTCTGGTTTTTTTCTGTAAAGCTTCAGCTCCTTAATTCATATGAATGTATGAGAACATCAGTCCTTTTTCTATAATTAGAGTTTAATTTTCATACCTGAAGAGTATAAAGGTCAAGGTCCCAGTTTTAAGATGCAATTGTCCTTTTCCAGATAGAAATGTTTTTTCTAAAACTTATAGTCAAGGTAATCTTTTTGTTGTGTGGGGGCAGAATGAGGGTCTGACTCCAGATTTCTGGTTGCTTGAGGCTGATCGTGTTCCCTACTGTCAGATATAATACACCATGCTGCAAGTGTCTTGTAAGTGACCTGGGTGGTCGTTTACTCCAACATAAAGCAAATATAAAATGCCATAAAGCAACTTTTTTTAAATCTCTCTGTGCTGGTGTACATGATGACACCAATGACAACAACAGGACTATTGTTGGATTGATAGCAGTTCCATTGCTATTTGGTTCTCTTACAGGTCAAATGGCTTCTTGGTTAATATCCTCAAAGTCACAATTTTTGTAAAAAGAGAAAAGAAAAAGGAGTTATAATAAATGAACTTTCCTATTTTAATCAAAACCTGCATGTTCAGAACACAAAGCAGAGCAAAGTGTTGCTCAATCACTATTGTTTTTGCTTATTTCAGAAGGCAGTTGAGTTGTGTTCAGTCATATCTAAAAGAGACTTCATCTTCTTGAGTTCAGTTCTGCAGCCAGCTGAGGAAGTTATTCATATAGGGCTGGGACATACACAGGTATTAAATAGCTAACTATGAGAAACTTCCAGAGTTATCTCATTTCTTCTTTTCCGCCCTTTGCCACAATGTTGGCATTATCATGGCTGAACTGATATGTGCATACACATCTGGAAATCTGCTGTCTTCTTCTACCCTTCCTGTCTGCCTTTGTGAGTAGACCACTGACAATAATCATATCCCTTCTGCAAAGGCAAAGAGATGTGAGACAACTGTAGATTCCCAAGAATATCCTAAAAACAATACTTGGAGAGCTTTCTGTCACTCTGTAAATCCAGGGTAAATCCCAACTTATATTTTTTTAAACCATGATCTCCAAACCAAAGTATTTCCTAGAGCAGCTGTGTGAAGCACTAGCTTGTAGTACTGAGGACAATTCTTCTTAGGAAAATTAAACAAAGATATTGACAATTGTTCCAGCACAAGACCTATTCTCTGCATTTCTTCCTGTGATGTCTGGACAGGCACAAAGCATGTTACACCCTAAATATGTATTTTAAAATTGAGCTGAGGTAGCTGCCAGTTAGACTCGAATACCAGTAGTGCCCAAGTCATCCCATCCAAGAAGTCTGACTTCCCACAGGGAGCAAATGAAACAACTTGTCCTGCACCAACTCATTTTCCTCTGACTGAGATAAGATCCCTACTGTTTTTCAAAAAATAAAGAGCAGGCTGTCACAATGGCTGGGGCCACTCAAATTAGCCACATTTGGTAATATGCAAAGAATATTTTGGCCCTGTTTTTGCCACTAGGAATAGAGCTCTCAAAGTCATGAGATTTTTGGCTTAATGGCCAAATTTTTTCTTGGAAAAAAAGAGTATCATGTCAAAATCAAACTTTTGGTTTATGCTGAATTTAAAAAGTGAAAAAGTGAAGAAAAAACCCAAAACCCAACAACCCAATAACATTATCCAAAGGCAAGTATTAATTTTTTCAACATCTTTGTTGTCCTGCTTTTCTTTCTTTTCTCTTTGTTGGGTTTGGTGTTATTTTTTTTTTGCCTTTTGAATTTAGTGCTGCTTTGAAAAAAAGTTTCAAATTTTCTTTCAGAAAATAACACTAGGAAAAATAAGTCAACCTTTTTAAATGGGAATATTTCTGCAGACAAGTTGTTGATATTTTCAAACCATTTTTTTTTCTCTTGTTTTCAAGCAAAGCTGTTTGATGACTGCTTAAGTAATTTTGGTCCCTTTCCCATAAATTGTATTTTCTAATGAAGGTAGGCTTCTTTAAATACTTTTCCTCAACTCAAGGAACTAGGACTGCTCATAGTCACGAAGAGCATTTTAGTGCTAGCAAAAATGTGGATGCCTCCTCTTTGGTCTCAGAGACTTCAATAGTCCACTTCAGTGGGATGACTGAAGTGAAAGGATGAATATTCCACAGTTGGTGACAGAAAGTGTGGGCATGTGAAAACAGGCCTAGCACAGATTATCCTTGGTTGTAACACACCCAATGATGTCTTTACTGTAAGAGCACCAAATCACACCCTGTTTCAAGCTGGACTTAGCTCATGAAGCTCAGAAAGTCTACATTCACACCCAGATAGAAGCATTTCCCATTAAAAAAAAAGGGAAAAAAAAAAAAAAAAAAAAGCCTGATTTGGCCAAATAAAATCACCTGAAGAAAATTATGCACATTTGAGATAGGGTTTTCATTTCCAAAGCCATGGAGTGGGCACATACCTGGTAATACAATCACTTACCCCTTTGAAGTATGCCCTTTCATACTAAAGGAAGTCCTAGAATTCACACTGAAAAGAGAGTTACCTCCTGCAACTCCTTTTAGATACTGGAAAAGAGTCAAGAGTATCCAGAGACCCCCAAACCAGTGTTCACATTGGGTTAAATTCAGTGTTCTGGTCCTCATTTGCAGGGTAATCTCATCCAGTATGGTCATGACCTCCAGCAAGAGCTGTGTTATACTGCAACAATGGATCTGTCAGCCTCCTGAGTGAGAGGGGTGTGTGCAGAGGACAAAGGTTTCTCAGCAGCTGGCTGGTGAATCTGGAGTTCCTGCCTGGAAGGGATCAGGATGATTAAAAAACTCAGCACCTTCCAAGCAAAATGGAAAATCCACTTCTTTCCTTTGCTCTTCTCACAAATGTTCTACATGAAAAAACAAATTAAGTCCAGTCCCAGCCACCTCAAAAGAAGAAAGAAACATTATTTGTGGGAAGAAGATGACTAGGCTATTGCTGTCTATATATTTGTTATAATTTGGAGATCTGCCACTGTGTTGCCACTACAAAGGCTGGTACCTAGCTGAGTGGAACAAATACAAACTGCAAAAGAATTCAGTAAATGTATTTGCATAACACCCATCTTTTTCTAATCCTTCATTGTTCTGATCATACTTCCTGCTTCAGTCCAGGCCTGATCAGCCTCAAAGATAAATGGGCCAGCAGCCTGTTCCATGTGAGAGAGACCTCAGGGTTTGGTGTATCATGCCTGAGAAACACACTGATGCTCTTCCAGTTCTAACTCCTATTTCAGTTTTTCTGGGATAGCCTCCAATTCCAATGCCACACTGAAAGTTCACAATCTGAGCTATTCCAGATACATCTCTTACCTCTAGATCTTTGCACACTCCAGATGATCTATTTGTATGCCTTATATAACTGTTCTCTTCACTTTGGTTGATGCTGTTTCTGTTATCAGTGCCTATTAGGTCGCTTTCCTGCAACCATCTCAAAGCATAACACTCCTAATAGCAGACCCTGTTAGATGCGTTCCTTTAATACTTGTTTGTTTGCAGGAGCTATGCAATCCTATACGTGGTCACTCACCTACACTGTTACCACAGCTGCTGGGTCACCTGCTGAAAATTCCCAACAGCTGCCTTGCATGAGAAGTCCACATGTACCATCATCATCTGTGACACACAGGATACCTGTTTATCCCCACAGAGAAGAACACGGGTAAGTCAATTCCCAGTGTCTTGGAGGGTTTTTGTATTAATTGATGCTTAGGGTTTTTTTTTAGAAAGTAAGTGAAATCTGTTTCTTGATGTAAAAATAGTCTGTATTGCACAGATGCTGATATCATTATTCTTTGGCTGTTGTTGTTGTTGTATGATTATGTGATGCCTCAGCTTTTATAATTTCATTTAATTCCGTTTTAAAACACAGTAGATTTGGAGAATAGTTTATAGAAGAGAAGGCTTCAGTAGATTTCTTCTCTGATTCCTGTTCTCCTGTGCCATGTTCTATCCCAAAGGCTAGATGTGCCCAAAGGATAACCCCATGTCTCAGGAGAGGTAATCCTCCTCCTCTGCCCAGCACTGCTGAGACCACATCTGGAGCACTAGATCCAATTCTGTGCTCCCCAGTACAAGACACACACAGGCATTCTGGAGTTAGTCCAGAAAAGGGACACTTAAATGATCCCAGGGCTGGAGTGCCTGTCATACTATGAGAGGCTGAGAGAGCTGGGATTGTTTAGCAGCAAGCAGTGAAGGCTCAGAGAGGGCCTTAACAATGTGTATAAATACCCGGTTGAGGATGTATCACAGTATATTAGAGGCTGGAAGGGACCTCAAGAGATCATCAGGTCCAACCCCCCTGCCAGAGCAGGATCACTTAGGGTAGTCCACACAGGAATGCATCCAGGTGGGTTTTGGAAGTCTCTAGAGAAGGAGACTCCACAACTTCCCTGGGGAGCCTGTTCCAGGGCTCTGTCACCCTCACTGTAAAGAAGTTTCTCCTCATGTTGAGGTGAAATCTACTATCTTGAACCCATTGTTCCTTGTCCTATCACTGTGTACCACCTAAAAGAGCCTGGCCCCCTCCTCCTGACACTCACCCCTCAGATATTTATAGACATTGATCAGATCCCCTCTCAGTCTTTTCTTCTCAAGACTAAACAGCACTAGGGCTCTCAGGCTCTCTTCATAGGGGAGATGCTCAAGTCCCCTCATCATCCTCGTGGCTCTCTGTTCTTCTCAACGGTGTTTAATGACAGGCCAAGAAGCAATGGGCACAAAAACAAGCACAAGAAATTTTGTTAAAACAGAAAAGCAAAAAGAAATGTTTTACTGTAAGTGTGATCGGACATTGGAACAGGTTGCCCTGAAGGGCTGTGGAGTCTCCATGCTTACTGATATACAGACCTAATCTGTACAAAATCCTGGGCAGCCTGCCTTATCAGACACTGCTTTGAGCAGGGGTATTAGACCAGACAACCTCCATAGGTTCTTTCCAACCTCAATGATTCTATGACTGCTGTTAGACCTTCTGGTGTGAGATACAACATGACGTCTCTAGAATACCATCATAAAGTCAAAAGAATAGCAGAAGTTTAAACTCCAACCAGCATAAAAATTATATTGAACTTTCCAGAAACATTATGTACAAAGAGCTGTCATCCATTTCTCACAATTCATTGGTTACCCTATTTGTTTATTTACCATGGCATATATTTTAAGAGCCACTAAAATTCTGTGCTGAATTAGCATCATCAAATGTTTGCATGACTACACAAAGGTTGCAGAAGGCTTTGATGCATCTTCTACTAGTGAATGTCCCAAATAATGGTGACCAATGAACACTGACCCTGCAGGTAAGGAAATTGCTCCTCCTTTAACTCTGGCTGTGCCTAGACAAGGAGCTGGGATAATAAGGAAAGTCTCTGACCTCAAATCCCACTCTGTTCTTGAGTGATCTGTGCTAAAGTTGTATATTGTATTCTTCAGATGTAAAGGAGGAACTTCTGACCCCAGTGCAAAGAGATAGCTGAACTCCACAGTGTAGTTCTTTAAGTGAAAGCTTACCATGCTCCCTCAGTCTGAATAGCAATTCCCTGGGAATGTGGAAATAATAATAAAAGAAAAAAGCACTTTCTCCTTTGGAAATGCACAAATAAATCAGCAATTGAAAACTAGCCAGAGAACCTTGTTGAGTGTCTCAATTTGGTCTTGTGCTGAATGCATCATTTCACTATGTGGCATGCTTCCCAACTGGGAAATATCTTTCTTCAAAGGTTATTTAAAATATCATTCTTCTATGCAAAAAAGTGCAAATGTGTTTCTCAGAAGTTATAGAATTAATAGTGACAACACAATCATTAAGCACACTAAATAGTGTTTTTAAATGTATTTTAGATACACAGGAAGTTACAACTATGGTAGCTATAGCAACCAGCATCCCCATCCAATGCAGAGTCAGTACCCATCCTTACCACATGATACTGCTATTTCTGGACCACTTCACTACTCAGCTTACCACAGAAGCTCTTCACAGGTAAGTTGGATTTATTACTTGACAATATGATTGCTACAAGAGTCTAAGTAAGCTTTGCTTCTAAACTACTTATCAGCATATTTGCTGTCTGAATCAATAAGCTGTCATCAGTGCAGTCATTGATAGTCCCTAATTTTTGTCTTTCCTAGTATTATCTAGATATCTTTTCATTCTGGTGGAGATTTTTTTTTTAATCAGAAGTGAATTTTGATTGTACTAGACTCTAAAATTCAGCAGTTAGGATCATAGGAAGTATTTCTGTGTTAAGGAGTAGCTGAAACAAAACCAAGTATAATCACTTGTGCATTTCTTAGGTATTAGGAATGGGAAAGAGATTCCAAACAATAAATAGAAGTGTTTTCCTGTAGCCAAAAGAAGATGCAGAGACCATAGTGAATTCTTCTCAGGCCCCTCATTTTGAGAATACATATGCTTAACAATTTGCCAGAAATGTGTGAGTTCTGCATACAGTGTGAATATCTTCAGGACACCACTGCAAAGAGGTTCTGTTCAATCTGTATGCCATAGTCTGCTGCTATAATGCTGAAAAATTACATCAGTAACTATTTCAGTTAACAAAACCCAGCCAGCAGAAAACAGCACAGGTGTTAAGTCAGACAACACTACACAAACAGTGTAAGTCAGACAAGAAATAAATAAAGCATAGCAAGCTCAATACATGTGTAGTTTAGTCATGTTCTGGTTAGTGTGTCATATGGAAATACTAACATACATTAAAATCATCATACTGTAGCAGGCTCTCTCTACAAGTGCAAATATCAGATAATTTCTTCATCTCTTGATAGCCCTTGAACTGTCCTGGATACACCTGAAGAACAGCTATGCTTTAATGATCACACTTCAAAGCAAAATTATTTCAACTTGTATTTTGCCTGCTCTTCTTCATGCTGCTTATAAAACGAGATAGACCTCACAGCAGGATGCAGCTAAGAAAACCCTATCAGTGCCCTCATTCTGTACTGAAAGGAGCTGCAAACAGAAACTCTACTTTCAAAAATAATCTAAAATTCTTGAATTATTTTCATACAGAATTTGATGACATTCTTTTTAAAGCAAAGTGAGCTTCCGTAAAATGCCTGCCTTACTGATAAGTCCTTTCTTAGCTACTTTTAACCAACAAAAAAATCAAAATATATTGTTGCCTGCAAAATCTAACAAGATGTTAGGGAACTACTCTTTGTCTAGCAGATTTTCTAAGGGGAATATGGTGCAAGGAGTTGCAGTAGGACTCATGACATTGCAAAATCAAAATACAGGAAGCCAAATTTGCAATGAATATATAAACAGCTGCCACTATATTGAAACTGGAGGAGACGCAATGTGTATGGCTGTGGCAGTACAATCACTCAAGAAGAGGAGCCATTGACCATAACTCTTCAAAAAGAACTCTTTGTTAAAATCTACATTCAGTCCAAATATAGAACTCTGACTCAGCTTTAGCTAATGTTCTATCATGCTCTTTGGGATCATGTCTAGAGATTAACTCCTAAATAAAAATCACTGTGTGGGATAAGTTATCCTCTACAAACATGGAATCAGAAAGACCTTGTCCCAGCCAGAGGCCTGAGCTGAAACAAGCACCATGTAATAAAAGTAGATTTTAGCCTCTCAAAGAATTGTCTTCATGTGGAAGAGAACAACATGCTCCAGGTTTCATCAGATCTCATGTTTAGAGGCTATTTTCCATTCCAGAGCAATGTAGCTAAAGACAATGTTTTGTTCATTTAGTAGAGCCTTATGATGGATCCTTTCACAGATACATTTCGCAGACCATCAAAGAACAAGTGGAACTGGAACAAAGAGGATCAAAGGAGTAACTTTGTTTGGGTGGAAGTGGGGAACTGAACATCTGGGAAGAGAATGAGTGACAAACGAGTTACCCTTTAAATTGTACTTGCCAACATGTAACACACTGATCCCAGCCTGACAATGTAATGATGGTTGCATTGTATTAGTTTTAGGATTTTTTGCTGTGGTTTTGTCATTAGAATCCTTACAGTGGATCTCTGCTGGGGAAGAAGTCACGTGGCTGTAGATCTTGTAGATCTATGTACAGCTCTAAGTGCAGGTGAGGCTCCCAAGCCAAGCCTGTGTCACCTGACCAGTGGCAAGTCCACGTTAGTGAGAGGCTTCTGGATAATTTGGATCCCTCATTGATAGAGGAAATGAGAAGGCAGAGGTACAGCATCATACTCACAACCCATTCTGTAACACATTGATTAGAGCCCTTGAGGTCACTGTTACCTCCTGTCTCTGAGACAGTCTTTAAGCTTAGCTTGGCTGCCAGAGGAATATGGTAAATGTCTTGCAGCTTTGGGCTAAATAGACATTTTGACAAGCAGCTCGTAGTTCCAGAAAGATTAGTAAATCTCAGAAGGGCAAGGCAAAAGAAATGGAGGAGATGGCTTGTAAAACACTTCCTAAGAGAGTAAATATTCTGCTAAAGTAATATCTGCAGGAGCTAAGATGGCACAAGCCTAAAACTGGCTCCTTCTGGCTGTATAGGCTGACTAATTCCCGCTGATGGCAAAGAGTCTTTTTCTTGACAGGCGCAGTCTGTTCAAACCTTGGTCTTAATCCGAATTTTTTTTTTCCCCCATTCATCAGCATCTGTGAATGGTTCACAGAACATTTGCTTCCTTGTAACTCCAGGCCTGATTGCTCATTTCTTGACTTGGCTTACTGGCCAGGAGCCTGGCATGCACATAAAGAAAAGTGATATGCAGATACCTGATTCTCTCAGCCACAGTGCAGAAATGCCTGCAATCCTATGATGCTATTCCACCATTATTCAGAAGGGGATTGTGTGTGTACGTAAACACATCTATACTGACTTCATGTTTTGTCAGCTTCTGGAACTGGGAGGAGTACATTTCTATCAGGAAGTGCTTGTGCTGCAGTTTTGCTGTCAGCAGATTTGGTTAATGAAGAGCATAGCTGGCTTCCATGGCCTGAACAGAACAAAGCAGCCTGGGAAACACTGCAGAAGTACAATCTGCTGTTAAGTAGTATGCTGGGTTTGCACCTCTTAGGGTCACATTGCACACTGTTGGAACCCAGTTAAAGGAGCTTTAAGCCATGTTTATTCTCTGGCTCTCCTAAACAGCTCTGAGGACTGTGGTGGTCTCGCATAGTTTCCCAGAAACGCCCTATGAATTGCAGCACCACTTAGTTTCTCTGTGCAATGCTGCATGCCACAATTCTACCCAACCGTGTCTTCACTTCTCTTCATAATGACTCTACAACAGGATTTACATAGGGGGAGTAGTGGAAGAAACTGAGAGAGCCAAAGAAATCCTTTTCCAGCAAGAGTCTGTGTTTTGGTGTCAGTTCATGTTGTTCAGGCCTATTTACATCACAAATAAAAGAAGGGGAAAAGTTCTTGCCCCTCAGCACATACACAGTGTAAGTCCCTGACTTTAGCAATGCAGTAAGAATGACGTACCCTCCCCAATAACCACTGTGTCATCAAACATCTAGTAAGGACAGAAAAAAATACTGTCCAAATCACACCCATGCCGCAAGAATCATTGTTCCTAACTGTATGGCTTCATAACGGGTTTGAGATTGTTAGAACATAATTGAAATAATTATGTATTGAATGAAAGAGGAAACAGATGTTGTAAATTCTTTTTAAGTAATTACAAAGCTCCAAATGCCACTCCCTGAAGTACCAAAAGCACATAGACTGACTTGAAAAATTCACCCAACTTATTTGACTGACTAATATTCAGTTTGTGGAGAAAAAGATCAAATTAAGGGTTCGCAGTATCACAGTATATTAGAGGCTGGAAGGGACCTCAAGAGATCATCACATCCAACTCCCCTGCCAGAGCAGGATCACTTAGGGTAGTCTGCACAGGAATGCATCCAGGTGGGTTTTGAAAGTCTCCAGAGAAGGAAACTCCACAAGCCCCCTGGGCAGCCTGTTCCAGTGCTCCGTCACTGTAAAGAAGTTTCTCCTCATGTTGAGGGTTATAAAGATACAGTCAATCAATGTCCTTTTTTTGTTTGTTTTAGATTTTAAGCATATTTTTATGAAGTCAATTTATAGGCAGCACTTCACAATTGCTGTAATTTCTGTAATGAATTACTTGCAAGTCCTAAAGCAGTGGCTAACATACAGCATTAACGTACATTCCACAAAAGCGTGAGCTATTGCAATGCAAAGTCAGAGCCACATCTGTAAGGAAAATATTTTGCTGTTTGGACAGAGACACCTTTCACCTCCATACATAATCAGTCAGTGAGTTGAGGATAAGAATAAAGAGATCACTCTCCATCCTCACACTGCAGGAACTCAGTCTTCACTTCATGGGAGGACATATTTAACACTGTATTTTCTAAAATAATACTAAAAGAAATTGAATTAATTTGACATTTTTGGGCAAGGCCTTAACAATAATCTGCTCAAAGTCTTCCAGACTTAAAGGGCTTCTTGTCTAGGTCTAACAGCAGCAGTAGCAGCAAGTGTGAGTTAACCCAGAAAATGGTAATTTCCTGTCAAGAGCCCTCCAACAAATGTCGCTTTTATATCTGGCAAAGATCACTAGGCCCCAGTGTTTTGAGTTCAGCATGCTGAAGCACTCTTCATTAAACCGGATGTAGAGTGTGAAAGGTGATTCAGGCAGCATGGGCAGGCATCCGCCCAGATGGCTATGCTGTGGACACTCCAACAAGGCTGAATAGATGCTTCATTGGATGAGTTAATAGTCAGGCAGGGGCCAATGAGTACTTTAAAAATATTGTCTTTCAATGGTCTCTTCACTGCAAGGAAAAAGAAGTCACTGACTCATTTGCGATTAGCTGACCTACCATTACAAAACTTTCCATCTTGCATTCAGTCATAACAGAATTTATTGTAAAATACTAGATATTTAGAGTCTATGTTATTTTCAAGCAATTACTCCTTTTACATTCATGACACATTCATAAACACAGCTGCATCGGGAGCACTTGAGGGAAAGAAAAATCAGCACACTGTATCCTGTCCCCTCATGCACAGCCATTAGTCCTGTCTTTTTAGTAGGCCTTAGCATGGCCTCTTGACTGCAGCTAGGAGGAGGATTATCTTTCCCTTTCCGTGCATCCTGAAGTTCATTCTGGGAGCCAAGGATTCATTCCCCCAATGGGGGAATGTTTTTGTGCTTCCAAACTGTGTAAAATACAGTATGTGGCTTCCCCACATAATGCCACATACAATCAGGACACCCACCACAATGTTCCCAGAATCTGTTTCTTTCCTCTTGCTTGCAGATGAAATTTTTGCAGTCTACAAATTATTTTAAGTAGAAAATTGCCCCATCCAAAGCCAGGGCTTTCTCTTAGCATTTGTAAGGGATATGAAATGAAGTAATTCCCTTGTTATAAGACACAACCTCAGTTTCACAACCTCAAAGGAAAATTACACTGAATCAGGATAGCAAAGGATTTGGTTACTGTTACCAGCAGAGTAGATCAACTATTGCATTGGGTAGAAGACAAGAGAGAATTTGACCAATATGGAGAAGGGACTTTGATTTAAGTTGATCCAACCTAACTAATGGATTATATCATATAGCAGGATGAAGAGGAGAAGGTCCATCTTCTGAGGACTTCTCATCTCTCTTAAATATTTATCTCGGGGTTTGATAATTTGTTCCAGTGGCTGTAGAAAGACCACAGATGACTCACTTTTATTAGATGCCTGACTTTTTCATAACTACAGTGAGGAGAGATGAATTTATCTCTGAAGCTACAGCAATTCACAAGACAACTTACTTCCTCTGTATTCATTATGGTAAGAGATTTGCTCATGAAGATGTTCAGGCAAAGGTAGTCAGCAGGCATTAGCATGAAAATTACTTCCATGTATTGCCAGTGCAGACCAGGAAAGCAGCATCCTAAATCTATTAGCTAGACTCCCAAACATTAAAAATATTGTTCAACTTTTTCTGGAATGTCTTGTGTTTACTTAGAATACTTGCAGGTTGTCATCCGTTGACAGAGTGCACTGTCCTTAATTGCTGAGTTAAAGGAGAGAACTGTGATCCTACTTTCAAATCACCTCATTTGAAACGTCAAAGTTTGAGTTTTGCTGTTGCCAGACACTGACAGTCCTTATTTTCAGCAAAAGCTTCTAGAAAACCAACAAGTTTGGAAATGATTCTTCTGTAAAGGAACAAGAAGCTTTCTGCAGTCAGTGCCTAAGCTCTGTTGAATTTTCCTGTTGAAAAGCCTTTCTCTGGGGTGACAAGGGAAATTTAGGTGATCTTGAACAGATTTGTTGCCAGTATTACCAGTACAGCTTATTCTCATAGCTGTATTAGCAGTACCAGTTGAAGTATTGACATTCAGTATGGTGCTGCCATTCACCATCCTGTTTCAGCAGCTGACTGCACCGGTAAATCCACAGTCTGTTGCAATGAGAAGCATATGCTAAATAACAACATTGTGCAGCTTTGATGTCTTCCCTCTCCCCAGGACATGGTGGAATATGGTAAATCATTATCTACAATATGGTTGGTCAAAAATAGTATTCTCTTTCTCCTCTTAGGAATGGCCAGTGCATAGGGTTTTAGTTGCCTGAGGCTTGTGGACTGTTTGAATATGTCTGCCAAGGCAGGGCTCCCTGCCTGGCTGCAGTCTGAAGGGTGGAAGCAGAAACTCCTCATGGAGACATTGCTGTAATTGCCTGGGGCTTACGCAACAGTTTTTTACACAACTGATTACCCCAGCCCCAACCATACTGGAGTAATGTAATGAGACCCTTTGGGAATCATTGACATCTGCCTCCTAGGAGCAACTATGGCAGCTTTTCTCTCCATGACTTCTCCATGAGGTTTTACAGTCCTCAGCCACATAAAGTTAGGGCAAGGTTGGTAAGCATCAGAAGAAGTGATAGTCTCATTTTGGTGATGGCCCTGCTTTGGTGACAGCTTTCTAGTTAGGGAAATACTGAAAGGTCAAACAACACAAGATAATGAAATTTTAAATTATGACACGTTTTGTAGAAAAGGTATAAAGGTGTCAAGTGTAGAAGCTCTGAAGATACATGGCTGGCCAAGGGGAACAGGGATCCCAACCCTCTCAGCAGTGCAGATGGACAGCAGGAGGACAAACAGGAAGAGCCATTTCTTAGGCACAACACAGATGATCTGCTCCTGTAAGACAGGCAATAAGATAAAGCAATCAATCACAAGCAGTTTACTTTCTGTTGCTGTGCAGCTTGTGATACAGAGGGCAAAAGCTGTTCTCCATTTTCCTGTCTATCCTATCCTCAGCACATCTTAGTGGAAGGCATTTGTCAAACTTCTTTGATTTCTAGTTTCCAGTTGTCACTGTGAACAGCTAGGGAATAGAAAGATTCTTCTTCTGCCTGCCTCTTTTTATACGTTCTTCAATTAGCTCCTCACTCTGAGGCCAGACCATACTATTTTTCTGGCAGGATGTCTTGAGAATATTTAGAAGGAAAGGCACCTTTCCAGTAATAAAAATCCTTTTGCTCTCCTCCCTCAACTGAGTAAGCTGGAGTCAGGACATTTTATACTTGCTTTTTTTTTAACTGCAGAGCAAGCTTCCAATTTAAAGCTGTAAGAAAAAGATTAGATTAATTCAATTTATGCTCCCAGATACACCTGTCGGTACCTTGTTCTTTGATAAGTTAATGCAATATTTAAATGCAGTGACTCCTTTACAAGACTTTCCCTGACATTTGGTTTGACTGCAGGCAGTAGTCATCTGGTATTCTACCTTCAGTATGTCACCTAGTTATTGAAGGGCTGCTAATTCATATGATTGTGTTTTTGTTTAACATGGAATTGTGATACCACCAGCCCTTATTTTAGAAGTAATTATGTAGCAGATAATTCTTTAATTGCCATTTCTTTGTTTTTTCTATTGTAGTACCCTTTCAACAGCCCAACATCAAGAATGGAGCCCTGTTTGATGAGCAGTGCTCCAAGGCTCCATCCCACACCAGTGACTCCTCGCTGGCCAGAGGTCCCAGCTGCAAACTCCTGCTACACGAGTCCACCCATGCACTCCACAAGATATGGGAACTCTAGTGACATGTACACCCCCTTGACTACACGCAGAAATTCTGAATATGAGCACATGCAACACTTTCCTGGCTTTGCCTACATCAATGGGGAAGCCACCACGGGTTGGGCTAAATGAAATGACTGGTAGCAGCTAAGCCCATATACTTAACTTTATGTTATGTGGGACTTTTTATGGACATTCTTCAAGGGAGGTGAAGATGGAAAAGACCCTGGGCAGATAAATGTAGTTCATAATGTGGGCAGATTGCAGACCAGTGTCACTGAATGTTCCTGTAGCCGAAAATTATTTTTGTGCTATTCTAGACCACTTTTGGGGCCAATCTGTGCCTTTTTAAATTCTGGCATGCAGGCCAATCCTGTGTGATGTCAGTTTGAGTGAGCCATTTTTGCCTCCCTCTCTTATTGACAAATGATACTGAGTCTTAAAAAAAAAATACTGGAATAGGATCTATTTATAATTTGAGTTAAATACAGGAAGTTCACCTTCAGCAAAACTGTCATCTATTTGTCTTTTAAGCTCTTAATGCATGCCTTAAAGAACACTCTGCCAAGTCATCATTCATTCATATCGACTCCTCTATTTGGCTCCTTAAAAGACGTGGTGGTGTAGGTTTTGGTTTCCACTCAACTTTGTATATTGATGCACCTTTCTGTGGATCCAGTAAGTTTGATCTTTACAAAAGAGAAGAAAAGACATGTAGCATTGAATTATACACTGCCTTAAGTTGACTATTGTTCTTATTATATATGTATTTGTGTTAAGTTTGCACAATCTGGAAAAATCTGATTTCTCTGGTCAGTAATGACAAGGTTAAGAAGGGACTTGGAGACTGGGAAGATTTTGGATTCAGAGCCACATATGTTAAATATGACAATAATGAAGCAATTATGTAAAGTAAATGACAATGCAAACATGGTTAGTCATTTAATTACCTATTGACAGGTATGAAACTGTTCTTTCAATTCCTTCACGTGGTGATAATTCTATACACTTCTACAAAAGCAAAATTCAAAGCTGTGCCTTTGAACTTATTCTGTACTGTGTATGTGTGGAAAAATGTATTGTATTTTGGGGAGAATTTTTCTTAGACATTTTCTGTCAGATTTGTAGCTATTTGTGAGGTTTTGTTAGATTTTATTAACATAGCTTTTTCTTCTGTATTATAAAATGCACCAAGCAATTATGGTGGACCTATTACCCTATGGGTAAGAAATAAATAAATGGAAATATGACATCAGACATCTTAGTAATTGTTTTGTAAATAAAATCTTTGGTAGCACCCAGTTGATGATAACCATGTTTATGCCTAAAGTGGACAAAAGTGTTATTTGTACAGTTGTGGAAGGTAAACAAGGGATTTTCACACTCAAAATAAAGTCCTTGAAATCAGATATAATCTGAATTTACTTAAATACATAAGCAAACCTTCAAAAACTCTTAAATGTGACAATGTATGTTTTCATCCAACAAAAGACTTGAGAGCTTCTAAAATACACATCACCTACACCTGTGCTTTCAGCTGCAAGTGCTCAAGGCTCTGACTGGATAGATGACTATTGGTTGGTTTAAGCCCTGCTGCTCACCCAAGCCAGCATATTCACTGAGGCAGGTAAGATGTGCTTTCCTCTTTACAGTACTTACAAACATGTTGCCACTGGAATATTAGAAATGGAAAAGTTATTTTTCCTTAGGTAAGCTAGTAAAGTGGCAAAATTCCCAGAGCTTGTGCAGTTAACTTGTGAGTCTAAAGTAACTAGAGGAATGCAGTAGAAATCTGCAAGGACTGAGGGACAAAAGATGTTCCAGGACAGTTTGGCAGGTGTTGAGACTCAACCATTCAGCTAAGGGCCTGGTGGGATTTTTAGAAACACAGTGAGGAGCTTATCTCCACCTTTAGGTATCTGATGAAAATCTTGTTTCCTGTGCTTAGCGTCAGAGGCTCTGTGAAATGTTACCTCTGTCAGCCAGTGTTATTACCCCAACATATTTTCACTCTTCACTTTTATTAAGGACAGGGGAGATCAGACTTAGGCTAACTCATCTATTTTATGCTTACTCATGTTATTTTCAGGCAAAACTGTCTACATGTGAATAAAGTAAGTCATGTGAGGAAGTTTGTTTACTTGGAGGTTTGATGGATTTGAGACAATAGTCCTGCTTTGCATTTTGTTATTGAGGATTCTGGCCTATTCATTATTAACAAGCACAGAAGTATCTGCCTTAGCAAGACTGTAATTAGTATGAGAAAGGCAGTGCCACTAGAACAGAAAAATCCACTTTCTCTTCTCCAGCGAATTCCAAATCTCTGCATTACATTGCATCTGAGAAGAGCCTGCGGTGCCCCCATTCACTCATCTGTGTTGCTGGAACACTGATCAATCTCCAGTTAGCTGACAGGCTGCTGACCATGACCTACCATGATCCCTCCAAGGACAGGATGCATTAGTGAGACATGTGTGGGCAGAATGGCCCAGTAACTCAAAGCTAAGTCTTTGGAAGGATCAGGACGGAGATGACACCCAGCACCACTCAAGGGAAGCCAGTAGCACTTTCTACATTTTTTACAGTATTTTGTTAAACCAAATAAAGTCTAATTCCTGTTGACTGAGAGGAAAACATGAGACGGCCTTTGAACTGTTTTCTGATGAAGGCTTTGAAATTTAAACTGGACATTCATGAGAAGCACTATATAGATTACCAAACACAGCTCTACAGAGGTCACCATCTGCATCAGAAGTCCTGCAAAGAAAAGCAGAGCTCCTCCTTGACCACTGCAGGTCAGAACCAACCATATTAATATAAACTGACACAGCTTTGAGATCACAGGGCTGTATATCAGGGTGTGAAGTTGAGCAGCTCATGAAAGGATGATAACCTCTATGTAGAATGGATGGTTAGGGGCAGGAATATCTTAAATCATCCTGGTACAAATTGCCAAACCTCCTGAGTCAGGGCCTGCAGCCTGTTAATTAAGCTTTTCCCTTGCCCACGACTTCTTGCTTAGCCACATGTTTATGTATGTATAAAGTAAACATGTGACTACACAAACATTTCTGAAGAGGTTTTTATACTATATGCCCAAATATTCAATCTCATTTTCACTTTTTCTTTCTCTTCTTTGTTTTCCTTCTTTTCTTTTTAATTATTGTATTTTTTTCTTGCTCACTTTCTTCCTTCTCACAACAAATAGATATTTAATTAAAAGTGTGATTTTTTTCATGCTAAAACATGCAACAAAATCCATATATATACTAACACTATATATATTATAGAATACTAGCATAACATGTATCGTATTTTTAAACAGACTTAAACACACACAAACATACATGTATGATTACACATAAAAATCCATTACAATTCTTCAAGATTTTTCATTACCAGGTAGAAAAAAGACTCAGCGGGGGAAGAGCAGTGAGAACTCCATTCACTGGCATGAATCCTGTTTTTGTCAGGCTACCTCTTGCTGCTAAGGTCACTACCCTTTGACAAAAATGGCCTCTGACCTCCACAGCCCCACAATTCTGCTGTGACTGACCCTGAAACCCATGAAATTCAGGGGCAGACATTGCTTTGGAAGGTTTAGATAAAGCTGACTAACATGGGAAGGGCTCATGGTATGCACCCATCTGAAAAGGTCTGGCAGTTCTTTGGTAGAGGATGCAATTTATTCTGTCCCTTCTTTTCACTGGAATCCTAATCCTTCATATGCTACCTAAAGTGGAAACTAAAACACACTGATGATGAATAACAATGTGCCTTTAAAGGGCAGTAACAGTTTCCTAGTCTTGATTTTTTAGGAGTTCTTAAATTAAAAAAAAACAAACAATTGGTTATGGACAAGTAAAGTGAGTGTTTTGCTGTGCTGTGAAATAAACCTAAGCAGGCTTATGTTTTATTATAGGGTTGTAAACTAAAAAGCAAAGGATAGTTTTCCTTGGATTTGTCTCAGAAGCTGCATTAGTATACCCATGGACCTAACTCAGAAGAAATGGCTGCACACATCAGGCTGGATTTTGTTACTCCTTGCTGTCCAGTGACTATGTTCAGGTTTTGTACCTAAGTTCAGCCCACTGTGTCAAAAAAACAAAACCAGAAAATTTAGATCCTAGTTTAGGTTTGCATCTTACACACAGACATACACCAACACATCTTAGCACCTTCAGAGCTCTTTGGAGCCTCTGCCCACCTGCAGATGGAACCTCCCTGTTCCTATGATATCTTCTGCCATGGAGCTGAACATTTCTGAGATGAAAGGTTTGTCTTAATGACCACAGAGTACTTCCTGAATTGCTGCTGAAAGAATAAATACTTCAAGGAGAAACTGACTGCAGCTCCCTCCAAAGTTTTATTATTGTGGAGTTTTGTCAGCTTCAATGCATCATTTTCTGCTATCTGGACAGCAAGTTTTGATTTTAAGGCACACTGAGTATGGAAATATTATGTATCTTTTCAAGGTAGTTTAACCTACAGTCTTGCAAAGCACTTTAGATATATAGCTCACCTTGCCCTGTCACTGCAGGCTCCACTGATGCAGCCCACCCTCCCCTCCTGTCACCTCCAAACCAAGCCGTGGCAGCAGGGTGGCACCAGCACCATTTCTCTGCACCATCCTGGATACTGACACCCACAGCAGCACTTTCCAAAGAATATATTAACCCCTCTGTGAATGCCTGTGTGGGCAGTTTTAGGAAGGTAGCCATGCTGCCCCTCTGAGAGAGAGGCTTTGCCTGGAAAACACCTTTAAGATCATAAAATCCAACCTAAAACCTAACACAGCCCTAACACAGCCAAGTACACCACTAAACCATAGCCCTAAGTGCCACATCTACACATCTTTTGAGCAACCTGATCTAGTGTGAGGTGTCCCCTGCCCACGGCAGGAGGGTTGGAACTAGATGATCCTTGAGGTACCTTCCAACCCTGACAATTCTATGATCTTTTAAGTACCCCCAGGAACGGTGACTTCACTTTCCTGGGCAGCCTGTTCTAGTACCCAACAACCCTTTCAGTGAAGGAATTTTTCCAAAGTCCAACCTAAACCTCATCTGCTGCAACTTGCTTGTTACTAGGGAGAGTTGACCGACAGCCACCTTGCTTGTTGGTCCCTTCACCAGCTTTGTTGCACTTCATTGGCCATGCTCCAGCACCTCGCTGCCTTTCTTGCAGTTAAGGGCCCAAAACTGAGCATAGCTATCAAGGTGCGGTCCTGCAGAGTCCAATGGAAGGTTTTTGTGTACCCCCACCGCTCTGGTGGATTGGAGTTGAGAAGAAAGGTTTTGGGTTGCTGCCAGACGTTATGGTGATGACTAACGAGGAGGCTATACGTCGACGTGTGCTTTGTGCCACCCAGGGCACTCGCCAAGGCGTCTCGGCTGCTGGCAACTCGAACCTGACGTCCTCACTCCTCTCGACCGCCCTTCTCCCAGACGCCGCCACGGCTGCTCGGCGCGGACTACAGCGCCCACCGTGCCCCGCGGCACTACAGCCGCAGAACCCTACGCGTCCCCTGGTGCCGCGACGCTTGGCATGCTGGGAGGCGTAGTCTGCTCTCTGTGGCCTTCTGTCGACGTTGAGCGGAAGGGCAGCCAATAGGAGAGCTCGGAGGTACACGCCCCTGCCCCCTCCAGCCAATAGCGCGGAGACCTGCCAGACAGCTCGGGAAGGGGCTGATGTGACGTCAGAGGGGCGCGGGGTGGGAGGTCAGGGCGTGGCGGGGTGCCTGCTGCTGCCGGTGGAGTGGAACAGGCAGCGGCCAGCGGGCATGGAGTTGGGCGTGGTGCTGGAGGCCGTGGAGGGGCGCGGTGGCGCCGAGGCGGTGGAGCGCGTCCTGGCGCGGTACAACGAGGAGGTAACGGGCCGCTGGGGAGTGCGGGCGTCCTCCTCCTGCCCCTCACCGCGGCGCGAGCCGTTCTCCCACTTCCCGCGGCGGTGTCGCCGCCCCGCCCTTGGCAGCACCGCCGGCACTGGGCCGTAAAGCTCGCGGTTCCCGCCCCGGCCTGGGCTTCTGCTGTTGCCTTCTGGGCACCGCGTCTGCCGCCGTTCCCCTAGCTAGCGGCACCGGGGCGGCCTGCCTGGTACAGCCTGACCGCGTTCCCTACGCTTCGCCGTGCTCTCTCCGCCCGCGGGCTTTGCAGGGCACCGCTGCGGTACCGCCGTGGTGAGCGAAGGCAGTACCTAGCGGGAAGCGTACTTTGTCGGGGGCACAAAGCCAGCTGTTTGGCGGGTAGGTAAAGCTCGTTGTCAGGCTTGGCCCCGCGCGCCTTCTGTGCGCCTTCTGTCTTGGCATGTCTGACGCATGTCACAGTGATCAGCTGTTAAAAGAGCTGTTCCACGGCGTAACTTTGCCTTGGAGGTGTCTTCACCTGCCTATATCTCTGGGAAGAAGCTGTGCAAAATAACGCTGAAGTCCCTTAGACAACAAGGCAGGGTAGCTGCTACCCTGGCCGAGGTGCTGCCCTGTGTGGGCAGTCCCGTGTCGCCGGGTCTAGCGGGCGCGTGGGACAGGCCTTCGGCAGTGACGCTGTCGGCGTGGAGAGGAATAAACCTGCCGTGGGAGGGGGCGCAACGCCGGCTGCCGAACCTCTGCCTTGCTTATTCTGCTTTTCTGGCCAAGCAAAGGGAAGAGGGGAGACGGCTAAAAGCAGAGTTACAACAGGTTGAGCTTTTAATGCTGTCAGGTATTAAAGAGTATCTGGTGTCTGCTATCATTAGAGTGTGACATGAATGGATTTTCTGGTAATGTTGGGAAGAGGAAATTGGAATGAAGCTGAGTGCTAGATGGATAATTTAATTTCACCCCCCCTTCCACCTGTACTCTGGTAGGGACATTTTGACACCTAGATTTTATAAGAGCAGGGTAGTCCGTTTTTAAAGATAATGTCTCCACTCGTCAGATGTCTGCCTTTTGTGTAGATGCCTCAGTGATTGGTACACAAATCTGTAAAGCTGGTGCTGACTCAGAGTTTGGCTTTGAGTGTAGTTGTGCAGAACTTGAGACACACCCACTACAGGAACAAGCATTCAGGTTTTTGGTGAAAGATTCCTAGCTCTGTGATGAGGGGGAAAGCTGTATGTGGATTGGTGTATGGTTATTCTTCAGCCTCCAGAAGGTGGCTTGAGGTTTAATGTCTGAAGTGCAGTACATTTTAAGTCTGAACAATGACAATAACCAGTATCTTCACTCAAACTTGAGCTTCCAGAAGAAGCTTGAGCGGTGGTCTTGATGTAGGCTGCCTTTGTGCACATGAAATTTGAATGTTGATGAAGCTACAAGGCACTTTCTGTAAAGGATTAGTAGATCTAGAGTTCATTATACAGATCTAACTGTCTCACCTCACTGACCTCTGAGGTACAGAGGAAGGATTCTGATTGAGCGAAGTTTTTTATCTCCTGTCTTTGTGCTTGAAAATGACCCTTTGTCAAATGCATTCAGTCCAAAAGTATATGTAAATGCAATTGCTTAATTTTGCTGTGCTGGATTTTATGCCTTATCAGCACCTTCCCCAGATGAATTATTTAGGTTTATGCTGAATTCTCAAGGACAGAGTGAGAGCTGATGTCATTTCTATCCTTGTATTTCAAGTGAAGTCTTGGAGTTACATGTGTAGCTAAATACTTCATTTGAAGTGGAGTGGGAATCTTTTAGTATTGTCTCAATGTGACATTTCTGTTACCGTGTTTCTTCTTAAGAATGCCTCATTGTTTCCTACCTCTGTTTTTCTGTGCAATGTGTTACTAACTTGGATAATGGCCTGTGGGCCAGCAAAGACTGAGCAAGAGTACAGCAGGTAAAGACATGGGTCTTTACCTATGTCACTTTTGGGCTTTATTTTTTTTTTCCAAACGACTAATAAAATACACTTTAATAGAAGATAAAGGATGGATTAAATGTAGTTCTAAGGTGCAGGTGGCTATAAAATAACTATAATGAGAAAATTTAGTAGGTATGTTCTTGCTTCTGCATGTTGTCCCATTTGCAATGATTATTGAAAATCTCTCTTCTTCCAGTGTTTAGACTACTAACTGTCACTACATTTCTTCTGTAATTTTCCAAAGATATTTATGTACAAATGCAGATTGCCTTCTCTCAGTTAGTTGCCCATCATCTAACGTTCACTTGCTTTTGTTTACTGGATACCCAGCCTCCTGAGCTGGAAGATAGAGATGGGCAGCAGAATAAAGCCCCCATAATCCAAGAAGAGATGGAGAGTGACTTGCTGCACCACTTAGACATACACAAGTCTATGGGGCCAGATGACATACACCCAAGTGCTGGGGAAGGTCATTGGAGCAGGTCATCTTGAATGCCATTATGCAACCAGGTGATCAGGCCCAGTCAGCATGGGTTCATGAAGGTCAAGTGCTGCTTGATGAACCCGTTCTCCTTCTACAACAAGGTGATCTGCTTAGTGAATGAGGAAAAGGATGTGGATGTTGTTTATCTGGACTTTACTAAAGTATTTGACACTGTCCCCCACAGCATCCTCATGGAGAAACTGTCTGCATGTGGCTTGGATGGGTGGATGCTTTGCTGGGTTAAAAACTGGATGGATGGCCAAGCCCAAAGAGTTGTGGTGAATGGAGTTAAATCCAGTTGGTGACTGATCACAAATGGTATATCCCAGGGCTCAATTTTGGGGCCAGTTCTCTTTAATATCTGTATCAATGATCTGGATGAGGGAATTGAGTGCACCCTCCTCAGTAAGTGTGCAGATGACACTAAATGGGGTGGAAGTAGTGATCTCCTCAAAGGTAGGAAGGCTTTTTGTAGGGATCTGCACAGGTTGGATTGATGGACTGAGGTCAGCTGAATGAGGTTTAACAAGACTAGGTATCAGGCCCTGCACTTGGGTCACCATAACCCTGTGCAATGCTAGAGGCCTGAGGCAGAGTGGCTAGAATGCTGTCCAGCAAAGAAAGACTTGGGGTTGATGATCCGCAGGCTGAACATGAGCCAGCAATGTGCCCAGCTGGCCAAGAAAGCCAAGCACTGGTGAGGCTGCATCTCGAGTACTGTGTTCAGTTTTGGGTCCCTCACTACAAAAAGGAAATGGAGGTGCTTGAGTGCGTCCAAAGTAGGATAACCAAGCTGGTAAAGGGCCTGGAGGACAAGTCTCATGAGAAGTGGCTGAGGGAACTAGCATTGTTTAGTCTGGAGAAGAGGAGACTGAGGGGAGACCTCATTGCTTTCTACATCTACTTGAAAGGAGGTTGTAGTGAGATGGGGCTAAGTCTCTTTTCCCTAATATCAAGTAATAGAACAAGAGGAAATGGCCTCAAGTTGCAGCAGGGAAGGTTTAGATTGGATATTAGGAAAAATTTCTTTACTGAATGGGTGGTCAGGTGTTGGAACAGGCTGCCCGGAGAGGCAGTGGAGTCCTTGTCCCTGGAAGTGCTCACAAAAGATGTAGACATGGCTCTTTGGGGTATGTTTTAATGGTCATGGTGCTGTTAGGTCGATGGTTGGACATGATGACCTTAGAGGTCTATTCCAACTGAAACAATTCTATGATTCTACTTGTTTTCAGGGCAAGATGATATGATAGATACTGTGGTTGTCCTGCTTTGGGACACTTTAAAGTGCAGTCAGAAGCTTGTGAACAAGAACTGCTTGGGGAAGAGTCTGAGTAGTAGGGCGTTTGTAAACCACAAGGCTGTAACTAACATTTTTCACCCTGTAAGGTGCTGTGTGTAAGGTTAACTCACATCAGAAACACACCCCACAGATAAAGGCTTGCTGTGCACCATCAATAATTGTGAAATGTTAGCTGGGGCCACTTAGTGAAGCTCTTGCTGTTGGGTAAGATGGAAAAATGACATGAGTTGGCATGGCTATGGCCTCATCTGAGGCTGGTTTTAACCAAGCTCCTAAAGTTTTATAATAGTTTTGCAGGTATTACCTACTTAGCAGCTGATGTTTATGTAACAAATGCAAACTCTTTTTATTTTTTTTTCCCCACAGAATCAGACCATTTTCAGATTTGATCCAGCAGATGAAGACAAAAGAAAGGTAAGCAAAAATAGGCTAGCCAACTGCACACCTGCTCTGGTTAGAAGTATAAAAAAGTAAAAGCAGTCTCATAACTTGGTTGCCACTGTGAAAAGAGTGCTTAAAAAGTTCTGCTTTTTGTTTCTTCAGTGCAAGAGACATGGCAACTACCCACTCCCTTTTTTTCTGAGAGACAAAAGCAAATTCCCCTATCAAAAGCTTCTGTCTTGAATAAAAGTAGTAACAGAAAAGCCCATAAATAGTTTTGTTTGGTACAGGTGTACAGGTTGGGGATGGAGTAGAGGAAGAGAGTAAGGATACTCTTCTGTATCAACCGAGATAAAAGTGGGCAATACATTTTTCTATTTTTCTCTCTTCTCAGCAGATAGCAGTACGCCAGATACATGTCTTGTCTCTGATGCTTAAAGAATATTAGAGATTAAGATGAAGGGGTAGGTACAGAGGAAAGCTATGGAGTTGTGAGGGAGGCAGAGCTTCAGAATTGTCTTAATCTAAAGGTAGTTGTCATCAGTGGAATATGAACTGTGCATGTCAGGTTCCAAAGATGGGAAGTGTTTGTGCTTTACAACATGGGGCTTGACAGGAATGTCAGGGATTAACAGGTCCCTTCACAGTCTTGCATTTAAAGCTTGGATGTTGACTATTTATTATTTTTAAATTTATTTCCCTGTTGTATTTTTATGGTGTAAGATGCAATTAAAAGACCTTTCCTTTATTTTCTCTAATTAGTTTTTGGGCTGATTTGCTTTAGTAAAATTTTCATTGGTGAATGAAGCTCTATATTTTCACTATTTCTCACACAAACTCAAAGCTTGAAATCAGAATTGCAAGGATAGCTTGTTTCAAGCTGGCCACACCTCAATTTATTTCATGATGTTGTGCACAATCTAAATATTTTTGGCTATTAGATCTTTTTCTGGCTAAAATGGGTAAGACAACAAGTCTCTCTGTGCTTTACATTTACAAGACCATCAGTTATGTGTACTGTAATCTTAAGTGACAAATTTATATCACACTGGTGACTCAAAGATGTCATAGTTTGTCTTTATGGCTTTACTCAAAGCTGACGTTCAGTAATGTGGTGATGGACTGTGTGAATTTTTGATCTGTAGAAGAACTCAGATTGAAACTTGATTCGGTTTTTTGTGTTCCTCCCTCTCCTTTCTCCCCATCCCTTTCACCTTTTTTTACATTGATCTTGTAGGTTAAGGGTTAATTGGTATAACCTCCTGAGGGGGTGGGAAAGTCGATTTCAAGAGGGAGGCACAGGATATTGTACATTCTGTCTTGAGCTGGAAAGGCTCAAACCAAGACAATTGAGAATGATAAAATGTCTAGCCTGGAAAGCTGAGTGCTAAGTAGAGAACACAGAGAAGGAGAATACATCAGAAACCAGATTGCCAAAAGCTAAAGACAACGAGTGTTGGATGGGAATGGAATTTTCTCTGTTAGGATTTTTATGGGGTGGTTCAGTTTGTGGTTTTTTGGTTGTTTTTGTTAAGGTTGTGAACTGTGCCATGTTTGAACTTTGGAAAGAGGGAAGCAGTAATATGCTGATGGAGAGAGATGTTGTCTCATTCTAAAGCTCAGAAGAGCCTCGTTATTAGATAGTGCTGTTGACACTCAGACACTTCTGGGAGGTCTGAAGGTTCCTGCAGCCACAAAAGCACAGAACTTCCCTCATCCCAGTAACTGCTGCAAGCTTTTAAAGTCTGTTAGTGAGTGTCCTATAAAAATATTGAGCTCAAGTGTTCCTTTGGACACACTGCATGGTATCTTGATTTTCATTGTTGTTACTGTTCTGACTGCTGACTACTTAAAAGAGTACCAGTCTGTAAGAGGAGAAAAGTTACCTTCATTAATCTAAGTATTTGTTCTGATTCCCTCTGGTCCTGCTCACTCCTATCCAGCATTTTTCAGTTTCATCTCATAAGGTTTATGTCAAGTCAGTGAAACCTACCACTCCTTTGAAAACCCTTCTAATCACCACTGGATTTGGAGGGTATGAAGGGTTTTACTTCTCCCTGTTCAGTGGGGAGGTCAAGGAGAGCTGCTGAGAGTACAGCTGTGCAGAATTTCACCTTTCTGTGACTCTGAACTGGGTGTTTTTTCCATTGGTTCTGACAACACAGATTACTGTGTATGCTCCTCAACTTAACCTGCAGAGTGTTGTCTAGCCTAAGCTCTCGTGTTGTTCAAACCTGTGACTTGGACCTCTGCCATGCCAGAGCTGGCAGGCTCCTGCTAAACAGGCCAGTCTCCTGCTGTTGATAGGGCTTGAACAATGAAGTTTTAAAGTGAAACAGAATTGAATCCTCAAGGAATACAAGCGTACACCTTCCCTCCCCACCCACATCTGTCCACAGAGACTAGGCAAAAATTTGGCATGCCCTTTTCAGAGGAGGTTATCTAATTGTCCCATTATCCAGCATGCTTGATTATAAATGTTATATAAATGTTTTCTTGACTTCCAGAAAAAATGAAAGTTTGAACTAATGTTTTGAATACTCTTGGGCTTACTTTCTTACTGCCTTGAATGTTTAACTCTGAAACCTAATAGCAGAGTAAAATAATTACTGTATTATTTTAATGCTGCTTCTTCTAGCAGAAATGATGAGCCAAAGTTTTTGTTCAGCAATTCCAAGTTCCACCTCTTTGCTCCAAAAATACAGGGTTTTCTTGGTTTTCTGCAATGCTGATTTGCTTAGTCTACTGGAAATAGAAGCATGTAGAATGCTTATTTTTTTCCTTCTAAGAGGTGGAGAGGTACTTGAGTTTTAAGAGAAGCTTCTGAATAACTTGCAAGGCCATGGAAACCTAAGAGTTGTAAAAAATTATGTGCAGTTTATCATGGTTCCTGTTAACATTCCTTTCATCTACCTGAAAATTGGGTGGAATCTGCTATGAATCTTCATGTTTGTAATAAAGTAGAAGGTCAGTTTGAGGAGTAGATAGCAATAGATGACCTGGTAAAGAAATATAGTTCCTTGTGAACTTTGTGTTTGGTACTACAGTTGATTAACCATTAACCATTCTCACCACTGAACAGCTGCAGAACTAGGTTGAATTAAATTAAGAACTTCTTTTGAAACCTTGGAAACAATTTAATTAAAATTTTAAAATGATGAAAAACATGAGTCAGAAGACAAAGTAAACTAGAGGGACTTAGACTAGTGCAGGAGAAGGAAAGCATGGGCTAGTACTGCTTATGATGTTCCCATTCTCCTGCTCTGGCACGGGATACTTGATGAGGCCAAACACATGGCAGGTTCTGATTCACTTGTAAAATGGCTTAGGTTGGAAGGGACATGCAGAGGAGTGAGCAAGCACTCATTGTAGCCCACTTGAAGAATGGGCAGGACTCATTTGATTTTTTTTTTTTTTTTTTTTTTGTGGACAATTATCTATAAAGCTTTATTTTTGTTTATTGTAGTAAGGTGGATGTATTTATGCCTTGAAATATACAAAGAAGTCTTAAAAACTCAAATGAGTGAAGGTGATAGAAAACCAGGAACACTTCCTGTGTTCTGCTGTTGTAGAATTTCTATTCTTGGTGGACTTCTCTGGTGGTTTTGCTACTAATATGCTCTCTCTCTGTGGAAAGTAGAAAATGGGAATGTGTATTTCCAAAGTCAATTCGACATCAGATTGCTTTAATTGCTAAGGAGCATTCTGGTACATAGAAGATCTTTGGCATAATTCAAAAAGAAAGGTGTAAAAAAGAGATAAAAGTTTGCACTCTGTTTCTGTAATATTTATCAGAACTCATTAGTTACCTTTGAATTGCAGCTTCTGTAATACTTAATAGTCTAAGTGAAATGCTGTGTCCAGTAAAGCAGTGGTGTTTGTTTGGATTTGAATACTTGCTGAATGAAGATTATATTCTCTTGTTCCTGCTGTAATCCCAAGTCTTGTATAAATAAAGAGAAAAATTTGCTAAAGAGGAAGAAGCAAATAAAGAAAAATCATCTCCTTTTCTCACCAAGACGCTTTTATTACTCTGGTGTTGAGAAGCTACAGTAAATTCAAGCTGACATAATGTAGCCAAAGTTCAGTGGTCTGTGAATTGAAAAAAGTGAATATAGGTCAAGTGTGCTTTCCAAACATCTTTGAACACAAAGAGAGAAGGTGGAAAAGGATCTTGCATGCAGGCACCTCAGGATCAAAGAGCAAGGGCATGAAGTAGCTGTTTCACAAGCAGCTACTATCCCCAGCTGAGGTTAAGCCTGGAAGATATAAACACCTGCTAATAAGCATTTACAGTGCTGCTCTCTCCTTCCTTGTCCTTCCCTCCCACATCTAATTAGCCTGCAAACAAAGGTGGTGGAAGAAAACTGAATGAAGGAGATAAACATTTTGCCCAAAGCCACACAATGGGTCTGTGGTCAAGTAAGGAAGAAAGAAGCTGGAGGCCTTTTGTATCTCAGGATATTGCTTTTTCTGTAGGACCACATTGCTTCTTAGCATTAAGTGTTTATGCTATCAGGATGAAGGACTATAATGGATTAATGTTTTACTTTATCAAGACAAGACTAATGGGTGTTTCTGGGCTTTATGTTTTAATACACCATAAAATTTTAAAATGTTTTATCATTACAGTGTAGCACAGACAAAAGGAACAGCATATATTGCATTGCATCTGTTTTAACCTATCCATTACCACCAATGCTGAGAATTCTTGAATTTTAGGGAAGCTAATGTATTTTACTATAAAACAAATTTTAAAATACTAGAAACTGCCTTGATTCTATGGAAAAGCATATGAAAACCACTTTTTTGCTGTAGCACTGTTGATGAAAGTCAAATTCCCTTTTGAAGACTGAAAGGACAGAACTCAAAATATGAGCTGTTAAATTCATACAGTAATTTAGGATAACAGTAAGACCCTGAAACTAAGACAAACGTCATATATTTTGTGAAATACCTTGGTGTCTGAATTCTTTCACTTGATTTAATTTCCAACCAGATAGATAACATCTGTGCCCTTTAGATTATGCCATGCTAATGGTCTAAAGGGTGGTAGAAAAAGCAGCACCTAAAGAAAAGGACAATAATGTTTTTGTGGTCACATCCTTTCTTGTTTCTCTTCTCTCTGCACATCACTTCCCTCATTCTGTCAAGGAGAAAGCAGAAAATGTGCTGTATGGCATTTAGTTTTAGTTGTCTGCAAGGCAATTTCCTTATGGGATTGTGCTGGTTTGAGGCCAGCCAGAACATCTCTTGCCCTGAAAGGGACAAAAGAATGACACACACAAACGGATTGGAGAGTGATGGAAAGTTTAAATGGAAAAGCAATGGGTGAAACTACAGAAAAACTACACAGCATAGTGGCAAAGAACATCCTAAAGCATACAGTGTCCCTTACATAGTACCCAGAGGCTTCCCAATCCTTCCCTTCTCCCACCTGAGGGTCTACCCAAACCCTCAGGGCTCTTTCTTCCCCCTCCCACTGCTAGGCAAGTCTCAGGCTGGCCAGGTCTGAGACTGCCCCCCCCTCCATTCTCCTCCTGGCATTAGGCCTAGACAGGCCCAAGAGGCCTTGAGGATACTCCCCCGGCATTACCCGATAAGAGAGGACATCTCCCGTGGGAGCAGAGAGGGAAGAAAGAGGAAGAGAATGACTTTGCAGATGGCTTTATAGGGCGCAGGATTTATGGGTAGAAATAGGTCGTTTCCTGTGTCCACCCCTATTGGGCGGGCACCGAGGACACCAGAGGTGTATCTCATGCAGCAGTGGCAGGGGGCACCCAGCCTAAATGGCCACAAGGATGGATTTTTGTTTCCTTGCTTCAAGACTTTCCATGGATGACACTTCAACTATAGTCAGATTACCTGATTTTCCCTAAGCTTCTGTTGGCACTTGTGATCAACCAGCAGTTGTTTGCTGTCACAGGTTTTGGCAGTTATTGCAAGTGGTATTGCAACTGAATCCTGGTTCCCTTAACATCACTTTGATGGCTCACCACTGACTCCAGAGAACTTTATCAGCAGTTCCTACATGTTTTTCACTTTTTTTTTTTTTTTTTTTTCAGATCTTAAACCTGTATTGTTCTGTAATGGCAGGAAGGTCAGTTGTAATATGGTATGCTTACGCTTTTAAAAATTTACTCTAGCCTGGCTTACATTGTGAAACCTTTTATATAGCCAAGGCTTCAGCAACATCTAGGAAACGAAGCATCTTCCATCATACCAGAGGTTTGCTTTTTTTTCAGTTTTAAGTAGGTTGCTAAGTCTCACAAAATGAAATAAATCCCATATTCTATTTATTATTGGTCTTTGGTAAAGCTATTCAGAGTTAAGAATCCTCCATTGCTGCATTTCACAAAGTTTTGAAGCCATGAGTTGATGGCTTTCATAGTTTTTAATTAAATTGCAAGGATAGTTTTCTAATGTATGGAGGGAGGGTTAGGCTTCTACCTCCTATGGCAAGTCAGTGGGAGTTTGGTGCCCTTTAGGATATCCCCTGCAGTGCTTTCGACATTTTGCAATGACACTTCAATAGCAGCAGGTGGGTGCAACTTATGGATAAAAAGAAAAACATCAGTCTGAATTTGGGAGGATTGTTCTCTTTGTAGTCAAATGACAGTTCAGGTTTGACAGAAAGACCAAAGTTTCCTATTCAGGGTGAGTATAGGCTTTGCTGCTGACAAAACTGCCCAATTCGTCAGCCTGTCCAGGTCTTCCTGAATGGCAGCACAGCTTTAAGGTTTAAGGTCAGCTATTCCTCCCAAGTTTTATGTTATCAGCAAACTTGCTGACAGTGAATCGTACTGGTCCCAGTACTGACCCCTGAGGGACTCCACTAGATACGGGCATCCAGCTCTGTATCACTGACCACAGCTCTCTGACTTCTTTCCTTCAACCAGTTCACAATCCTGATCATCCAGACCAGGCTTCCTCAGTTTAGCTGTGATGATGCTGTGAGAGATGGTGTCAAATACTTTCCTGAGATAAGATCCACTGTACTGCCAACATCTATCCACCTGGTTGTGTCCTCATAAAAGGCTATCAGGTTGGTTAAACATGAGTTCCCTTTGGTAAAACCATGTTGACTACTCCCAGTGACCTTCTTATCCTTGATATGCCTAGACACAGCAACAATCATAAGTTGCTGCATCACCTTTCCAGGGATGGAGGTGAGGCTGACTGGTCTATAGTTACCTGGGTCCTCCTTCTTGCCCTTTTTGAAGACGAGTGACGTTTGCATTCCTTCAGTCCTCGGGCACCTCTCCTGTTCCCTGTGACATGGACAAATGTGATGGAGATTGGCCTAGCAGTGACTTCTGCCAGCTCCCTCAGCACCTGTGTGTGCATCTCATCAGGACCCATGGATTTATACATATCCAGGTTGCTTAATAGCTCCCTAACCCAGTCCTCATCAACCAAGGCAAACTCCTCCTTTATCCCAATTTGCTCGGGGGCCTCAAGGGTTTGGGGCTCCTGTGGACAGTATTCAGCAGTAGAGACAGTTAAGACACATCTGCCACCTTTTATTCTCTGTTCCTACCACACAAGATCCTGAACTCCACCATCTTATGGTCTCTGCAGCCAAGGCAGCCTTCAACCTTCACCACTTCAACCAGAACCTCCTTGTTAATGAGCAAGAGATCCAGCAGTACTCCTTTCCTGGTTAACTCATTGACTGTTTGCATCAGGAAGTTACTATCAGTGCACTGGAGGAACCTCCTGGACTGTGGACAGAAGGAAAGCCCTCTTTTTGTGAAGAAAAGGAAAGCCCAGCTGGTGAACCAGCTGTTGAGTTGGGGTAAATTATTACAGACCAACTTGTAGCAGCAGATGGAACAAAATAAACTGGCCTTTTCTTGGAGTTCTCTGAACTGTCCATTCAATTATGTGTTGCCTCACAAAACCAAACAAACTTCACAACTTTTACTTCAGCTTGCAGAGCAAAGATAGTTATGGAAAAATAATTTTTTTTAGGAATAGAAACAAAAATCTTGTAAGAAGTTGATCTGTGACCAGGTAATTTGATTATAGATGTAGACTGATCAATTTTTGTTTCCTAGGCATTTTTCAAATATGCCATCTTCCTAAACATTTAGTGCAGGTCTTGCATGCTCTGAAAACTCTGTACTTAATTCCAGGTGCTTGTCCATGGAATCCCTGCAGTAAGTATCTGTATGCCTGTACAGGTGGTCAGATGTGGATTTCATGTGTTGTAGTATCAAATATTCTGACAAAGATTTCTCATGTTGCCTGTGTGGTAGTAAGAGATGGAGCTAACTCCTTGTTTTCAGACTCTTGCCAGGTAAACATAGTCAGGACTATGGAGATGTAGGCAAGGTCTTGGTGTCAGGGGGGTGCTTGGGTGGGATTCACCCCAGGACAAGCATACTAGAAATGATATTGTAAGTTCCTACTGTCTGACTTTGCTTGCAGATTGTCTTTTAACATTATTGAAGACTTGTTTTGTTTTCTCCCTTGTTCTTCTGGAGTGTCTGTTCTAGATTTGCTTTAGACTTGACCTTTTTGTTTTGTTTATTTTGACTTTAATTGTAAGTAATCACTGTAACAAAACTTGCTTGGATGTCCCAAGTGGAACTTTTGTTTTGACCTTTGGATCAGGGCAATGGTCTGCTTTGCTCCCTGCCTTTTTGTGGTGGTGGTGGTGAAAAGTGGAGTTCCAGAGACTGTTCCCTATGAACTATGCTATTTCACTGTTATTCCTATGTGTTTTTTAATCAATTTTTTATTATTAACATACACTGCCTGAGACCACAATATGAATTTCAGGTCCTAAGCAGTCTTCTACCCTAGGACTACTCAACTCAGTTGCTGCGTTAGCTTCTTTAGTACATTATTCAAGTCAGTTGTTAAGACACAGAGCTTGGGAGGTGATAAGGAGGGATAAACTGTGTCCTGTGAGGAACAGTGCAGTTTGTAATGCCACTTATCTGGGAACCTCTTTGTAACTGCTTCTGGTAGCAGTTTAATCCAGAGTTTAAGGCATAAAACCTCTTTGAGGTCCTCCCCCATCAAGCAATGTCTTCTGTCCTGTCTTTTCTCCCTTTTGATCATCCCATTCTCTGTCTTATGAAAGGTAATTCTGTGATTTAGGTGTTGCTGTTCTGACCTGCAGGTTCTTGGAGTGTTGTATTTTCTCATGCTACATTTATATCATTGATCTTTACCCCTGCAGTCATATTGGTGGAAGGTATCAGTGAAATATTTTGATTTCAAGAACAGTGTACAGTATGAAAGTAGTTTTGTCAAAGCAGCAGTTTTGCTGAATTGGTAAAGCTGCTAAAGCCTAAGTCTTTGAATAAAACTGTCAGAGATGACATTCCTAAGATTCTTACTGAAGATCGGAGAATTCTGTGAGTTAGGTTGAAGTGGCAACACAAATGATAGCTGTTACCAAACATGCAGGACTAGTATTTGTATATTATTTTGGTTTGGTTTCTTTTCTCCCAGCCTCCTGACTGAAACAACCTTAACTTGTAATTTTGCAGGTAGTGTAGGTGTGACTGTTCTACTCTGATGTATTTTTCAAACCTTTCACTTCTGTCTAGCCTCATTACTCTGGCTACCCAAGTTTTCAGTCCTGATACTGAGAAAACTTTGTAACTGGCAATGGTGGATAGCATCTGTCCTTTTGGCTTAATGCTTTTGTCAATGATGTATTTGGATTGCATACATGAGGAAAACTGCTTTTGGTGATCATAGAATCAGAGTCTTTTTGGTTGAAAAAGACCTTTAAGATCATGAGGCCAACCATTATGTAACTCTACAGATGTTTTGCAGTAGTTCGTATTTTGAAGAGCTAATAGAGAATGCTTCATTTCTCAAGTCAGCTGAAAACTCAAATGTTACATGAAAGCTTAGCAAAAGAGATTTCCTATTACCACCAATATTTTGATGCTAAAACTGTTCCCTTTTTTTTTTTGTTTATGTTTGCATAGAAACTGTGTGAGGGAATTCTAAACATCCTTGAAAAAGACACAAAAACTTCATGTCAAGTTGCCTGCTTGGAGGCCCTCCGGATTCTCTCCAGAGACAAGAAAGTGTTAGTGCCTGTGACCACAAAGAGGAACATGCAGATCCTTATGAGGCTAGCAAAGCTGGACACTGCAGAAGATCCTTTGGAGAGAGTGTCTGAGTTTCCTGTTATAGTAGAAGCTTTGAAATGCCTCTGTAACATAGTTTTTAATAGTGCTGTTGCACAGAAGCTCAGTTTGGAACTGAATCTTGCAGCTATGCTCTGCAATCTTCTGGAAAAATGCAAGGACCAAGAGTTTGTTGATGACATTAAATGCTTTGATTTACGTCTCCTCTTCCTCTTGTCACTTCTGCACACAGACATTAGATCACAGTTGCGTCAGGAACTACAAGGGGTGCAAGTTTTGACTTGGGCTTTGGAAAGTTCCCTGAGTGTAAGATGGATGGAAGAATATAAAGTAGCAGAAGATCGTGACAGGCCTCCCCTGTCTTTGCAAGAGACAGATTGTGCCATTGAGGCACTAAAAGCTCTTTTTAATGTAACACTTGACAGTTGGAATGTCCACAGCGAGGTAAGGCTTAACCCAAGTATTTTTTTTTAATTGATTTTGTTTAGCATGCAAGAGACAGAACTCAAGAGGCAGTTGTTGTCCAAACCTCAGAGCAAGGATGTTAATGCTTTTGCTACCATAATTTTGATGGAATATGATTGCGGTTTTCAAAATAACAGCTAAGGTAGTCTTGAAATTTTGTATCATAATTTCGTTATGTGCAAAATCAGCCTGAGAAGATGTGTTTGTTTGAACTGTGATTGTGTCATGTATTGATGATCTTGGACTTTCAAGACATGTTTTGGTCAACACTCATTTCTTTGAATATCAAAATACCTTTTTTGTTCTTGTTACTAGCTAGGCAAACAATGCAATCGATACGTGTTCTGTGTAACGGGAGAATAGCTTGGATGGGATATACAGGTTAGAACTGTATGAAAATGTAAAGAGGACTGTTAGATTTAAAAAATGAAAATAAATGCTCCTCACTCATAATTAGCTGGCTAGGAAAGGCTTTTTAATGTAAGCATATCAGATGGCTACATCTCTGGAGATAATAGACTAAGGCAACAGGCTAATCATTAGACTGAGAAGTCTCCCTAGTTATCTTCTGATTTCTGGGCATGCTGATAAGCACATCAACTCTAATTTTAAACAATTAAATCTGAAGTGGTGCTGGTTTTAATATCTTTATCTTCTATCCTCCAAACACCAGATTTGAACTTCATGATCTTTTAAGATGAGGTCAAGTATAAGAACCAAATGTATTTTCACTGTTATTTCTAATGAAAAAGATTTACCTCTCTTTTTTTCATTATTCATTTTTCTTAGACAAGTATGCTTCCTTGTGTTGCATCCCGAAATTCATAAACAGAAATAACTTTTTGTTGTTGTTGTTGAATAAGCTAAGTTTGTTCTACAGTAACAGAATTATATAGAGAATCTTTATTCTTAGTCCATATCCTATTGTCTCTAAAACAGTGTTTTGAACTTTTCACTGGATATTGTAAATATGCAGCATGTGAAGCTAAACACAAGTTTATAGTAGCTAGAATTGACAATTAATTGTTCTTTTTACTGCACTCTTCTAAATGACAAATAAAAAATTAATCATAACATTAAGTAATGTAAAACTTGAGAAAAGTCTGAAGCTTAGGCTTTGCTTTAGTGTCTCAAGAATATGCTGAATAGGAAATACTGAAATGTAAGATTGAGTGAGTAGAGGGGGAAGCAGAGAACCTAGTACTTCAAATGTGAAAGAAATACCAATGAAGTGAAGGGCTTTTCCCTTGTTCATATTCCTGACACAGACCTTTGTTAAAAATATCTTTGACTTTGTCGGAGAAAGTTCTTTGTATCAGCCAGTGATTGTTTTGGAGATAGAAACTCAAGTGGAGAAAATTACCCCAACGTCCGATGTTAAGTTGGAAAATTAAACTATATTGCATGTTCACCTCCTAAGAAGTAAACTCTTGAATACTGGATCTTGAAGTTAGTGTAATCTTAGAAAATACTGGTAATCTCAAGACATGAGAAGGCCAGTTTACAACTGAGAACCAGGCAGTACACAGTTGTGGTATTGTGTAGCCACTGTCTGTGGAATGAGAGAGGTTTTGTCCCACAAAACTCTTTCCTCCCTAAAATCAACCATGCAGCTGACAGGAAAATTTCCTTCAGGCTGGCGGAAATTCTGTTTGGGGGCTTTTGGTTTTTTGTTTTTTTTTTTGAGAGTTTAAGACATTTTGGGTTGGGAGAAGCTTATTTTGTGTTTTGAGATAAAGCTGATGTAGTAACTTTACTAAAATTTCCTAGAAGCAAGGAGCCTTTAAAGAGCTCTTCAGTAGTTGCAAACTGTTAGCAAGATGTCTTAGGTGACATTCTGCTCAGTAAGTATCTCTGTGGAAACATTAATGATCTCTAAAAAGAGTAAACAGCATGTTAAGTGGGTTGACGATGCAGAGTTTGAAGAGACTACTAATAGTAGACAGGATGGAAAGTAGGAGAGCACAGAGGTGAGTAATGTGGGTAGAAAACTACATGAGATCCATTTAAGGGGGAAAGAACTATTTGAAACACCCATATTTGATGCCTGGAGATGGTTTCACAGTAGCAAAGCCAGACAAGAGCTGCAGGTGGTACAGCTGGCAGATTTGGATGTTGATGTTACAAAAAACGCATTGGGGAGCTTTGTGCTAGGTCAAACACATCAGAACATACTATGGATGCCAAGAGCTAATGAAAAAGGATGAGGACAATGGTATTCAGTTACATGATTGCAGTTACTGGTTTATTTTAGTGTGGTTCCTGTCTAGTCAGAAATTGGGAGGGCAAATCGCTTGGAAATAGCAAAAGTAGGGCAAATAAGGTTGCTGAGAGTAGGGGAAGTTATTAAAGAAATGAAGAAAAGGTATCAAGGGAACAGAAGCAAGTGAATTAGAATTAGACTGGGTGGGAAAGTGATCTATTGTCAGCCAAAGCTCTAAATGAGGAAGAGACGTTTATGAACATATGTGATCTAAATGGATGAAGAGCTGTCTGGGTGTAAATACAGGAAGGAAGGTAGTAGTGGTATGTTAGGAATAGTGGTATGGAGTTGAAAAAATGCTTATAGTGGGGTTTTCTGGTATTGGAGGCTGATTGAACTGGGAAAGTCCCCAGTAACTTTTACAAGGCCTAGCTAAAAGGCCAGCCAGCATGTGACAGTTATGTTGCATTAAGCAGTCAGTGAACGCTAAGGTACAGTCCTTTTATTGATAGGGATGGATGTTATGATCTAATAGGTATTTTCCATCTTTAATTTTTATTATTCTAGTGACCTGAAACCCCTACTTGCAATCTTCAAAATGAAAAAATATCTTCATAATTTATATTTATATAGACTGAATCTCATCAATTTCGTTACATGGCTGCCATCCTTCGGCACTGCTTGTTAACCACGGGCCCTACTGAAGATAAAACTGAAGAGTTGCACAGGTTGGTAGAACTACAAAGCTAATCTGTTCTAAAGGGTTATTTATTTTTTGAAAAAACTATTTTGCCTAAAATCTAAAGTGGAAATCAGGTAAGCAATGAAAACTGTAATTTTGAGTAAAATATTACTAATCTTTTTGATGAAAGCTGCCTGAAATACTGTTTAAGCATGTCCCCTGTTCCAGAGAAAGAGTGGCTGGCAAGGTTGGGGTTTTTTATCAGTAATAATCAAGCTGAAGTGTGTGTAACTGAGGATGAAAATACAAATGGAAGTTCTAGGAGTAGTGCAAACTGGAGTGCAGCTTCTGTTCTGTTCTAGTGGTAGTGCAAACTGGAGTGCAGCTTCTGTTGTTGTGTACAAAAGCTGATGGAAAAACTACATTTTGAGATTTTTCTGTGTAACTTTTGCAATTCTGATGGATTGGGATAGAAGTACCAAGTTGATATTTTTATCTTCAGTAGTTCTAGGCTGCTTTGTTAAAAGTACAAATTCCAGTTCCCTGGTAATGATCTTTCTTTTTATTCAGAGGTGAGTGAATCACTGCAGTTTTAAATGCTTTGTTTCTTTTTCCTCAGCCCTACACCCAACTGTTTGTTATGCATTTGCAGCCAGTAATTCAATCAAAATTCAGAGTATTTTTGATGAGGTGGTGGTTCTCTGTTCAGTGTTATTTATTTTTTCAATGACACCCATATTTTTATCCAAGTAGGCCAGCTGCCCATAGGGCCTTACACTACAGTAGCTTCAAACACTGTCACCTGTTGTCTCTCAGCAGTGAAAGTTAGTGTTGCCGTTTTCTACTTCAGAGATGTCTAAGTGTAGGATCTCTTGAAGATCTGAACCAGCAGTGTCTGGGAAGAAGGATATAGTTTTCACACCCAGCAATCTTGAAAGTGTTAAATGAACTTGATTAAAATCTTTGAAAGCTCTTAGAGATCAACAGTCTTAGTAGGTGAACACTAAAATCCTACATCAGAGCCCTTCTCAGCTGGTGGAGACTAGTCAGGAATAATTTCAGATACCATTTCAGTAGTTGCCATGACTAAAGTTAGTGCTAAGTGTGTCCTAAAAGACAATGTTTTCTTTTTGCTGTTGCTAATAGTGAATGTTTTGTGCTCTCATCCTTCTTTAATGGAGGGTGAGAATAAGTTTCCCACTGCTGGGAAAATTGAAGAGATTTAGATAAATTCAACAACTAAAGAACACTGAGATCAGCCTTTAGCATTGAAACTTGTACATAGTCAGCAAGACTGCCTGAAACTCTGGTGAATTATTATACAGCTGATGCTGTTCCTGTGAAAACATGTTCTGTTTCCTTGTCCAGGAATGTGACTAGTCTAATTACTCTGTAAAATATAATTCTCTTACACTATTGCAAAAGGATGCAGGTTATGCAGGTCTTTTTGACTTTAGATTTTTGTGCTTACAAATGAGATTCAACAAGAACAGCTGTGGAGACTAGGTAGTATTGGTGTGATTTTTGTTCTTTTTCTTTGTTTCAGTCAGAAAATATAGTTTTGTGTAGATATGCTGCCTGTGTTGACCTTTTGGAGATACCAAGTCAGGGCAAGGATTGTCTGTAACTCTGAGAGGGAGAAGCAGAAAAGAAATGAGTATGGTTTTCACTGCCTTACATCACTTCATTTGTTTCCCCTTCTCAATCTGACTCAGTATAGCACTGTATCAGTCTTTCTGTTATGCTGGGAAAATAATTTTATCCCTCCATTAGCTAGCTGTAGCTAGTCTGTTTGACTCAAGTTGATAGAAAAAAGCATACAAGTAGAGTACTGCTGCCTGTAGTATTTGATCTTGATTTACGCCATACTTTGTGCAGTGCTCTTCTGGCACATTAAAAAAATGCTCTGATTTGACTTTAGTGATTCAGATATTTCAGCCCATTTGTAGAACCTGAATTTTGTCTTTGATTGCTACAGGACGCAATAAAGGCAGAATAATTTAATATGCTTTGCCACAAAGACTTTTTTCATCACAAGGCAGCTCTGGAATAGAAAAGATACAGTCAGAAGTAATGCCCCTGCAAATCCTTGGAGGGATCAGGGGCCTGGATCAGAGGGCCCCACTTCATTCCCCTGGTGTATTTGGTCAAGCAAAGCTTTCATTCCTGATAGGAGTTTCAGTAATAAAAGAGTAACTGTGTTAGCAGTCTATATCTAACAGCATAGCTGAAAAAAGGAGGCTGTATCATCATTTGGTCTCTTCAGTATGCTGGTCTCTGACCATGCAGTCTTTGTTGCTTCAGATGAGGTGTTAGTCAGAGAGCAGAGGTTTGCAACTTCTTGCTCTGCTTTCCACCTGGAGCTTGTCAGTAAGGCAATTAGGAAAAATAATGTTAAAAATGGAATAAAGTATAAGCAGTGTTGAATTCAGAGTAAACTTTATGAAGCATCAGGGAGGCATAAATATATTTCTTCAAATTGCTGATCACTTGCACTCCTCCAAGTCTGTAAATCTGCAGAATGCAAGATGCTTCAATGAAAGGCTTGGGCAGCCTGTTGTATGAATGCTTGTGCTCTGAATGTCTAAGTTGAGGATTTATTTTATGTATCAGGTGTTGGATACATGCCCTGAGCTGTGATGTGCTGATTGTCAGTGTGACTCTATTTATAATAAATATGCAGAAGTTACCTATAAAAATATCTTAACTAATTTAGTACCCGGTATTGTTGTCGTCATTGTGGTTCTGTCATGTCATTACTTAACATTTGAATATGAACAGCTTAAAGCACCACATATTAGTGAGTGCCATTTTTGCCCACTAACAAGGTTTTAATCAAGGCATTCAGCAGCTCTAAATAGGCCTTTGCTTCTGAATTTGCATATCAGGAGGGGGCTGGGAGCATGAGTGGGTGGATGTCATGTCCCAGTGATTAATGATCTCTAGCAAGCCGAAAAGGGGAGAGTAATATACGCAGTATTTCTACCCCCTGGAGTAGGAATGCAAACACTATTGTGCAGATCTGTGCATAGTCACTGACTTCCTGGTAGCTGGAGAATTTCATACACTCCTCTACCACAAATAAAACTGTCAGTGCAGTGACAAAGATCAGAAAGCCAGGCTTCATTTATTGAAAAGAATAGCTCAGACACAGTGATCCAGAAAATTAATTTTGTAGGTGTTTGGGAACTTGGTTGTTTAATAAGAAACTGGTAAAAAGAGAACTTTTGATGAAAGACCTGAAGCCACCAAATATTTGTTGAATTTCACTCTGTTTTGTTTCTTACTATTCCTGAATTATTGGAGAGTAATGTCCGTGATATAAAAGGCATATTTTAAAAAGGAATCAGAAACTAAGCAAAGACAGCAAGCTTCCAAAAAGTAGAAGTTGCCTGAAAGTCAGTTGCTAAAAGAGCAAAAGGGAGATGGCACAATGTGCAACAGCCACCCTGTCCGATCAGACAAAAAGCAGCACGTTTATTAGAAACTCTGGTATGTTTGCTTGCCATAATTTTCTTTCTCTTTTGCTCATTATTCATTAGAATTGTATTAATAACACAAAAACTGAGGGCAGCTTTTAAGCAGATATTATTACAAGTGTTCACTGAGGTCGTTTGGAAAGTTTTCTCTGTTCTTGGATCACTTTACCAACCCTCAAAACATCAGTGCTTGTAGTTTGGTTCATAGCTTTGAAGTCTGCATATATAAGCCTACAGAGTTCTGTAGTCTTGCTAAATATATTAATTTATACATTTAGTTGGGCATCAGCAAATAAATAATGACAGAATTCTAATTTTTGCAGCATCTGTATAATTTATCCCCGTAGTCAGGAAGAGTGCAGATATAAGTGAGGATGGGATAGACAGCAAACTCAAGGGATGTGTATCATACAGGAGACCCTTGCAAAGTATGTTCCACCTTACTCCATTTACAAGGAGGAAGGGACCCTTTGGTTTAATTTAAATCACTTAATGGATATTTGGGAAGTGCTCCTCTGTGCTTTATAGAATGCAGAGAGTTGACAGTTACTTGAAAGGTAGTGTTTGGTAAATAAACCTGCATCTTTTTGTCATGTGTTAAAAGCCGCCTGTGTGCCCTATACATTGCAAGCTAAGTAAAACTGAAGACCTGAGAGAGATCTGAGAGTAGAAGTGGGACCTGAGAAATTGCCACCACACCCCACTGTTACAGTAGGAGGAAATGTTTTCTATGGTGTACTTTGTCACATTAATGATCGTAATTGCGATGTGCGGTAAAATGTTTTCGGTTTCAGGAAGGATAAAACTCCGACTGCTGCAAATCAGTGTGAGAGTTCCCCCTGCTGTCCTGCAAGATCAGCTGCTGCAACACGCTGCTGGAAGCTGTGCCTTATGCCTTATAGGATACCGTGGGGGCTGGAACTCATAACGCACTGCTGCAGTATAGCTTTTGGAGCTTTTGTCTGTCTTTTTTTCTTGTTTGCCTATAAGCTGGCTCTTGGAACAGTAAGGCATGCCAGCTTCTATAAAACTCAGAGAGTAGAAAATAAAGCACTGAGTTGCAGGACCTCTTTTTAATTGCAGGACCTCTTTTTGGTTGCAGTTGTACAAACAGTTTGGGATGAGCTGTACTTTGCTTTCAATTCTTTCTTCCAAATGACTAATGAATTTTTTTAAATCTGTTTCAGCAATGCAATCAATCTCTTAAGCAATGTTCCTGTTTCTTGCCTGGATGTTCTTATTAGTCCATCATCCCAAGAGGAAACAGATATAAAATACAATGGTATGAATATGGGAGCAATTCAGATTTTACTGGATTTTATGGAGAAGAGAATAGACAAGGTATGGGCTGCAAAGGTCCTTACAAAAGGGGCCTCCTCTTTCATTAAAGCAAAATTGCACATCTGTAAAGCTTCTCACAAAGCTTTCAGAGAGGATTTAGCACAAATATGGATGTCCTTCCTTTCTAGATTGGGAAACTTCTCAAAATGGAGAAAAAATTCCTGTGATCATCTGAAGCTTACTTGCTTGTGTGTGTGAGAGTGAACATTTGGCTCTTTGTTTATATCTATGTAAAGTTTACATTTTGGCTGTCACATAGGAGTTCATTGAAGGGTTCATAGAATTTGAAAAGGAGGATTAGCTCTTAAAAATGCTTTTATTTGTATTCTGTTATATTTCAGGGAAGCAGCTATAGAGAAGGTCTGACTCCAGTTCTTAGTTTATTAACTGGATGTTGCCGAACTCACAGGAATATCAGGAAGTTTATTAAAGCTCAGGTAAGTAAAATATTCATCAAAATTTGAGTGTAAAGCTAATGATAATTTTTTTGGAGGTTTGTTCATCAGTGCAAGATACATACTTCAGAAGTATGAATGGTTTCATGTTAAATAACCATAAAGTTCTCTGCAATACTTTGTTTGGTCTCTGACAACTGTCAGTTATAGAAAGAATTTTTCAGTCGTGTAAAATAAATGTTATGGCCTAAGCTCCACAATACATTTTGCAGAGCTGTTAAATAATATTAGGGGTACTCTAAAGCTGTGTTAATGTGGGTCACCATGGAGGTGATATCTGTCCCCTTACATCCAGCATATCAAAAAAATGTTCAGTGCAGTTAATAAAACTTGGCAAAGCTGTGTGGTAGCCACTGAAGCTACAGGTGTTTTGATAAATTCTGTGTGAGCTTTAGTTTGACCTCAGCAGGCAGGAGTCACTACAATTGAAATTTGTACACCCAGTGTTCATCAGCTGTTCTGTCAGAATAAAAGTCTTCCTGAACAGAGGTGTGCTTCATCACTTAGTCTCTTAAAAGTGCTGTTTCATGCAGCACAGACTGTGGGTTGGCTTTTTACAGGAATCAAGGTTTCCATGCCATGGTTAAAGATCTAAAACATCTCTGTGGCCTGGTGGTTGGGTGTGGTATTTGCTGTTTTGCTGCTTTTCCTGAAGTTGAGTAGAGAGAAGTTAAAAGATGAGCAAGGGAGAGGTAGCTGAAACCAGCTAAGTTCTTTTACCTAGACTGCAGGGATTTTCAGGTTGCATCTTAGATGCTGCTCCCAGATCAAAGCTGTGCCTGAATTAATAAATGGAGTTCATAGTGGAAAAGAACTTGATTTGCCTCTATTTACTGCCTTAATACCAGAGAAGTATTCTTGAGGAATTTAAGATACTCCTTCTTGGTGTTTATTGGTTTTGTTTGCAGCAGTTCTTCCCTAGGATACTCTTCTGATCTGTTCCATTAAAAACAACAACAAAAAAAAAAGTCACAGAACCAAGTGTTCAAAAGTTAGAAAATGAAGTTGTCTGTGTGTTTTTTATGACATCTCTGTGTCTAGATGTCAGGATACAATTGCATGCTGTCTCTTACCACAGGACCACTGCCTCTCATAGTGCAGAGAATGGATGGGTGCTGCTAACTGCATGACCGGATGTTTGATATTTTGAATTACCCTCATTGTTAAGTGTTGGCCTTAGGCTTTATTTATTGTGTGCTATTCAAATTCTGATCTGAAGACAGAATGATTAATTTCCTCATGGAGTGTCCTATGGCACTCATCACTGTATTAGTATTACACTATTCTAAAAACATTAATTCATTCTTACAACACTCTGTGAAATAATGGCGGTCATGGTACTATCCCCACTGGGGAATGTAAGCAGGGACAAAGTAAAATGTTTCTGCTAATTGTTTGAATACTTGGTTTGAAAAAGATGGAGTCTGGGGTTTTTTGTAGTTAATGCTATGAATACTCATATATTAAATATTGGTTCCCAGTAATTTTGCCCAGAACATGACAATTTTACATTAGACACCTAGAAGACAAAGGGCCTGCAATTTCTTATGACAATTAGTGACGTCTTGAGTTTCATTCCCTAGTAAAATACTGAAGATCCATAATTCTTACAGGAATCTTCAGATCATTAAATATTTGATACTATGGCCTAGATTTATTTGTAGATTGTATCATATCCTGTGATCGTGAAAAAAAATCAATGTAGGCATATGCAAAGGGATGTGGGAGTTAGACTGCAAAATCATCCATATTTCAGGTACCTCTTGCCTTTCTTGAGGCCTGAAGTTAACAAGGTTAATGATATTTACTGATAGTGTGTTTGAGGAACTGTTAAATAGTGTTTTTTCCCAAATCTTATTGAAACTTAACGTCAGCTTTTAAGAGAGCTTTTCCTGGGAGAAGCGCACATTTTCTCTATATACAATCTACAGATTTTTGGAATACGTGGTAGTGGAACTTGAAATGTGACTTATTTTCCAGCCTTTTCATTGAAAGTATACTCATTGTTCTGTATAGATGACACCTGATGTTAACATTGTAAGTTTCCTTAAGCTGGTGTTTTAGTACTTTTGCCAGATATTTGAACAAAACAGAAAAAAACCCCAAGAACATGAAGTTACTGTTGCCTGTTGACCAGCTGTTCTGCGACACTTATTTTTACTTTTAACCTCCAAATAGGAACTTTGGGACTGAGCACTCTTCTGCCCAGGATGGCAGATCACAAGACCTGAATATGTTAAGACGCAAGAGTCATTACTAGTGCATATAAGCTTAGCAGGGTTGATTATATTCCTTTCTTAGAAAGAGCAGAGTTTACAGTATTTTCATGTTCAGTTTTGTTTCTGCAAGACTGGATACGTGTTGCCACGTGTTCTCTCCTGTTTCTCCTTTTCTTGTGCTGTTAGGTACTGCCTCCATTAAGAGATGTGTCAAATCGTCCAGAAGTTGGCACAACAGTGAGAAACAAGCTTGTGCGCCTTATGACACATGTTGACCTTGGAGTAAAGCAAATTGCAGCAGAATTTCTTTTTGTTCTTTGTAAAGAGAGAGGTAAAAGTTATTTTTCTTCTCCTTTTTATACAAGATCTTGCTGTAGTTATATACATGCACACACGCATATATATATATTTGCTTTTTTTCTCTAGCTCTCAGTTCTTTTAACATTATGCTGGTTTTGTTGTGTAGCTGATTGTAGCTGAGTAATTTTCTGTATCACTCTTTGCAGTTGACAGCTTGTTAAAATACACAGGCTATGGTAACGCGGCAGGATTGCTGGCAGCGAGGGGCCTGTTGGCAGGAGGAAGAGGGGAGCATTGGTACTCTGATGATGAAGATACAGATACAGAAGAATACAAATCTGCAAAGCCAAAGTATAGTATTGTTTTCAGATTCACACATCCTGTTGCAATTTAGATGTTTCAACATAATTTTTTTGCTTCACCTTCTCCAGAGAGGCCAGGGGAGGAAAAAAAAAAACAAACCCAAACTTACCAAGGATGGTTTTTACCTCAGGTTTTCCAGGAACTCATGTGAGGTTGCCAAACTAATTACTATTGTTTGTAGGGTATATCTCTGTATAGCAGAGAAAAAAAACAAAAGATATCAAGTGTTATTAAGTGTTACTTAAGGTTTTAAGTAGGACTTCATTAAAAAGGAACCAACCAGTAGGTCTAGTTTCAGGCAACCAGTTTGCTTGGTACTAAAATTTTCCTGAAAAATTGAGTAGGTCACACAGGTAAATTTGGAAGGAGTAAAATAACTTACATAGAAGTCCTAGATCAGTGATGTGATAGATTTGTTTGAAGGATTCAGTGATCATATAGAAGCTCTGTCTTACTGATTTTTATCAATTGTAATTGATTTGGTGTTAGAGGTTTCAGTTTGTTGTGTTACATCTGTGATTTGATGCCATTTTAGATAGATTCTGAAATGGATGATAATAGGCATCTGGAGCATGTTATTTTTCTGTTTTATTCCATATTTTTTAAATACACAGACATGGGTAGGTGTAGGATGGGGGATTCTGGCTTATTTTGGAAGATTCTTATTAAGGAACATGAATAGAATACAGGATTAAATGTGTGAGAAGTCACAGAAATTGTACTGCTTCTATGCCAAGAAACAAACTCTAAAACAGGAGGTTTCTTTTTACTGCTGCACTTCAGGGTTATTTTTCTCTTGCTCTTTTGTGTCTCTACTCTTCTTTCGAAAGCCTAACATCCAATTATATACATAGAAGTAAAACTGTAACATCTGTTTAGTTAAGAGCTGATGCTTAAATGAAACATTCAAGACAACTGTCAGTTGATTTATGCATCTGATTTTCTGTAGTGCTGTTAAATGTTTGTGATTAAACTGCTTGAAAAGATAATTTACCCTGAAATTGTTCTTTAAAACTACTTCTCTGCTTTTGTTACCGTTTCTGTGTTGCCATTCACTTCTAACAGAAAATAAATCTGGCATTGTAAATTCTCAAAGTAACCTTAATTTGCTTTGAGCAAAGTTTGTCATGGGAGGGGAATCGTAAACTAATTCAATGATTTTTCATGAATAAGAAAATGTAATTGGAACCTGTCTATATGTTTTAAATCAGGCCTGTAGAGAATTAGTTTCAAACATGTATCTGTCATTTTGTTCCCTATCTATGTCATTATTGCTAATGAGATTGTCATTATTACCATCATTATTCCCCTGCTTTCAAACTGCTCATGTATGGGTTATAATATAACGAGTGCTACTGGATTGTGTATTTCTTGTAGCTAATGAGAAATTAACACAGTGAATCAACAAGATGATAATATGATTCATGAGAAAAGACTACAAAAGAAGGTATAAATGTGAAGATTGGCTATTTCTAGTAAAAACTTTCACGTGCAGTTCAGTTTTAGTCTTGGCTTCTGTTAGTCTGCTCCTCTTTCCTCCTATCAAGAAGGTGGAAAATTTATATATTTCTGTGTATTGGTTTTTCACTTCCAGCATTAACCTTATCACTGGTCACTTAGAAGAGCCAGTGCCGAATCCAATGGATGAAATGACAGAAGAACAAAAAGAGTATGAAGCTATGAAGCTTGTCAACATGTTTGATAAACTGTACAGGTATTGTACTATAGCTGCTTTTGAGGGAGGCTGGCTCTTTACTAAGGTGTAGTGCTTCAAAATAGTGCTATAATCAACTTCACAGGATTAGGACCTCTTTAGGAAAAAATGTTTAGCACTTCAAAGAAAAGAGTGATGTGCAACAGGACTTCAGAGGAAACCTCTTATGGGGAGGATTGGACAGAATCAGGAAGATCTGATGGTGAGGAGACCTGCCTCCTAGATCGATAGGCTGATAATAAGGAAAAGAATTTCACCTTTTTAAAGTATGGGACACAATCCAAACCCAAGGGCAAGGGTCCTCATTTTCCCCAAGTCAATGAGCAGCATCTCATGGTAACTACTTATGTCTGCTGCTTACATGAAGAACAAATATATGATGATGTATGCAGGAATAAATACAGGATGAAAACAGTTGTCATCAGAAATAATAAATTATATAATTGAGCAATTCAAAGGGAGTTTACAGTCACAAATTATTACGGATTTTATTCAAATACTTGTGGATTGGATTATAACTGAGCTTTTATAATTTGCTTTAAATGACTGAAGTAAGGCCATAAAAGAAAATGTTACTTAAAGTCACATAAAAGAGTATATTATTGATACAGAAAGTTGATTTTTATTTTGTAACTTTCTACCTACAGGAAGGGAACAAACCCATGCTCTTAGCTATGGGTTTTAGTTTTTTCCTCTTGGATGCAATATGCCTAGAATTTGCTGGGTTTTCTTTCCCCATATTTGTAAGCTGTATTGTAGTGTTGACTTGCAGTTTTTCTGCACAAGCAAAAAATTTTTACTTCTTGAGGAACACTTAATGTAATACTAATTTACAACTGAACTGTAGGAATTTAGGTAATATACAAGTGGACCATTTTTCAAACTTAGGAAGATTCATCAGCTACGAACGTGTTTGTGTTTTGTGAGAGTCTGTAGATATTCAGATAACAAGACTTGTTGAGAGAAATTTAGTAAACCAAGTATTTTTACATCTCTTATTAAAGATTAGGAATACAGCAAAAGATAAGAGAATCTAGATTTTCTGTTAGCTGACAAAGAATGGATTATAAGCAGGAGTGAAAGCAGGGAAGAATCTCAGAAAACTGATCTGTGGCTGGCAGTGAAGAATTTTGATACTTTTTCACTATATTTGCATGGAAAATAAGTGTAGCATGTTAGAATTTTTTTAATAAAGACAAGAAAATGCAATGCACATGTAATCTTAACTGAACTATTATGTAAAATGGAATGATAGCCATGTAAGATACAGAATTAAGATGCTGAGTGTTAGGAGTACCACAATAAAACTTTGTTAAAGGAAGATTGAGACCGGAGATAAGACAAGTCAGTTGCTATCACTATAGCAATTGGACAAAAAGTCCAAATGGCATTACTGTAGCATAAGAGCCTTTTCAATTTAGAGGATTGCAGACACCTGCTGTGTTGTCTGCCACAAACTGAAAGCCACTAAGCAGCTGGTACTCTTGTGTCACTACTTACCCTTGGCTTGTAGCATTACTTGTACCTTGGGCGGTCTGTGTCAGTTACATCCACCTGCAGTTTTTTCTATAGTACTTAGACTGCAAACTCTCCAGAGCTGGATCTCTTTTTGTTCTAAGGTTTTTGTTTGGTTGCTTTTTAGTATAGTGATTATTTTGGAAGAGTGTTGTTGATGTGACACCTTTAGAGGCTGTGATAACATGAATAAAATCACTTGACTGTTCTTGCCTCCCTTTCTGTTACACTGAAAATTGGGGGCAGCAGAGGGGGAAGTGCTGGCAGGAAGGGAAAAGAAAGTAAGGCTTGGTTTTGGGAGGCTGTGAAATGAGTGTAATAGAGTGCAATTGTGTGTTTGCAGATGTTAAACAAAATGGGAAGCTGCCAGTTTTGTGTACAAGAAAGAGTTAGTAACATGCTGATGGTAGTGAGAGTCCCTCCATGTTTTTTAAATTGAACACTTCTGCCTCCAGCTTCAACACTTCAGCGCTGGTAGTTTTCAGAGACTTAAATCTACCACTGGAATGCACTTTTATTTCCTTGGTTTGCAACCTACAAATTTAAAGTGGTTGCTTTAATAGGAACCTTCACTTGATTCTGGGTTTTGAATCTTGCTTTGAGGCAGACTTCTGGTGGCAAGTTGCCTACTTCTGATGAGTTTTGTTGTCACTGTAGGAAGGGACATACTCCATGAACTGCGCAATTTCAGCTTGGTGCAGTGCTTTGCTTATAAGGGAGGACAAAGTTGGACAGGGAGCCAACAGATCCCTCTTCTAATTTTGAAGAGGTTTATGTAACTTCACTTGTGTAAATTGAACAAGAGCTTAGAGCGAGCTTGGTGTGACATACAGCAAAACTAGTTTGCTTGTATTGTCCAGTAATGGAAACTAAGGTTTAAAGAGCTAGCACACCTGTACTGGAGAAAGGTGAATAAAGAAAGGCTGACAAATGTTCTTCCCTTCCTGACTGATGAGGATAATCAGGCCAGTCTCTCACTGGGGTGTTCTAGATTCAGTGGCTACTAACAGTTAACCTTGTACCCTTTGAAACTATAAGTAGTAAAGTGAGATTTTCTCCCTTGTTCCATAAGATGCCAGTGAATTTTTGTGGTCTGGGTTTCTCTCTTCTTTTTCTTTTTTCGTTTTTTTTTTTTCCCTCTCTGAAGAGGGTGATGTAAAACTGATCTATGCTTTTGGTTATTTCTGGTCTTGCTTCAAAGTTTTTTTGTTCAGTTAGGTTCCTGGTGTTTAGGCATCTGTTCATGGGGTAATTGACCATTGAGAAGGCTAAATTAAAATCACATCACTCAGATTTGTTTCATCAAAATGTATGGAGGAAAGATGAATATTGTTTGTGAACACATTTCCCCTGCTCCAACTTGGCTCTTGGCCTCTACAAAAGCTTTTACAGAAATGAATATTGTTCTCAAATTTGGCTGGATGATGCTTACTTTTTAAATCATTAAGTATATAAACTATAAGTGTAAATGAAGATGAAAAGTCTTGATTGCTGCAGCCTTTTGGAGATGTAGTTGTTACTTAGGTAGTTTGCTGGATGCCTAAACTTGGCCCTGAAGTAACTTGGGCTTTGTCTGCAGTAGGAGTTGATTCTGTCTTAATTCATTGAGAATTGTTTGGTGACTAAATCAGTGTCCTCTGTATGTGATGCACTTCTCTGAGCTTTGAAAAGACTCCCCAGGTCTGCAAAAAGATTTAGTTCAACCTTTCCTTTTTTGCAAAATACCAAATTAGCCATCTTAACTCAGTGTTGTATGATAGTCTGTCTGTTTGTATCACAGATCATTGGAAATACTGTGTTAATTAAAATGTCTGGAAAAAATGCTACCATTTTTTTCTATTATAAATGGTAGGTAGAATTGTATATTAATTGACTAATTTAAAATGTCAGGATGCTTTTTCCAAGCCAACCTTGTATTAATAGCAAGAATCCTTTTGCTGATGAAATGCTCTCCAATTATCACAGCTTGGGTTTTGTTGTACATTGAACAGAAGTCAACAAAATGAGTATGTAAGAGAACCTGTCTAAATAAGCAACCATACTCATTAAAAACACAAAATTAATTATAGGATGAATGAAGAAGGCAACGCTACATAGATTTGATTTTTTTTCCTTCCCCTTTCTAATCATAGAACAAAATAACGTTACATGAAAGGATCAGAACTATTATGTAGCACTCAGTTATAAGGAGGTGAATAGGTCCCTAACATGCCATTTTATCAAAGGAGCAGACTGATGTTTACATGATGGCTGTTTCATTACAGACACCATCATTAATTCCATGTGTCAATACTGCCCCATAGCACATAGAGCAGACAAGAAAGAGTTACCCTTCAAAACAAGGAAATGATTTTTGAGTCGTTATCAAGCTAAATGGCAAGCAGGAAGCTAGAACTTGTATAGATACATTTGAAGGGACTCTTGGGAGATCTGGAAGTGGAAGAAGAGAAAGCATTTTACCAACTGTTTAATTATGGTGTGTTTCTAAGTACATTTGAATAGAATGCTTTGTTTGCATTAGAAAAAGGAATGTTGCAAGAAGGTGTATTTGAGTCTATGGGAGGTCACGCAAGGATGTTCAAATATGTATAAATACACCCTTTGTGCACTTGTATAGATCCTCAAGGAAATGGAAGTCTTCCCACTGCCACCTACTGGGCTGAAGCAATCTCTTCTGCCCCTCAGATGTGCCATAAACATCCAGTTTCTGGATAGTGAACTGTCTTCTGAGGCTATACGTGCCGGTTTCTGGTGCTTCCCTTGCCACCTTATATCACACCTTAGACAGTAAGCACATCCTCAGCTAGCCCAAATGGTCAAAGTTCAGCTGAGGTCTCTAAGCAGCCAGTGCTAAATGGGCAAAAATTGCTGAGGCTGGCAGAGCTGATTGTCTTCATAGCAGGTAAGGATCAGCTCTGTGGGCTTTTTTGGGGTAATGAAGTTAGCTGAGTGATGCCTCTTGCAGTCCTACCCAAAATTCTGTTATGTTGCAGATAGTTGTTCCAAACTTTTGAAGGTAGCTTGTAGGCAGCCCAAGTCTTTTAATGTCTCTCTCTGTATTTTTCCTCTTTGAAAAACAGGAGTAAGCTTGTGCAGTGTTCAGAGCTTGCAGTCAAGTCTTCACCGATGAAAAGATCCCATGTTTCACACCATTGTAGGATAAAATTATACTTAGGTGAAAGTTGGGGTGAACCCTGCTTCTTTTCCTTACTTCTTACTTTAGTGGCCTAGAATATTTATTTCTTCACACAGTTCAGTTTTACTGGATAGCATTGTCTGAGAAAGGATGTGCAGTCATCTAATACAGAGTGAAAAACAAACTTGAAGCATCCTGCTCAGGGACTTGCAAAGCAGGAAGCTAATGCAGGAACAGAAAGGTAATTGATAAATAAGCTTGTTATTCTGTGAAATGTGAGCCTAGCCTAGCTCATAGTTAAAGCCTAGAGAGGAGGAAGTGCATTGGGAATAAGCCTCAAATGCAATACAGCACAGTTCCTAATGGTGCACTTTGAAATGAGTACAGTGAGCTGAGGAAAAGGCTGTGAGCATCAGGAAAGCAGATACAATGCAATGACTCAGAGCTCTGCATTACATTGTCATGCAAAATGAGGTGCATTTATCTCCCAAAGACCCCCCAAAACAACCACAGACTAAGACTTGTGCATATGGATGTCTTGTCTGTTGCATCTGGTGTACAGTGTCTCCACAGATGAGAGAGATGGGAGAGTTGTTTCTGTCAAGTTCTGGAGTGTATGTTGCAGAATGTAAAAACAAAGCATGAAAGGGAAGTCACAGAGTAAGAGCTGTGTCTTTGTGATTGACAAATGATGAGATAGTACTTCTTGGGGCAATATTTACAGATATTAATGTGAGGAGTGGGAGGTCCTCACATAAAGGGACCTTAGGATCTTGTTTTTGCTTCTTCTTGAACAGTTTCTTTATTCTTTACTAGCTGTTATAATTTCTTTGTTACAGTAATAAATCATAAATGACTAGTAAGTGATGTGATTCTGTGACTTCTAGCTGTAGTTTCAAATGTTGCAACCTAAGAGTATGAGTTGTGGTTTTTAGAACAAAAATCTAGGATCCTCTCAGAGGGCAAGCAGAGGTGATTCCATTTTTCGTGGCTGGTTTTTGCTTTAGGACTTAAAAAGTATGAGCAAGGAGTTACTCTTCAGGTTATTCTTTTCCAAAAATAAGTGTAATAGATCACTCCTGAGGCTAGAACTTAAGTAAGTGGCACTGAAGAATTGTTGCAAGATTGATTACAGATTTCAAAGAACACTTGCTTTTTATAATGGTGTACAAGGGCTTAATGTATAGGGTATTTTCCTAGTGGAAAAAGTCTTTGCTGTTAGATGCAACTCTGAAATACCTAGGCTTTGCCTTTGAGGAGGACTTGTACAGCAGGCAGCCAGGTTTCTAGTCCTGTTTGGACACTAGATTTGCAGTCTTCATTTTTTGAGCCATTTTGAATCTGACTGAGTATTCTTTTGAGCTCTTCTCTAACACATCTCTGGCAGAGAATTGAAAACTTAAAAATGCTCTTGCTTGGGCAGAATCTGCGTACTATAGATAGATCACATGGCCTGGAGGAAGAGGACTTGCTATAATTCCTCAAGTGTGATAAACTATCTCCAATGTATTTAAAGATAGAGCCTACTCTTCGACGCTTGTGCAGACAAAGTTCGTCCTGTGCTCTTCAGATACGGTCATTGCAAGCCTCTTTCCCTTGCCCTCTGGCTTCTCACCCAGACCCGATTAGCCAAACCACAGCAGTTTCTCCAGGTCCTGTTTCTTATGTTTTCAAATCCCACCACAGGCAGTAGGATTTGGGAGCTTATCACCATAGTATCTGATTGCCACATCTATGCAAATAGCTGCGTTTTTCTTGCCGGTCTCTGCTTTTCCTGAGCAAAAGAAGACTCTTTGAGACTTAATTTAACTGCTACTTGCCTGTGCAGTGCCTGGCATACACATGCCATGTAATACAGATGTTCCTGTGGTTGTGTTAAAGTTGGATCACCAGCTTTGCATAAGCCATTTTGGTTGCCTCTTTTCAGCCAAGGTAGAAGTGCAGACCAAGCAGGAATTGGTGAAATGCCTTTGCTTCCCCATTGAGTGATGGAGTTTTATTGTCTGTGGCTCAGGAGGGTGGTATATATGTGTTAAATTGGCAGTTTTACTGGGCTGCCTGTCAAGCAAGGGCTAAATTGACATCAAACCTCTGTTCCTTTATTTAAGGTGACTCCTGAATATTTAGAGGTATTCTCCATTATTTTTTTTTCAGCAGAAAAATCAAAATGTTATCTTTGCCCTTACAGCTTTTGCCATAATCCATGTATAAATGAGGTGATAAAAAGTAAGGATTAAATAAATCTTTGCTAATACTTTTTGATTGGCTTAATCAATAATTAATCATCTCTTAGATGAGGCTGTAGCTTGTGGAGTAGATATAATTGGATTATCTGCTGAGAGGCCTTTGGAGCTTTGAAGAGATTAAAATGGCTGTCAATCCTGTAATTAAACTGCCACAAACAAAAGCAACAGTATTAGAATCAGTCAGCTTTTAAAAAGTGAATCAACAAGTACTTACCCACCCCTGGTAGTGGTGTACACAGGGAATGTTCTTGTGACTGATTTATTTTCTTCAACAAGACCAATATGTACCAAATAATGATTTTAATTGTCTGGGCATATACTGGCCAGAATGGCAGGTGAAATTTTAGGAGGAAATGGTTGTCAGAGAAGTCTCAGAAGAAAAGCTGGTTTGTGTATCTAAAACAGTGAACCTGCTCCTTGTCTTGAGCCTATTAGGCACTGACTTTTCATGGTGTCTTTAATTGGCTAAGTAGGTTTGGCCTACATGAATGAAGTCTTTATCTGTCCTGCTCTTCCCCTCCCACCTATTTTGGAAGGTTTTTTTGTTCGTCTTTCTTCAAAACAGAGGGCTTTAGCAGAAATAGCTTCCTCTTAAAGGCTCATTCTGTACTGAAGCATATACTGTATGTGACTGTGTTGTACACGTGTGAATTGATATGTGTGATATGCTAATACAGAGTCTTTTCTGAAATCTCTTACAGAGATGAGCTTATAAAACCAATGGGAGTGCGGCCGGATGGGACAATGGCTCCTTTGGAAGAAGCAGTCAACCAGTACCATACCAACAAGCAGGACAGTTCAGATTCAGACTAAAGCATCACCTGCTTCACTCTCAGTTCTCCTCTAATCCACACTTTTCCTTAGGGCCACAACATCTTTTATCTTGACATTTTAGCCTCACGCTAGCCAGCATTACTTTTTAACTGTTCTATTATTGGAATATTTAAGCAATGGGTCTTATGGTGTAATGTCTGAATTTTTATTCTGTCTGTTGAAAGAACATACCAGTTTATTAGTTTATGATCTTTTATTAACTTAAAACTAAATGTATTTCAAAGGGATAAAAAGTGAAAGCCTACAATGTAAAATAAAATACAAACACTTAATTTTCCAGAACATGTTTTCTGAACTCTGTAGGTTTTTCCATTCTTGATATTTTGGTGGAGGTGGGGGGATGGGGTTGTTTGCTTTTTTTAATTATTATTATTGACTTGCCAGTCTCTCCCTTTATATAATTGTAATCAAAGAAGTGTGTTTGCTTAATGACAGGAGCAGAGGGCATTTAAACTTGGAAGTCTAACCAACCTTGTGAAGCTTTTTTAACTGGCATTCAGCAGTGATTTCAGAGGTACCCTTTTAAAAATGTGATTGGATTTTTTTTTTTATTGCTACATCCTTCTGGGGTTAAGCGGCTGCTTAAGATTTTACCAATGCATCAGTTACTGACTGCTGCTGAAATGTTCTTTAAATTGGGAACAAGGTGATGTATTTGTATGTCCTCCCTCCTCTCCTCCATTAAGACTACACAAATATGCCTCCCCAACCCCCATATCTGGTTAAGTGAAAACATCCCTATTCAAAATAGCATTCAAGTCTGTATGCATAAATGCTGCCATGAATGGGAGTGGACTAAAGTGAAATTCGACTGAACTGGGGCTTGCTTTTGGAGATTAATGAATACAGCTCACTGGAGGGGGGTCAAACTAATCAACAAAGAAATATTTCCTCTTAGGGAGAATTTAGGAAGCAATGGAGTAGAGAATGGATAGGTGGGAAGGAGAAAGAAGCATCACTTTCAACTCTGTATTCTTTAAAAACAAAGATTAAAGTTTTAGGCGTGCTGCACTGCTGTTGTTGCCTCTGCCTGCTTGGTTTCTTTCTGTGTGTTTCTCTTAGCATGAGTTGCATGAAGAATAACCCATGTCCTATTTGTAATTATTTTTTTTTTTCACAGAAGCATAAGCATGCCATTCTTGTAAACCTTTCAGAGGTTGGTGAAGATTCTCCAGTTTGTTTTTGTTTCCCTGAACTAAGGAAACTGGTGTTCAAAGACCTTGTAAAAAGAGGACTTAGTAGGAATAATGTTGTGGATGCACATGTGAGCAACTTCCACAGATCCTTTTAGTCTTCCAAAAGGACTAAAAAAAAAAAAACAAACCAACAAACAAACCACAAAGGAAAGGGAGCTTAGGATCATCATTCTACATTTCTGTATGCTAGGACCTTTCTGAGTGTTAAAATCATCAGCGTTTTGGGTTATGACTTGACTTGGGCTATATTGTTGGCTGCATC